>NW_006790551.1:1313754-1356190 GCF_000442215.2 Lipotes vexillifer
TGAACCAAGACATATATGAATATACGTAATACATACAGGCACACACCTCAAATATCTACTAGTTATCTCAGTTCATCCAGTGTGTTATGAACCACACCTATCCACAGCTGCTGTCACAACTTTCAGACTGATTTCAGGTAACCCTCCCTTTGCCATTTCACAATAACTCTCCGGCTACAACCCTTCCAAAACCCCCTTCCATGTAAACTTCAGGTCTCTGTCAAGATAAAGTGTCAGATTGAATTATTTATCTATTTCTTAACAATTTAAAATGTGTAAAACTATGCTAACATTTTTATTAGATTCCTATCTTTTTTTAATGTGTCACTGAAGTTTTTGAGTGTTGTGACTCTAACCCCATTGTTCCCGTAAGTCCTGTGATCTTGACTTTTTTGTGTGTTAAGAGTTTAGCTAAACTATTAACTATATTACTGCCTTGGCATCCAGCATCTGTTTTATGTGGCAAACAGCCTACAGGTACCTTGAACTGACACTAGGCACACCCTCGATTACGCACCCTAGATAGCCTGCAGAGTCACAAGTAAATGTAATTTCCTGATATGACTCTCAGCAACTGCCCTCATGATAAGCAGTCTCTCCCACCTCCCAGGGCCTTCTCCTTGTGCACTACTTATATAAGACCCCCTCAAAGTCAATTTGGTTTTAGCCCTGGAATCCCAAAGCCCTCTGCCCACGGACCCTAGTGAAGGCATGTGCCCCATGCCCTGCCACTCTCTCTGCCTACACCCTGCCTTAATCTCCCCGTGTAGTCTCTGAGGAATGCCTTTACCTCCCCCAAGATCAGTGAGTAATAAACTTCTCTTTTTCAGTTCTCTTGAGGTCTTTTGTTGAACCACAGCTTACCTCAGATACCCAGGCCTTTATGTAGCAATTGTTAATTTAACAAAGTCCCAATGTTGAGAATTTGTATAGTGATTTTTAGGCACACAGATGTCTCATTATAGCAGCACTTACTGTACATGAAATAGCCAGATTAGACTTTGATAAACAGAAATTTTAAAAAATGCATCTGGAAAGAATGTAACTGATTCAATGGCAAACCAAAGGTGGAGCCTCAGGCACAGTCCCCTCCTATGTAGAGATGGTGAAAGTATGTCTATTGATCTTCTTTTTCTTATCATGATCCTAAACAATATTAGTGGTAAATTACCTCTCCATGAAGAGGATCTTTTGATGGTCTAACTTTTAAACAAGTGCTACAGTTACTCTTGAGTTTCACTAATGTACAAGGAAGTTTAACATTAGCACATTTTCATTGCTTATCCTTTAATAAATATTGTTTCTTTCATTAAAGTTATTTCAGGCAAAATCTAGTTATACAACTGGCCCTGACACATATAGTCTCAACTATACAAGTTTATTTCAAGAAAATTTCATAGCAATTCAAAATTTTTCACTTGGGGTACAGTTCATTTATCTAATGCCTATGAAAAACCCTATTTAATAGATTAGAAATAAACATATTTTTGTGTTTAGCTTGTTAGATAGAAATAAATGAATTGAGCACAGTGATTGTAAAAATAAACAGACAAAATACCCAGTACTTGAGTTCCTTCAGTTCTGTCAATCCATGCATGATGCTCATGAAACAAACTTGGGTCCACTCACCCAACGCACAGTAAAGCCAGTCTACTGACACAGGTTTGTAGCAAAGGAAAATACAGTGTTTATTGGCTGTCAGGGAAGGATTTTTAAAGACAGTGTGAGGGAGAGGGTCACAGGGTGTGTGCTCAGCTTGTGCACAATTCTCTGATTGGTTGATGATAAGGTAACAGGGTGGTATTTTGGGAGTCAACATCTTCAACCTTCTGGTTCCAACCAGTCTGGTGTCTACATGCTGGTGGTCAGCAGTTAATTTCTTCCACCTGGTGGGGGCTTTAGTAGCTGCAAAAAATCTCAAGGGAATAACTCAAGGATATACTCCTTAAGAAGGAACTAAAGGAGTAGTTTATTTTTAAACTATTATTATTTTGTCTTGTTTGACTGTTTTCTTTCGTTTCTGTATTTCTCTGATTAAATTTGCTCTTTGGAACTCTAGGAAGGCCGAGGAGGCTAACACTTTTCAACAAACAAGAGGAAGGGGAGACGGTTGGGGGGCTGGGGGGAGGTCTTGCTCAGTTTCAATGTGAGCATTTGGAGTTTTTATTTGTGTTTAAAATATAAAAGAGTGAAAGAAAGGGCAAAATGTAAGACACAATATTTTTGATTTGTATGATAGGCAAAATAATGACCCCTTCCCTAAGATGTCCACGTCAGAATCCCTGAATCTGTGAATGTTACCTTACTCAGCCAAAAGGACTTTGCACATGTGATTGAATTAAGGATCTTGAGATGGAGTGGGCTCAGTGTAATCACAAGGGTCCAAGATGTTGGAGTGATGTAATAGCTGGATTTGAAGAAAGAAGAAGGGCAACCTCTAGAAACAGGAAAAGATAGTCTCCCCTAGAGCCTGCAGAAGGAACATAGCTCTGCCAACAGTTTGATTTTAGTCCCATGAAACCCATTTAGTACTTCTGACCTCCAGAAATGTAAGACAATAAATTTGTGTTAAGTCACTAACTTTGTGGCAATTAGCTATAGCAGCTCTAGGAAATACTACAATTGGTTAAGTGCAATTTTAGCTCACACATGAAATATTTTAATAAATTTTAATAGCTTTAAAATTGAAAGTAATTATCTTCTTAAATTATTAAGTTTTATTAATAAAGAACAAATAACCATAATTATTATTAAATACTACTTAATTATTACTCAAAACAATTTTTGTCACAGAGAACAGAGAGTTGTTAAAAAATATATCAACTAGGCTAGGTCCATCACAACGCTAGTGCTAAAGTTCAAGAATTAGGTTGGCTTTTACACATTTTATCATATTTATATGATACCTGCTCTGATTTATTACTTTTCAACTTCTTTTCTCTCTATATCATCTTCTCCACTTATAACCCTAACTGACTGGTTAAACACAATTTTTAAAAAGTTTGTATCAATGTATTTATACTACAGGAGGAAAAAGGAAAAAAGATAAATTGCTTTCATAACATGAACCATCACTATTATTTCTTTGAGGGCAGAGACCACACCTTATTCATGCTTCCTCCCAGCATCAGACACAAGGTCTGACATATAATAGAACAAGCAATAAATTTTGAGTAATAAATTAACAATAAAAAGCAAAGGTTTGTATTTTGGATGCCCCTACTCCTCAGATATCTCCTATATAACTTCTAGGTGCCTTTTAATATTCTGCTTCAAAGCTATATATTTACCAAAATTTTCCCCGGTACCCTCCACTCAGAACTAAAAGTTCTTTCTTCCCTAAATTCTTATGGCCTATTTGCACCACTGTATAAAGATATTATGGCCTGCTGCATTTTAAATCTAATTATATATGATTTTTATTTCCTCTGCTAAATTATACGCTCTTAATGGTTAAGTGCATGCAGTTTATTCATAACTGTGGTCACCATAGGACCTACAGAATAATTTTCATATTTACATTATCAATAAATCATTGTTCAATTTCAGTTGAAAGCACCATCTCATCATTACCTATTTCATTTCTGTCAATTCATGCTTTTAAAGGTATAAGAATGTCAAACATCTTTACATATACTCTAAAAGCCATACGTAGTAAGATCGTACCTTTACCTCATTACCTTTCTTATTTTATACTATGATGTATCAGATGAAGAAACTTCCTCCAGGGAACTGATTCAATTTACTTGAATCAGTTATTATGTCAGTCATTAAGTGAGATTTCAATATATGTTACATGCACTTATTCATGGCCCTGGATATAAATGAGTTATTTTTCCTTTCCTTATCGAAACCATATAGTTTAAATGAGTCTTTTTGATATAAATGCATTTTCAATACATTTTCAAAACATTTTCCTTCCTCCTTTTCCTCTGACTAAATCCCCACCTTACCCCCGCCCACATTATATTACTGCATATCATATCCTTATTTTCTCCATCTAAGTGACCTGTGGGGATTTATGGAGGCTAAATGGTAATGACTTTAATAAATGATTTGATGTGAAACTGCCTTTGTAATTTAAGTGTATATTCCCCCACAGTCTTTCCTGCAAAATAAAATAATCTGGACGTCATCCTTACCTCTTCATGTACAAAAGGGACAGATAGCTGGAATTTCAGACAAGCTGTCTATATTTACCCCTGCTTCCAAGACTCCCCAAGCTCAAAACCTACTGCTACCAGCTTGTGGCACTAACATTATTATGCCAAAGGGCACCAGGGGACACAAGCTTTTCCAAAATCTGATGAAAAAACATCAACAGAAAAACTGTCAAAGAACAGTATCCAGCTTAACTCTCTAATATTCCTATCACAAATAATCCACATTGCAGTATCTCAGATAAACCAAGTCCAAGATGTTTTACAAGTTAGTGCTAAGTTTTTAGGAAACAGTAACATGAAAAAAATTGAGAAAAATGAATTTGGCTGGAGGATACTGAGAAGATAAAGTCTTCTCTCAGATGAGGATACTCTCTGAAGCAAATAGTCTCAATGAAATGCAGAGAACATATCATTAACAAATATAATACCTATACATATATCTTGTCACAAAGTTTGTTTTAAACCACACAGTGGTTAAGGGTATGGTTTTATAGACTAAAGATTCAAATATTTCAGATGACATTTGTAGATATTTTTCTAACAAAACATATGAGAAATAAGACATTTTGAGACAAATTGACTATAAAGAAAACATCTCCACATCTCTCTCCAACAGTCAGAGTGGGAAGGAAAGTAGTAAGTCTCAGAGATAATGAAAGAGAACATGCTTTTAAAATATAGACTGGTGTGCTGGAGCCAGCTCATACTGGTTCATGAGTATTAAGGTAATTCTGTAAATATTAAGGAATTCTTATTGGTAGCTTGAAATTGTCCACAGTGGAGGTTTTTCCACCACAGAAATTATTTATGCAAAATTATTTAGCACATACTAATTTATGGAGCATTATTTAGCCTAGTGTGAGCTATTTTATATACCTGGAAGAAGTAAATACATATTTAACTAGTTTAAATTAGCTTATTTCTAGTTAGTTCTCATTACAGAGGTTTTACTCACAGGTTGATAGTTGTTTTGTAATTGCTATCATGTTGTTTCCTGTGCCTATGTTTTATTTCCTCAACTAGCTTCTAAGGGCTTCATACTCAGGAACTATATTTTCTATTTTCTATTCCTGTCTAAAAGACCTGTGTGCACAACTAGTTGTGAGATTACAATGAATGCTTAATTTATGTCAGATAATTGGGTACCTATTTTTAAAAAACAGTTACTAGTATTCTCAAGAGGCAAATACATATAATACTGTTTTGTGCATCTTCAGTCAAAAATTTAGTTTCAAAAGCAATAATGTTAAGAAAAATGTATTTTATTGTTGTAGTAGATATAAACATACAAACTTACCTTCATTGGTAGAGATCATCCTCCATTTTACTAGGCTGTTCCCTTGAAGCAAAGCTTATATTTTGTCTTTCTGACAATTTTCTGTGCTAATCACCAGGGATAGTGCTTTGCTGTATTTGTTTATCAATAAATTTTCCTTAAATAACATATTAGCTCTCTCTTAATAACCATAGCAAGAACAAGAGACCAAATTTCTAAGTTACGAAGCTTACATGGGACAGTTTCTGTGTTCTCAGTTATAGTTTCTAGTTTCTTACTACTAGGTCAGAAAAATGCTAATGATACTTACAAGATTTTTTTATATTCAGCAAGCTCTCTCTTTCACTTTAATAACTTCTTAATTCTGTTGGGTTTTCTTTGTAGATAATCATGTCATCTGAAAATAAGAAATTTTTTTTTAGTGCATTTATATTTTAGCCAGGGTCTCCAAACCTGTATATTATATTTTAACTAAGTTTAAAATCAGTATCACAGCTTTTCTTTGAATTGATATTTTCCTGGTATATCTTGTTTGATCCCTGGCTTTGTTCTTTGCCCTGAACCATTTCTTTCAGGTAAAATCACTTAGACAAAGAGTGGTGAGGGGAAAATTCTCAGGAGCTACCCCCCTATTAGCTCTAGATACTATGTGCTCTCCACCTCAGCTGGACCTCCTTCTGTACTGATGTTACCCTGTCACCTCTGGTTGGTTTCACTGTGACGTCACTGGTTTTTCTGTCCCAGAATAGTGCAAATACAGGCAATTATCCCCCCATGCTTAAGCAGGGGAGAGAGAAAGACACAACTATAAAGCTTTTGCCCACTTTAAAACATCTAATTCTCCTCTGACCTCAACTCCCAGGGTCCCCATTACAGATGTGATCCCAAATGTCTTCTCTCTCCCCAGGATTTTCTTACCATTTGTCAGGTTATTGAACCCATCAGTGTCATTCTTCTTTCTATTTCTGGTTTTAGGTTTAAGGGATAAGCTAGCAGCCATGCTAGATCTTCTAGTCAGGAATCAGAAGCATTTTTTTTCAGTCAACTATTTGTGACTGGAAATTTCCTCATACTTAAAAGATTCTAACTTGGTATCACTGAGTATACTTGCCACTTTCCCTAAAGGCTTCATAACATTTAACTAAGATTTAGAAATAATCTTTAAAATACTGTTTATAAAGATGTCACCAGGAATTCACTAAAGGTTTGCACTTAAAATACTTTTATTAATAACAGAAAAAGATAGTAAGCATGGAAAAGAAGAGCTTAAGAGACAAATGTGAAGAGAATGAACAATCTTTTATCAAAGACATCTTGTGGATAAAATTTTAAGGTAATACTTTAGGACAAAAAATGGGGGGGGGGAAGTAAGGACAATAGAGCATAAGAGATTTTTAGATAGGTTGCTCTTTCAATGTCCTTCAAATGTTGAATGTTGCCCACACTGTCTATGCAGAATTCTAGTTCTGTTACTACATTTAGATCAAGCTGAATAGTTATATCACATGAAAAATTAATCTTATTTCTAATAATTTTTCTCTTGTAGCTGTTTGAAGAATCCTACAACCCATTAAAAAATGTTTCAGTTGAAGAACAACCATTTCCTCATTCAAGTTGAAGTAGAATTTTATGAGTTTATTCTTCCTAATGGATTTTTTTAATTTGAAAAAGAGGCAAAATCTCCAGAAAATTCAACCCATCTGAGAGGTTTTTTCCCCTTTCTTTCAGTGGCATATAATGTGCTGGTCCAGGAATTTTGATGCAATTAATATTGAGATAACAGGGACACTTCTGTAGGATTATTTATGTACTGTGTTCAAGAAGAGAGGAGGGGAATCTGCCAGTTAGAATTTCAGGTTATCTCCCACTACAGTTGATGATAGATGAGTTTCAAGGTTGTAATTGCATATCGATAAAACTGACTTAGAAACATCCTGAGATTTACAAACATAGAGTTAAATCTCCCCCTTGGTATATAGTGTACGTGGCTATTTCTATACCTCCCTAACAAGGCAGAATGATTTTCATTCGTTGTAAAAAAACAAAACAAAACAACAACTTCATGTGGAAGGCATTAATCTTTGGAATCCTTCATATGGTATATCTGTGTTTATGTACATCTGCCATAAAGTGAACTAAGAATCTGAGATAAAGGATGTTCTACCCTAAACCATAATCCACGTCTTTTGTTCAAATGACCCAAACTTCTTAAATATAATTAACATAGAACAAAATCTGCATTTTCCAAAGCCATGAAATCATAGAAGTTTCAAGTAATCTGCACATTAAATTCAAGTTATTTCCCATTGTTTCTAGTTCCAGCTCTAAACACCAATATAAGCTGGTAATGGTGGTTGGTTAGTTATTTGTTCAGGAATTCAACACATTTTTATTGAGCCAGAGATTCTTCAAAGGTCTAAAGATTTGGCAGTATACAACACAGAAAGTCCCTTTCTCATGGAGCTTACGTTTTGGTGGGAGAGACAGACAATTAGCAAGTATTGATAAATAAATGAGATAATTTCAGATCATGATTATAACTATGAAGAGAAGAAAACAATAAACTGATATATTAATGTGAGTGGGCAGTGGGATGGTTGGCAGTGGGTGGGCTGTGGAGTGGGTAGCATTTCATAGGGTGCTCTAGAAAAGGGCTCTCTAAAAATGAGATATTACAGCTAAAATTTGAATAAGAAGTTGTCAGCTATGTGAAAATCTGAGGAAAAACACTGCAAGAAAGAGGAAAGGCAAGAACAAAAGAGAAGGAATCAAAGAAAGCAAACAAACGAAAACTAAAAACTTGATTGAAATCAGTGACAATCTCTTAGTTACAGAACACTGTGTGGGCATGACCATATATACATTGTTTGGCTGGAACAATCTGTGTTTATGCCTATTGCCCAGGCATAATTACTCATAGCTCACCCATTCACTCTTAAAATGTTCTGGTTTCAAGAAGAAATGATGTGGTCAATCTGATTATAAATCTGAGATAATTGTAGCTATTTATAGGACAATATAGGAAGCTTTGAATGTTAATTTTATTGTGCTGTAAACTCATAACTCAGAAAATTACTTTCATTCATTAGAATCTACCATTTGAGGAAAATTCTTTGAATTCAGAAACATCCATTTAATTTACCATCTCCTCTTATGATCCTTATACTCTCCTCTGTTAATTATCTAGCTATCTACTCTAAAGCTGCAAAAAAAGGAAAATAAAATTAAATGCAAAAATAATTTAAATGCCTCCTATTATTAGGTTTCTTTAATTATCACTTTTTCTTAGTCTTTACAATGTACTTGGGAAGTAGAACGATGCTAATAAGAGTGATTGATTAGACTTTTACCATGTTCCTTCATGTGTGCTCATCCATGGGTTTTATCCCAGTATTCTTCAGTCTGCACAAGGAAAAGTCTTGCATAATCTGAAGCCAGTTTGAAAATATAGAAAATATTGAAAATATCAACACAACAGATGCCCCAGGACTGGACATGGAGCCCCAATAGTTAAAAAGTAGAATATTTGTCCAACACAAATGTGCCAAAGGAGCATTTTTTTCAATTTTCAAGCACTTTTAAACCCTGCTTTTTGGGAGAAAGCATTGGGATATATTTTTTAAAGCCTTATGTGTGTGTGTATATATATATATATATATATATTTGAAGTTTCTATCAGATCCCAGGTGCAATAAAAGGTAAATGACATTACTTAATTATCTTTATGATTAAAACACTCAACAACCCTTGGAAACCAAAAAGCATAAATGTTAAAGGACACAGGTCAAATAGGGGATGTGAACAAAAGTAAATATTTCTTCTGGCATTTTAATGTTTGATGTCTATCACCAGCCAAAACATCACCCACCTTTTTTTTTTTTTAATCTTCTTTTATTTTTCTCAGAAAATTCAAGAAATTTAAAGGCACTCAAATGTGCACTTGGCTTAAAGATCCCAGATGTATAAATATGGCAAAATAACACAGTTTTATATCTTTTTAATGTTCTGTTTGTGCATATGCTAGATATTCAGTAGCTAACTTGTGAATAGGGAGGTATAATTAATCTAAAAGTATAATGTTTGTTGAAGGGCTAATATGATCCTAGTCTGCATTGACTGAAGTACATTCATCAAAATAACAACTCCTTAAATTCTGTATACTACGCTTGAAGAGGAATGTGAACATACAGGAAAATATATTACTTACAGAGAGATTTAAATTATAAATTTAAAATTTAGTATTTAATTTAGCATTTAGTATTTAATACTTAAATTTAGTATTTAAGATTTAAAATATAGTATTTAAAATATTAAAAAATATAGGATACAGTGTATTGGAAACACTGTATGTATCTAAAATTTATCCTCCAAACTATTCAGTATCTACTATGTATCAGACATTTTGGCTGTCACCCTTAATAACTTCAATACTGTTCACATAGAGTTTACATATTAAAAAATCAGGAGTATCTTCCATAGGAAATTAAAACTGTCATAAACTATATGAAAGACTACATATAGAAGAGGGGTTATACTTATTATGTATTGTCTTAGAAGGGAGAATAAAGATCAAGAGGATTCAACCAGGACTGGTAGGAAGGAGGAGAGAGGATGAACCTGCAGTTCACCTTAAATATCAACGCTCGACTCTATGGAAAATATTATCAATTTTTCATTCATTCAACACACATTTACTGGGCACTTATACATCAGCATGCTTGGTATATACCAGAAAAAAAATTAATATTCTCTCATATAAGTAATTCTTATTTCTAAAATTAAGCTCTTGGTTCCCACTAATAAATATCGGGTACTAGTTGTGATTATTAGGCTGTGGGTGGTGAAAAAGTACGTATTTTTATTACCAGTTTTATATAAGCTTCCTGCTGTAAATTCACTTTCTTGAAAGCGAAAACACTGAAGTAATATACATCACCTGCAATTTTGTTGTCTGCATTAGAAGTGTCCAATTAAAAGTGTTAAAAAGATACACCAAAAATGAAACATGTCTAAGAATGGGCAGGCGACACCTTGAGTATTCCTAGATTTGGCAACTTCTAGTGACCATTGTTATGCTAACAGGAAGGTTTGGAAAATTGGGGTCTCTGATATGATTTAATGCTTACCTATTTATCTAAATTAAATTCCAAATTACTTAATACATTCTTGGAAAAATAAAATCAATGAACAAGAGGTGGCCAAGATGGCAGAGTAGAAAGACCCTGAACTCATCTCCTCCATTGGACACACAGAAATTACATCTATTTACAGAGCAACTATCTATGAGAACAAACTGAAGACTAGCAAAAAAGGTTTTCCACAACTAAAGACAAAGAAGGAACCACAACGAGATTGGGAGAAGGAAAACACACGTAGGTGTAGGCTAAATGATATGTTACTAAACAACTCATGAGTCACTGAAGAAATCAAAGAAGAAATTTTAAAACATGGAGGTAGGGCTTCCCTGGTGGCGCAGTGGTTAAGAGTCCGCCTCCCGATGCAGGGGACACGGGTTCATGCCCCGGTCCAGGAAGATCCCACATGCTGTGGAGCGGCTAGGCCTGTGAGCCATGGCCGCTGAGCCTGCGGTCCGGAGCCTGTGCTCCACAACGGGAGAGGCCACAACAGTGAGAGGCACGCGTACCACAAAAAAAAAAAAAAAAAAAATTGGAGGTAAATGAAAATGGAAACACAATAATCCAAAACATATGGGATGCAGCAAAAGCAGTTCTAAGAGTAAAGTTTATAGCAATACAAGCCTACCTTAGGAAACAAGAAAATTTTCAAATAATCTAACCTTTACACCTAAAGGAGACAGAAAAAGAACAACAAACAAAACCCAAAGATAGTGGAAGGAAAGAAATAATAAAGATCAGAGGGGAAATAAATGAAATAAAGACTAAACAACAATAGAAAAGATCAATGAAACTAAGAGCTGGTTGTTTCAAAAGATAAAAAAATTAATAGACTTTTACCCAGCCTCATCAAGAACAAAAGAGCAAAAGAGGGAGGGCCCAAGTCAATAAAATCAGAAATAAAAAAGGAGAGGTTACAACATACACCACAAAAATACAAAGGATCATTAGAGAGTACCACAAACAATTATATGTCAATAAAATGGACAACGTACAAGAAATGGATAAATTCCTAGAAATGTACAATCACTCAAGACTGAATCAGGAAGAATTAGAAAATATGAATAGACTGATTACCAGTAATGAACTTGAATCAGCAATTAAAAGAAAAAAACTCCCAACAAACAAAAGTCCAAGACCAGATGGCTTCAGAGGTGAATAGTACCAAATATTTAAAGAAGAGTTAACACCTATCTTTCTCAAACTATTCCAAAGAATTGAAGAGGAAGGAATGCTTCCAAACTCATTCTCTGAGGCTGGCATCACCCTGATACCAAAACCAGACAAAGATAGCACAAAAAAAGAAAGTTACAGGCCAATAAAATTGATAAACATAGATGCCATAGTCCTAAGCAAAATGTTAGCAAATTATATTCACAAAGGCATTAAAAGGATAACATGCCATGATCAACTTGGATTTATACCAGGGAAGCAAGGAAGTTTCAACATCTGCAAATGAATCCATGTGATACACCGCATTGACAAACTGAAGAATAAAATCATATGATCTTCTCAAAAGATGCAGAAACAGCTTTTGACAAAATTCAACATTCATTTATAATAAAAACTCTCAACAAAGTGGGTATAGAGGGAACATACCTCAAAATAATAAAGACCATAAGTGACAAACCTACAGCCAACCTCATACACAACGGTGAATAGCTGAAAGCATTTTCTCAAAGATTGGGAACAAAACAAAGATGCCCATTCTCACTACTTTTATTCATGTAGTGATAAAAGCAAATACTCATATATATATAATGTTTATAAATATTTATGAGATCAGTAAAATTTGAACAGAAAATTAACAGAAGAGGGAGACCTTCAAGATGGCAGAGGAGTAAGACATGAAGATCACCTTCTAACCCACAAATACATCAGAAATACATCTACATGTAGAACAACTCCTACAGAACACTCAATGATGGCAGAAGACCTCAGACTTACCAAAAGGGTCTTGGTTCTCCGGCCAGGTGTCAGGCCTGTGCCTCTGAGGTGGGAGAGCTGAGATCAGGACATTGGTCAACCAGAGACCTCCCAGCTCCACATAATATCAAATGGTGAAAACTCTCCTAGAGATCCCCATCTCAACGCTAAGACCCAGTTCCAATCAACAACCAGCAAGCTACAATGCTGAGCACCCTATGCCAAACAACTAGCAAGACAGGAACACAACCCCACCCATTAGCAGAGAGGATGCCTAAAATAATAATAAGGTCACAGACACCCTAAAACACACCACCAGACATAGACCTCCCCTCCAGAAAGACAAGATCCAGCCTCAACCACTAGAAAACAGGCACTACTCCCATCCACCAGGAAGCCTACACAACCCACTGAACCAACCTTAGCCACTGGGGACAGACACCAAAAACAACAGGAACTACAAACCTGCAGCCTATGAAAAGCATATCCCAAACACAGTAAGTTAAGCAAAATGAGAAGACAGAGAAACACACAGAAGTTGAAGGAGCAAGGTAAAAACCCACCAGACCAAACAAATGAAGAGGAAATAGGCAGTCTACCTGAAAAAAATTCAGAGTAATGATAGTAAAGATGATCCAAAATCTTGGAAATAGAATGGAGAAAATACAAGAAACATTTAACAAGACCTAGAAGAACTAAAGAGCAAACAATGATGAACAAAACAATAAATGAAATTAAAAATTCTCTAGAAGGAATTAATAGAAGAATAACTGAGGCAGAAGAATGGATAAGTGACCTGGAAGTTAAAATAGTGGAAATAACTACTGCAGAGCAGAATAAAGAAAAAAGAATGAAAAGAATTGAGGACAGTCTCAGTGTCCTCTGGAACAATATTAAATGCACCAAGATTCTAATTATAGGGGTCCCAGAAGAAGAAGAGAAAAAGAAAGGGACTGAGAAAATATTTGAAGAGATTATAGTTGAAAACTTCCCTAATATGGGAACGGAAATAGTCAATCAAGTCCAGGACGTGCAGAGAGACCCATACGGGATAAATCCAAGGAGAAACACACCAATACACATATTAATCAAACTATCAAAAATTAATACAAAGAAAAAAATATTAAAAGCAGCAAGGGAAAAACAACAAATAACATACAAGGGAATCCCCATAAGGCTAACAGTTTCATCAGAAACTCTGCAAGCCAGAAGGGAGTGGCAAGACATATTTAAAGTCATGAAAGGGAAAAACCTACAACCAAGATTACTCTATCCAGCAAGGACCTCATTCAGATTTGATGGAGAAATTAAAACGTTTACAGACAAGCAAAAGCTAAGAGAATTCAGCACCACCAAAGCAGCTTGACAACAAATGCTAAAGGAACTTCTCTAGGCAGGAAACACAAGAGAAGGAAAACACCTACGATAAAAAACCCAAAACAATTAAGAAAATGGTAATAGGAGCATACCTATTGATAATTACCTTAAATATAAAGGGATTAATGCTCCAACCAAAAGACATAGACTGGTTGAATGGATACAAAACAAGATCCATATATATGCTGTCTACAAGAGACCCACTTCAGACCTAGGGACACATACAGACTGAAAGTGAGGGGATGGAAAAAGCTATTCCATGCAAATGGAAATCAAAAGAAAGCTGGAGTAGCAATTCTCATCTCAGACAAAATAGACTTTAAAAATAAAGAGTATGACAAGAGACAAAGAAGGACACTACATAATGACCAAGGGATCAATCCAAGAAGATATAACAATTGTAAATACTTATGCACCCAACATAGGTGCACGTCAATTCATAAGGCAAACGCTAACAGCCATAAAAGGGGAAATCAACAGTAAAACAATCATAGTAAGAGATTTTAACACCCCACTTTCACCAATGGACAGATCATCCAAAATGAAAATAAGGAAACACAAGCTTAAAATGATACATTAACCAAGATGGACTTAATTGATATTTATAGGACATTCCATCCAAAAACAACAGAATACACTTTCTTCTAAAGTGCTCATGGAACATTCCCCAGGATAGATCATATCTTGGGTCACAAATCAAGCCTTGGTAAATTTAAGAAAATTGAAATTGTATCAAGTATCTTTTCTGACCACAATGCTTTCAGACTAGATATCAATTACAGGAAAAAATCAGTAAAAAATACAAACACATGGAGGCTAAACAATGCACTACTTAAAAACCAAGACATCACTGAAGAAACGAAAGAGGAAATCAAAAAATTCCTGGAAACAAATGACAATGAAAACACCATGACCCACAACCTATGTGATGCAGCAAAAGCAGTTCCAAGAGTAAAGTTTATAGCAATAAAATCCTACCTCAAGAAACAAGAAACATCTCACATAAACAACTTACTGTTACACCTAAGGCAATTAGAGGAAGAAGAATGAAAGAACCCCAACATAAGCAGAAGGAAATAAATCAAAAAGATCAGATCAGAAATAAATGAAAAAGAAATGAAGGGAATGATAGCAAAGATCAATAAAACTAAAAGCTGGTTCTTTGAGAAGATAAACAAAATTGATAAACCATTAGCCAGAGTCATCAAGAAAAAAAGGGAGAAGACTCAAATCAATAGAATCAGAAATGAAAAAGGAGACGTAACAACTGACACTGCAGAAATACAAAGGATCACGAGAGATTACTAGAAGCAACTCTATGCCAATTAAATGGACAACCTAGAAGAAATGGACAAATTCTTAGAAAAGCACAAGCTTCCAACACTGATCCAGGAAGAATTAGAAAATATGAACAGACCAATCACAAGCACTGAAATTGAAACTGTGATTCAAAATCTTCCAATGAACAAAAGCCCAGGACCAGATGGCTTCACAGGTGAATTCTACTTGCAGATGACATGTTACTATACATAGAGAATCCCAAAGATGCTACCAGAAAACTACTAGAGCTAATGAATGAATTTGGTAAAGCAGCAGGATACAAAATTAATGCACAGAAATCTCTTGCATTCCTGTACACTAATGATGAAAAATCTGAAAGAGAAATTAAGGAAACACTCCCATTTACCATTGCAACAAGAAGAATAAAATACCTAGGAATAAACCTACCTAAGGAGACAAAAGACCTGTATGCAGAAAACTATAAGACACAGATGAAAGAAATTAAAGATGATACAAACACATGGAGAGATATACCATGTTCTTGGATTGGAAGAATCAGCATTGTGAAATGACTATACTACCCAAAGCAATCTACAGATTCAGTGCAATCCCTATCAAACTACCAATGGCATTTTTCACAGAACTAAAACAAAAAATTTCACAATTTGTATCGAAACATAAAAGTCCCCGAATAGCCAAAGCAACCGTGAGAAAGAAAAATGGAGTTGCGGTAATCAGGCTCCCAGACTTCAGACTATACTAAAAGCTACAGTAATCAAGACGGTATGGTAGTGGCACAAAAACAGAAATATAAGTCAATGGAACAGGATAGAAAGCCCAGAGATAAACCCACGCACATATTGTCACCTTCTTTTTGATAAAGGAGGCAAGAATATGCAATGGAGAAAAGACAGTCTCTTCAATAAGTGGTGCTGGGAAAACTGGACAGCTACATGTAAAAGAATGAAATTAGAATGCTCCCTGACACCTAACACAAAAGTAAACTCAAAACGGATTAAAGACATAAATGTAAGACCAGATACTATAACACTCTTACAGGAAAACATAGGCAGAACACTCTATGACATAAATCACAGCAAGATCCTTTTTGACCCACCTCCTAGAGAAATGGAAGTAAAAACAAAAATAAACAAATTGGACCTAATGAAACTTAAAAGCTTTTGCACAGCAAAGGGAACCATAAACAAGGTGAAAAGACAACCCTCTGAATGGGAGAAAATATTTGCAAATTAAGCAACCGACAAGGGATTAATCTCCAAAATATACAAGCAGCTCATGCAGCTCAATGTCAAAAAAACAAACAACCCAATCCAAAAATGGGCAGAAGACCTAAATAGACATTTCTCCAAAGAAGATATACAGATTTCCAACAATCACATGAAAAGATGCTCAACATCACTAATCATTAGAGAAATGCAAACCAAAACTACAGTGAGAAGAAAGAAAACAATGGGGAACACTCAAAAAAAAAAAATACAATGAGGTATCACCTCACACCAGTCACAATGGCCATCATGAAAAAATCTACAAACAATAAATGCTGGAGAGGGTGTGGAGAAAGGGAACCCTCTTGCACTGTTGGTGGGAATGTAAATTGATACAGCCACTATGTAGAACAGTATGGAGGTTCCTTAAAAAACTAAAAATAGAACTACCATATGACCCAGCAATCCCACTACTGGGCATATACCCTAAGAAAACCATAATTCAAAAACAGCCATGTACCACAATGTTCATTGCAGCTGTATTTACAATAGCCAGGACACAGAAGCAACCTAAGTGTCCATTGACAGATGAATGGATAAAGAAGATGTGGCACATCTATACAATGCAATGTTACTCAGCCATATAAAGAAATGAAATTGAGTTATTTGTAGTGAGGTGGATGGACCTAGAGTCTGTCATACAGAGTGCAGTAAGTCAGAAAGAGAAAAACAAATACCGTATGCTAACACATATATATGGAATCTAAGAAAAAAAAATGGTCATGAAGAACCTAGGGCCGGGACAGGAATAAAGATGCAGATGTAGAGAATGGACTTGAGGACATGGGGAGGGGGAAGTGTAAGCTGAGACAAAATGAGAGAGTGGCACTGACATATATACACTACCAAATGTTAACTAGCTAGTGGAAAGCAGCCACATAGCACAGGGAGATCAGCTCTGTGCTTTGTGACCACGTAGAGGGGTGGGATAGGGAGGGTGGGAAGGAGACACAAGAGGGAGGAGATGTGGGGATATAGGTATATGTGTAGCTGATTCACATTGTTATAAAGCAAAAACTAACACACCATTGTAAAGCAATTAAACTCCAAGAAAGACGTTAAAAAAAAGTTAACAGAAGAAGCATGCATAGCTATATTATTAGATAATCAAACTCTGTAAAAGTTTTAAAGTAGAAATTAAACAATGATTTTCCAGATTATTTGTATTTGAATGTTATTGTGTTACATACATACCACACACTGTATATCTCATTGGAATTTAAACTAGAGTCGTTTGATAAAATTTTTACAATTATACAGTAACCTTTAGGACAAGAAAGTTTCCTAGGTTCTCATTGCTGGTGACCACATAAGCAACATGGCAGCAAAGAAGCTTATATATTTCCTTCATTATCTACATGATTATTTGCAAGTAGATAATATGGCTGTGCCTTTTCTTATAAACTTCAGATTCACTATGAAGTTGGCTTAAACGTAGTGAAGTTCTCTGTTCCATTTCTGAATATTCATTCAGCCTCACCTAGTTCAGCAAACTTTCTATTAAATGCCAGATAGCAAACATTCTACACTTATAGGTCTTAGGGTCTCTGTTGCAACTTCTTGACAAAGCAGTCATCAGGGAGGAAAAAATTCTCTTCAACCCTCTTAGGTTTATTACTTGGGGCCCTGTGAATTAAGCTGACAAAAGACAAATTAGCAAGAGAAAAGATAAAGTTTACTCATATGTTCACAGGAGAGCTCACAAAAACAAAACAAAACGTGTCTCAAAGAGGCAGTTAGAATTTGAGGTTTATATACCATAACAATAGGGGAAGAGGTTGAGGAGAAAGGGCACTTCTTTCCAGTGATAGGAGTTAATCTTCCCTGGTCGTGAAACTCCAGGGAGGGGTTTTATGACCGTTGAATTCTTTTGGGAGACTCTGTTTTTAAGCAGATGAAGGGAGTTCAGAAAAAGTCTTCATCTATTGATTCTCAACTATCTTTAGCTCAAAATAATCCTTATGCCACAATGGTATATTCTAGGACCCTTCATAGTTTTATAATGAAAGCAGTCATAGATAGTATGTAAATGAATGGGGTTGGCCATGTTCCAATCAATCTTTCTTTACAAAAAGAATCATTGGCTAGGGGTTTGTGGTTTGCAGATCCTACTCTAGACTTTTACTGTAAGTTCAGGACACACATTAAATATAGATAATGCAGTTAAAATTCAACTTGTTAACAAAGATTTTTACTTAATTTCCTGTACTTAGTCAAGAGCCTTCATTATTTCTATAGTATTTATAATGCTGTTTTTGAAAAAGTGGGTAATAATAGTATATAATGTTCAGATTATTAGGTAATTGTCTACTCGAAAGAACATGGCTTTGGAAACAGACAAATATTCCTCAGATTTTTAGCTCTGCCATTTACTAGTTGTGGGAAAATAATGTCTCCAAAACTCAGTTTGTTCATTTCTAAAAGGGAAAGGATAAAATCTATTTCTTAGGGTAATTATGAAAATTAAATGTAAAATACATAAAAGGAGTTAGCACACTCCCTTAGCATATAGTAACTTCTAAATAACTAATGGCTAAGTTACTCTTTCATAGTTTATCATTTATTATTAAATAGAGGTTTTATTGGACAGGCAATGGAGAATTGAGCATTTGGGTTCTACTGATGTCCCTAGAATAGACTTGATTATTGTCTTGTGATAGATATTGTGATATCTACACCTTGAAACATTCAGTTTTAATGATGATAATTACCACTTAGAAACACCATGCTCTAAATTTTATAACTAGGAAGATATCCGTATTATTTTGTTCAGAATTCTGAAGAAAAATCTTCTCCTCAACCCTCTTAGATTCAGTTCTTAAGATGAAAGTACTGAAATAGTACTGATGAAATAGACCCAAGTGCCAGTTTGAAACCTTATCATTTGAAAGATGCGGAAGAGTCTAAATTGGTATCACCATAATTTCAGGAGCCTGACCCTTGTGTCCTTTGGTATGAACTTCCTAGTTTTATGTAGGGTGACTAGTGACTGAATAAGAATAGTGCAGTTGAATAAACAGATTAGAATAGTGCATTGAATAATTAAAATACTATATAATGAAGTAAATTGCTATCAAGCATGGGAGAAGCATATGACATCACAGTCTCGAAACATCCTCTACAAGTCAACAATACTTTATTCACCCTTCTCTCTCATCAGGGAGCATTGACAACCCTAATGATATCTGGGTTTCTTTTGAGCCAGTGGGTTTTGGACAGGGTTGAGAGTTTTTTTTTCTTTGAGTGGTTCACAGCCCCAATTAGGAAGAAAATTAGCCACTATCAGGGGATGGATGATTCTTTTCACAGAAAACTTCTTCTGAATATATTTGAAATGCAAATGTCAAAACCCCTGAAGGAAATGAAGGCAAAATAAATAAACAGTGCGAGTGTTCTTAAGAGCAACAGTAATTCATTATCAAGCAATTAACCTTGCAATAAGCTCCCATTTCTCAGTTTAGAATATTTCAGTCAATATTGGAAATATAATTATGATAAAGGTTGAAGACATAGTGTAGTACTCAAATGTTAACCATTTATAAACAATTTGTCTTTAATGACAGACAGGAGAGCATCTAATTACACTCAGCATTTCAAGAAAGGCTGACTATTTGCCAGACATCACTCCATTTGATTGCTTGTAAAGTGCAGCCCTGGGCTGTTAAAGGGAAAATAGGATTTTTGGCTCCAGGTAATTAACTTTCCCACTGTTCCTTTCTTAGGCCCTAACGAAGGCCCTTTGAAGTCTTCATTTTACCAGTGGGTATTTGTCAAGGCCAAAAAAGTAATGCACAGCCCAAGTCCTTCAAATAACAGTTTTCTTTATCATTACTCTGTAAAATTTTTGAAATGACTAATGATGGCCTGAAAGGTGCAAAGGGCAAGGTTCTCTGCCTGCAACGAGGTCAGTCATCTAGAAGGCTGGGAGAGAACAGCCTAAGAGAGGAAAGTAATACTGAACTGAAGGAGGATAGAGAGGGATTATTTGAAATCTAGATTCTTTCAACAAAGGCTCATTCTTCAAAGCATTGTGGAAAGTGTAAAGGAAAAAAAAAAGAAAGTATAAAAAGTAAAGTGAAAAAATTTAAAGCATATTTTAAAATACACACGTGATCATAGGAATTC
Organism: Lipotes vexillifer; assembly: GCF_000442215.2. Classification (NCBI taxonomy): domain Eukaryota; kingdom Metazoa; phylum Chordata; class Mammalia; order Artiodactyla; family Lipotidae; genus Lipotes; species Lipotes vexillifer. The sequence continues at coordinate 1,334,324 of NW_006790551.1, forward strand.
TTTGTTGAGTGTGAATGGGCCAATATTTAGAAGCATTTGCCTTGAAATAGGAATAAGGGTGAGACCAGTCACAGAGCTGGTCTGCTGCACTTGTCTCAGAGATCACTAGATATATTTCTAGCACTTCTTTGTCTCCTAAGAGTCTAGCATTTATAGAATCTATTTGACAAGAACTCAGAAGTGCAGCATTTCTTGGACTCTTGATAAGCTGTCTGAATCAGGTGCCATTGTGCCATGGATTTCCTCAAGCCCCTTCCTTTATTAAGGCACACAAAGAGACTCTGAATTAGGGATTTGCCTTTGTTAAGACTTTTCTGCCCAGTTTCTGCAGCGTCCTACTGGAGACAAGTTTTTTCTTAGAGCTAATAATGAGCTCTCTAATTTTGACACGTTTTGGGGATCTCACATTCTTATATATATTTTTTCAGATTATTCAAAAGAGAGCCAGCACTGATGGAATACTCACTGTGTGCCACATTACCATTTTCTCACTTTAACCTCCCAGCTTTTGTGAGGATGAAGGGATAGTCTTAATGAGTTAGTCCCCTCCTGCTTTCAACTCCTAGTAGCCTAGACTTGATTTACTTAAACCATTAAATCTCTCAACAATGACTTTAACACCCAGTGCAAATATTCTTCCAGCAAACTCACTAGGTAAAATCTAAACCTTAGAATAATGGAACCATCTGCTTTCTCCAATGTCTCACTCGATAACTTATTCTAGCTGTGGTTCAAATGATGCCTCTAAAAACTTGCTTAAGACTTGCTTCTCTTCTCAACATGCAAGTGTTCTACGGCTGTGCCACATAAAATTGTTAAAAAAGAAGAAAACAGGGCCCAAAACTGAGTCACTTATGCTGAGCCCAAGGTCACCAAAACTGAGACTTAATTACTGTTTTGGCTCTCCCAGAAACGAAATCTTAAACCAGTCCATCAGGAGTCACCTGATCACTAGTTAGGTAATCTGTCTGATTACCTGCCATCCCCTGAAGGAAAGTAACCTTGCAGTAACCAATCTGCTTTTTTGACTAGTATAACTTACTTGTTCCTGCTCCCTTCTGCCTATAAAAGTCTTTCATTTTGTACAGCTTCTCAGAGCTCCTTTCTATCCGCTAGATTGGATGCTGCCACATTCAAATTGATTTTTGCTCAAATAAACTCTTAAAAATGTTAATGTGCTTCAGTTTAACATAATAAATCTTCTTTGATTTAACATTCTCCTCCAGCGATCATCTGATCTCTCCTTCACCTGAAAGCCTGTACGTCAGAAAGAGTGCTAAACCCATGCTGTCTCCAGTGCTTCACCTGCCATTTAATTTCCACAGCGAAATCTGATTTCTGTACCTCACTATCACAGTGATTACACCTAACATCATCTATGACCTCCTAGTTGCTAAATCCAGTGGAGAGTTTTAATTCTGTACCTCAGTAGGTCTCTCTGCAACCTATAAATATCCCTTCTCCCTTGGGTTCTGAGATCCACTTTCTCCTTGTTTTACTAGCTTGCTGGAAGTTCCATCTTGGTCTCCTCTTCCAGAATGATGTTCTTCCTATATTAATAACCTGCATTCTGACATTTCCTAAAATCAATCCCTGACTCTTTTGTCTCCTTATTTTGACCTCATTCTGGGATCTTCTAAGTTCCCTAATGGCATCCATATCTATGGTTGAAGCCAGACCTCATCTGGGGTCTCTAGACACAGGTTTTAAACTTGAATTACAGACCCAGGAAATCTCTTCTTGGATTTCTTGTCTTTCCTACCCTCCCCCACCTCCCCCAAATATATTTCATCTTTATTATTCACAAACCTAATTAATGACACAATCATCCACCCATGAGCTAGTCTGGTAATGGCTGAAAGCTTAGAGATGGTGATGACTTGGCTTGGCTTGCCCTTCTCTATGGTTTATTCATGAAGCCACAATAGGAAGTGCAAAGGATACAAGTGATAGGCATGGCTCCCAATTCATTCCTTGTTTTCATGAGAAGGAGTGCTCAAAATTTGGTATTCTTTTTTTTTGGCTACACCACACAGCATGTGGGATCTTAGTTCCCTGACCAGGGATCTAACCCATGCCCCCTGCAGTGGAAACATGGAGTCTTAACCACTGGATCGCCAGGGAAGCTCCAAAATTTGGTATTCTTGACCACTCACAGAGAAAGAGATGCCCGCCAGGTCAGAGGAAATACAGAACTTTGGGCATACTGGCTCTTTACCTGTTGCTACATCAGCACTTTGAAGCAAATTATCGTACAAGGCTCGGCCTTCAGGCCTTGGCATTCTTGATGTGCCTGCACTGTGCGCAATCTTCATTGATCTCTGCCTCTGCTCTCAGACCCTAGGAGTTTTCTGTTTATGTCCTTTTAGAAGGTATCTGTGGACAAGGCTGGTCATGGCCCATCACAACCCAGTTACCCAACTCAGAAAATTTGGAGTTACCCTTGCCGTCTCCCTCTCCCTCACCTCCTGTATTCAACTAATGATTAAGTCTAGCCATTTTATTCATAAATGTCTTTTGTCTGTCTATTTCTCCTTATTTATAGTGCTATTGCCACCATCATCTCTTAAATGAGATACTGAAAAATCTCCAGCCTGGTCTCCACCCTCAATCCTTGCCCTCTCTCCATCCATTTTCCAATGTACTGTCAGCATTAGCATCCTACACTGTAAATATAAAACTGCCTCACTCCTTCTCAGAAAACCTTCAAGGACTCCTTTCCACATCCAGGATAAACTCCAACCTCCAGAACATAGCAGCAGATCCTATATAAGCTAGGTCCCCTTGAGCTTTGAAATCTCCCTTGTCATTTGCTTTTCTTCTCCTCTTCCTCCAAGGGCTTTCCAATTCCTCAAGCATGTGTACTCTTTCCTTAAGCCTCCATGCCTTCTGACAGGTGTGGAGTGCTGTCCCTTCCACTCCCACCTTCACTACTCCCCTCTTCACCGTGATGTTTACTTGTCTGACAAAACTCATTTCAGGTCTACTCATATACCCCATCTTCAAATCTCAGATTCCATTTTCAGAGCATAACAACTCCAACCACTTCTCATACTAGTTCAGGTCACCATGACATTTCAAATAGATTCCTGCAGTCTCCATCTAACTAGTCTGTCAACTTCTACCATGGTTCACCCCATGCTGAAATCCTCTACACAGCCACCAGAGGGACACTTGAAATCCTATGTTAGATCATATTATTCCTTTGCTTACAACTAACCCATAAGCAGACTCACTCAGAGGAGAAGGAAAAATTCTCAAATGGCCTTCATAGCCTACATGATCTACATGATCTGGTCTTCATTTACCTCGCTATCTCCTGTCACATGTTTCTCCCCTTCACAGGCAATAGTGGCTCCTTTGCTATTCCCACAGTACTCTTCTACCTTAGGACATGTTTCCTTTGCCCTCTCGCTCTCTGTCTGTGTGTGTGTGTGTGTGTGTGTGTGTGTATATACATATATATACACACACATACACATATCTGATGTATATATATATACACATATATATCTGTATAGATCCATATACACATATCTGATGTATACATACATACACATATATATCTATATAGATCCATATACGCACATACACATATCTGATGTGTATATATATATATATATACACATATATATCTATATAGATCCATGTACACACATACACATACCTGATGTATATATATACACATATATATCTATATAGATCCATATACACACATACACATATCTGATGTGTATATATATGCATATATATCTATATAGATCCATAAACACACATACACTTATCTGATGTATATATATACATATATATCTATATAGGTTCATATACACATACACACATCTGATGTATATATACACACATATATATCTATATAGATCCATATACACACATACAATACACATATCTGATGTATATATATACATATATATCTATATAGATCCATATATATGGCTCATTCCCCCATTCCACCTGAATGCTATCTGATGAAAAACACTTCGTCTGACAACCCCAACTGAAAAAGTAACCTCCCTTCAATATTCTTCATATTCTTATCCTACTTCTTTTTTTTCATAGCATCATCCAATGTATCCTATATTTTGTTTTTTCTGCTCTACCCCAATAAAATATAATCTCCAGGAGAAGCGACCTTCATTTTATTGCCCACTGCTGTATCCCCAAAACAGGGGATAATGAATAGATGAATCTACTATCTTTCATTTTGTGTCCTCCTCTCATTATAGATTCTAAGTAAAAATTTATTATCACTTTTTTATGATTCTAAAGACAGTTTGCTCCCAATTTTGAGACATTTGGAAACAAAGGGCATCACTTTTCATACATTACTGTTACCCAGTAACTTACAAGTATATGTTCATTCATTTGTTTGTTCACTTCAAAGAGCTCACATTTCAGGTGCATGCCATGTTGGGAGACCATTAACACCTTACAGAGCAGAGGCGATCCTTAAGTATCACATATGCTTTTATTTTCTTGCCTACACCAATTCCATTTTAAAGATAACCCCAAGTAACATAAATAAGACAGTTTAAACATACTAGGTGTTTTGGTTACCTAGCATTTCCCTAACAAAGCACCACAAACTGGGTGGCTTAAATCAACATAAATTTATTCTGTCTCAGTTCTGGACACTAAAAGTCTGAAATCAAGATGTTGACAGTATCATGCTTCCTCCAAAACCACTAGAGGAGAATCTTCCTTGTCTCTTCCAGCCTCTGGTAACCCCAGGTATTCCTCAGGTTATAGCAGCATAACTCCAATCTTTAGCCCTGTCTTCATGGCCATCTTCCCTGTGTCTGTTTTTCCTCTTCTTATAAGGACACCAGTCATATTGTATTAAGGGCCCACCCTACTCCAGCATGATCTCTCTTTAACTAGTTACATCTGCAACAATCCTATTTCCAAATAAGGTCACATTTTGAGGTACTGGGATTCAGGATATCAACATATTATTTTGGGGGATACAATCCCACCCAGGAAATAAAATCTTGTATATTTCCCATTGAGGCTGCTCCTTTATTCATTTCACACACATTTATTCAGCAGTTCTTTTTTGATAGACACAATGCTAGATTCTGAGCGATAAAAATGAATTAGATCTAGTTCTTACCTGAAAGATCATATAGAAACAAACACTTAAAATACTATATTTCGATGTGATACTAGTGGTATGACCAGAGTGCCCTGGGGGCATGATTAGTGTGTGATTAATTCAGCCTGTGAGACCAGGCTAGCCATTACAAAGAAGGTTTTCTGGATTTACTATTAATTGAAGTATAAGAGCTAAGTAGGCAGGGCTTCCCTGGTGGCGCAGTGGTTGAGAGTCCGCCTGCCGATGCAGGGGACACGGGTTTGTGTCCTGGTCCGCGAAGATCCCACATGCCGCGGAGCGGCTAGGCCCGTGAGCCATGGCCACTGAGCCTGTGCGTCCGGAGCCTGTGCTTCACAACGGGAGAGGCCACAACAGTGACAGGCCAGTGTACCGCAAAAAAGAAAAGAAAAAAAAGGGCTAAGCAGGCAGAAAGATCAGAGGAGGCATTCCAAATATGAATTTATTCAACACACATATATTGAGCACCTGCTGTGTGCTAAACGTAAGAGTTAGGTGCTGGCATACAGATATAATTTGTGTTAGTTTTTGGAGATAGAGACATTAAATGTTCCTGTTTTATGGAATATTGAGTCGTGAATACAGAAAAGTAAACAAATAACCATAATAGAATGTGATAGGTACTATGATGGAGCTATAAAGGAATAGACAAAGATAAATAATTAGGCTTGAATACCATGTATAATGCCTTGGCAGTATCATGCAGACTGTTTATACAGGGGAGTGATATGATTAGACATTTTGCTAAAAAGAAAAAAAGACTCCTACAGAGCACTTTATTGCCGAATGAAGAATACTTCAGACAGTTCAGTATCTATCTTTTTTTCAAGTCCAGATTTTTATATATCTATATCCATATGCTTTTTGCTAGATGTTGCTTGGATGTTGTGTTTTTTATCCCTATCCATAAATTAGCCACCCAGGGTCTAAAACAAACATGATAAGAAAGGAATAAAAAGGAGGGCCAAGTTTCTATCTTTCTCTTCAGCATCAAGCTATTAAAAAAAAAAACAAAATGGAAAGGGAAAAATCAAAAATTCTTTGGTAATATAAACTTGAATTTAAAGTTTTTTTTCTATGCATTATACAAAATGTAATCTTTTAAATCACTGGATTCTGTAGTAAGAAAGGATTTGGGAAAACTCCTAATTTACCAGAGTTCACAGTTTTTTTCTAAAGACAACGTTTTCTCATGATTCCTTTTGTTTTAAGGGGATCTCAGAAATAATAGTTTTACATAAATGGCCATATGTGAAAATTATATGGAATAAATTTATGTATACATATGAGTATACATGTTATAACTTTATCTTTTTAAATACGTACAAATGAAATTCTATGATACATTGATGTCTGGAAGCCACCCTAAACAAAAGGCAGAGAGAATTTTGCTAAAATTTTTAAGCATAAGCATAAAACCCTGTCTTCGAGGAAAAACTTTTCTTCTACCCTCTTATGTTGAGTTTTGGGAGGCCTGCAAATTAAATTGACAGAAGACAGATTAGCAAGAAAAATGACAGATTTTAACCACCTATGTACATAAGAGAGTTCACCAAAAAATGTGACTCAAAGTGGTGGTTAGAATTTAGAACATACAGGTGAAGGGAATGGGGAGAAGAACACATGGGAAAACAAGTAAATTCTTAGAAGGGGAGGTGGGGCATAGAGAAAGGCACTTATGGGAAAACAAATGAGTTTTCGGTAAGATAAATGAGTCCTTCGGAGAACAGACAGGAGTTATGATAGCTTTTTGACAGTGTCTTTTAGGTGTGCTGCTGACTTATTGTTTGTCTCAGGGGATAAGAATCAACTGTCCCTTGTGGCTCCCTGGAGGGAATTTATAACAGTTGAGTTCTTTTGGGAGGCTCTACTTTTAGGCAAATAAGGGATTTCAGGAACTCTAATGCCTTCAACTCACAATAATTATTATGCCACAGTAACATATTCTTCAACCAGATAAGGGAAAGGTGGGTACAGGTTTTCATCAGAATAATAGAGACAATAGGATTCTCTCTGTGCTGAGCACACTAAGGCTAAAAAGAATAATCTTTCTGTGTTCTCACTTTGTAACTGGGTGGCTACCACATCCAGTGGAGTATTTAAGGATAGATAGATTTCACCTCCAAGTGTTGTCCTTGCCCCGCTCCCTCTTCATTTCTCTTTGCTTTTTATGGGGAAGAATGATAAACAGCTTAAATTAGCCAAAATCCTCTTTGCTGAGTTATTTTCTAACTACCTTTGCAGTTAAAAAAAAAAAATCTACTCCTACCAGTTAAGGAATTTTAATCAGGACTCTGGAATCAAAACACAATATAGCACTGTGTGTGATTAAAAACTGAGGATACCCAGGAGCACCCAGGGTGTCCACATGAGCCAGGTCTACGAGGTCAGACAGAATACCTGGAGAGAGCTGCCAGCGCTTCTGGGCAGGAGGGGGAGGAGTCTTCAGACACCGTGGTCCACAGCCTGGGGGAGTGGGGAGGGCAACGGTGCCAGCGTAATCCAATCATTATCTCTCCTCCTCACAGGCTGATTTTGATACCACTACCATCAAACATTCTTTTCAATTATCTGTGCTAAATATAGGCAATGCAAATCAACCTGAAGGGATTTTTCTATAAAAATATTAAAAATGCATTTCTCTTTCTTAAATGGACCAATGCTATCTTGCTCTCTATATTCCTATCGTAAATTCTGTAATTGTAGCTTCTTTTCACTTCTTTTCTATTTTTACTCACTTTTATGTACAGATGAGAGGTTTTAAAGGCATTCTCATTTGCTGAATATAAAAACTGAAGTGTAACTGAAATCCTTAGAAGAGCAACCTATGTCTCTCACCTTCTACATTGTTTGTGATTACTGGGCTTGAACCTAACAAAAGGCTTCGTTAGAAACCAAGGGCAAGATCCCACCTTTCTGAAGGAATCTATTAAAGAAAACAAAACGCATGAGATTTGGGAGAAAAAAAAATAACAAAGAAATATCTGACCCATTTTTAGCATGCTAAAATAAACCACCAGCACCATCTATCAGGAGATTTCAGACAATGACAATAGCACAAAGACTTCATCCAAACAGAAAGGTGATTTGAGTAGAATTGTTGGTATGACTCACAGTCTTTCATTTGTTCATTAATTTAATTAATTCATTAATTATTGTTCCATTTAAACTCAAAACTCATTTCTTGTATACAAAACATTCAAAATACATGTGCGTGTGTGAACCTATGTATATGAGTGTGTGAGTATACGTCTACACACTGTAAAGTGCAGCAAACACAAGCACACACACACAATAAAGTCATGTTAAGGTGAGTCTAAAAACATATTTTATAAGGACTTTTTCACACGCTAGATATGGGCTTTTAGATTTCTAATGGCAACAAAGAAGCTATGATCAGTTATAAGATTCACAGTGGGCAAAGATTTATGAACCTATTTCAATTAAAATATTATCTCTATTTTGAACAAATAACTTTATAGAGCCTATGACTAATAAGAGTTATGCTCTGATTGTATTATCCAGCATATCCAGCAAGTTTTTGTGTACTGTCATTGAAACAGCAAAGCAGTGATAAAAGTTAACATAAGAATTACTGAGGGTAAATGTGGATATCCTGGCTGTCATCACAAATTCTAAAACTCTGATGATTGCAGTCTTCATATGAATTCTTTTCAGAAAATAAGTTTTTGCAAAAAGAGAGTGTATAACACATACATATAATTCTTTAATTTGTAATCTGGATTAAAATGAAAAGAATGGGAGGTTTTTTGTTTTGTTTTGTTTTTACAAGTAAAACTTTTTGGCATTGTTGGTAATACACTTCTACCTTTCTTAGCAATTTCCTTTAAATGTTCAATTTACATTTATCCAATCAAAGAAGACACAGCATGAGTGACTTTATAAAAATGATCCTTCATCTAGTCCCTTATGTTATCCTGGCCCATGTCAGTGTTTTGAACGTATGATTTTAGATAACAAGAAATAAGTGAAAATTCTGAAACCCAAGCAAAAACATTTTATTCACGTTGCATATGAGCTTCCTCTAGTCATAACTGCTCCCAGCATTTGGGGAAGAGGTGCAAGTTAGCACTACAATCCAAAGAGTTATACTCTTAGTATGAATACCCGTAGCTGCTGCAACATCTATTGTAGAGGCTGGTTAGAATCAGCGCTATTAATTTTAAAGAAAGATCAAAACACCGTCTTTATTGTCTTGTTTTGGTTCTATATTAAAAGTGAGGTATTTTATTCAGCAATTTTCCATCTAGTTGTGACACAACAGGACTCATGATTGGTGATGGTGAATGATTGAGCTGTTTTTGAGATAAAAACTGCTTAGTGGAAGAGTTGTGAAGCAAAGCAGCCAGTAAAACTATCTACAAAGAATAATTGACAGTGATGACAGAGCTGTAAGCACAGCAGGAAACGTTTTTAGCTCCCTTTCCTGTCATGGGAGTGCACTTTCCTCTGCATTAGCAAGGGTTGGGTCAACACCTGCAATACAATGCATTTTAAATCTCAAATGGAAGCTCACCCTCTGCTCAAGAAAAAAGGTTCCCTCAGATTTGCCTTCAGCTTAGCGCAGCCCTTGTGATTGTGTGACCACTTAACAAAATATGGGGATGGGCATCACAAGAAGAAAATAGCCAAATTATGACAAATTCGTAGCATCTGGTAATCCCAACCTGTTTACATGTAGATATAAAATGATCTAATCCAAATGACAGAATATTACTTCTCCCTCAACCACAAACATAGAAAAAGTGCTCAGTGGGCACATTTTATTCCTAAATCCTAATTTCAGTTTCGTATCCACCATCACATTTCCAAGTTATTATTATTATTATTATTTTTTTGCGGTACGCGGGCCTCTCACTGCTGTGGCCTCTCCCGTTGCGGAGCACAGGCTCCGGATGCGCAGGCTCAGCGGCCATGGCTCACGGGCCCAGCCGCTCCGCGGCATGTGGGATCTTCCTGGACCAAGGCACGAACCCGTGTCCCCTGCATCGGCAGGCGGACTCTCAACCACTGCGCCACCAGGGAAGCCCCTCCAAGTTATTATTGAAAAGAAGTGGGGCAGAGAACGGGAGCACAGGAGAAGTCCTGGCTTGAGCCTAGGCTCCTGGTATTCTTGGGCAAAATTAGAAACTTGAAGAGAAGCCTAATTTTATGAGACTAAAAATTTCCAGGGAAATAACTCAGGCTGAGAGACACTAACAAATCCCTTTTCTTTGGAGGGCAAGAGCAAAGACAGTCAGTCATTAAGATGGCCCCCATGGATATGTAGCTAAGTGGAGTATCTCATAAATAAAAACCAAAACTTATGCTTTGCTAAGAACTCAATTAGGCACAGACAGACCAGCATGGGACCTAAGAATTCCCTGGACTGATTTTGTGTGTTACTACCTCAAACAGGTTTAAAACAGTTTTGCAATCAGTGTACAGTTAATAGGGGCAGAGAGAAATTGATTTGCTCTTTAATATTGTTTAAAAACCAGGTTCACTTACCATTTCATTTCCATGGTCTGAATCAGACCTGGCATTGTGGAAATAGTTTACAAACAACCTCCTTTTTCTTTTGTACTTGTTCTTCTTTAGCCTCTTGTGATTTTTCAAAGCTTCTTGGGAGGCACATTAAGCCATTTATGACTTAGATAATAAAAGCAGAAAATTAGTCTCAGTAAACAGCACCATGCCATGTATTAGTATTTTTAGGTTTTCAGTTAACTGTGACCACTGGCTTTCAACTAGCCAAGGTATGTAACCTTGCAAAACGAATTAACAGAAATAGACCTGTGTTAGCAGGGAGTTGCTGCTGTTGTTGTATTGTGATGCCGTTTGGTTTATTTTTGTCAAATTCCAGCCAATGGTCTAGTCCATTTCACAGGGAGTAAACATCATAATATAACAGTGATGTTTCCTCTCGATTACATACAGGTAGCAGAGCTACGCTCTGGCTGGCCTATTTTCTCAGACTCTTCACCAGGACAAAAGTAGTACCTTCTTTATACCCTCTATCTTAGAGCAACATTTCAAGATGAGAGACCAGTTAGTCTCCAACTTTGCCTAAGAACACTACACAGTGCTAGCGGATATCCTATTCCGTTTCCCCATGTTTATTCGAGTTTCTCCCTCCAGCTTCTCTCTCCTTCTCTTAGTTCCTCCTCTCCACAGAAAAAGGATTGACTGATTTGATTGGTGAGATGAAGAGGCTCTGATGCCCATTGTTCCACTGGTCCATGTTCCTCCATTGCTTAGTGGCCCAGGCCCTGGGCCTCACTCTCTGCCCCTGCTCTCAGGGGGCAGTGGGTATGAGACTGTGGTTTCCCGTTGCAGCCTATCTGTGTAAACAGCCTGCATACCCTGCATTCCTAAAAGGAGTTTTCTAATATCAGAACTCAGGCAATAGCTATTAGGAAGTCTGTGCACAGTCACACACCCAAGCTGTGTTTTCTAACCCACCTCCACTGATGATTAAGCTGACATTTTAGTCTATATTTATCAAGCTCCTGTATCTGTTTTTCAACTGACTCTACACTTGAGGGGGAGGGGGAGTGTGTACTACGTTGGCCCTAGTTAAACCCCCAACTCACAGGTCTGACACCTCCAAAGCTCCAGGACAGTGTCCCTCGAGAAGGCAATGGACCCGGTGGGATCCCAGGACCTCACACAGGGAGGCCATGGCAGGAGAAAAGGTAAGAAATTGTGGATGGCATTTGGCAGCTCATTGAAAATGTTCATGAGAACATGAGAGACATTTCTTGGAGGCTCATAGAAAAACTCAGAGGAATTTCAGGAGGAGGTGTGGTGAAATTGCGAGATGTGGGATCAAAACATTCAAGCCATTATTATATTTGGGATCTCAGACTAGTGAAACTTGGGGAAATTTAGGTTACCTTTGCATATATCAAATAAGTTGTTATAAGCAACTTATTTGTTCAAATGACTCTTTTGGTTTATGTCATTTAATTATAAGAATATGTCTGTGAGGTATACAGAATAACCACAGTTTCCCTGTTTCACATGTACAAAACTGAGGCACAGCAGGTTATGAAATTAACCTAGGTTGTATAGCTGGCAAGGAATGGGAAAGAATCTTAAAATGTATATTTTCTCTAATTTCTAGACAGATTTAGTAATACACAGTTAGGATTTCTCAAGACTACAAATTCTCCACCACAGAAATATTTGTACAGAATTTTTCAGGAATACAAAGTTATTTAGACATAACTGGATTCAAAAATAGAGAAATAGTTTAGGGCTTAGTCATTGGGATGGGAAGATTTTAAGATGGCCCCTATTGATCCCTGCCTCCTGGTATTCACACCTTTGTATAATCATCTCCCTTATGAATGTGGATGGCACCTGTAACATGCCTTTAGCCAACAGAATATGGCAAAAGTGATGGATGTCACTACCATTATTATATTACATAGGGCTATAGTTTCCATCTTCTAGCAGACTCTCACTATTGGCTTTGTCTCTTGCTGGCTTTGATGAAACAAACTGCCTTGTGAAAAGGCCTACATAGCAAGGAACTGAGGGAAACCTCCAGCCAACAGCCGGCAAAGAATTGAATCTTGTCAACAACTATGTGAACTTAGAAGTAGATCCTTCCCCAGTCCAGCCTCAGGTGAAACCCCATTCCTGGTGGACACCTTGATTGCAGCTTTGAGAGACCCTAAAGCAGAGGCCTCAGCAAATCCATGCCCCGATTCCTGACTACACAAACCATTAGGAAATAAATATGTGTTATTTTAAGCTGCTAACTTTGTGATAATTTATTATGCAGCACTAGTATCTAAAGTAGTAATTGATCCATTTTATTTTCAATAGAACAAGAATGCTCCCGTAGGTAAAAAGCTACAAACACACCTAACAATTATGTTTGCTGTCATCACCCTCTTTTATATGCTACCCAAACTTGTACCAGGTAATAGAATATGTACTTGTACCTGAAGATCTTGTGCAGCAGGCATAGTCATCTTATTGTGCTATCTCTTACCTCCCTGGCAGAGTTTAATGCTCAGTTGTCTGCTACCAGGCACTGTAAGGCCAAAATCATTTATTATAGAATGCTTAAGAATGTTTCTGTATTAACAAGTCCTTGTGACATAAACATTAATGGAAAGCATAACTCAGTCTCAAGGTACCTTATGGAATATTTATCATGAATGGCTTTACCAAGGCCTGGAAACAGGTAATCAAAATTCCTCTCTGATGATGTATGCAGCTCAGAACTACTGTGACAGATGAAGGAAGGGAGGAAAGAAGAAAAAAGATATCAATCCCCTTCTATTGTTCCCAGGCAGCCTTTCATTTAGGGCATCTATTTTATTAAATGTCTTTTATTCCTTGTTTCCATGCAAGAAGTGGAAATGAGAAAGAAATTGGTTTAATCATTTTTCTGAGAAATCAGCTAAATTCTAATGTTGTTTGATCACATCCAGTTGCAAAAATGTCAAGTGCATTTCCATTTAGAGTGCTTGCTTAAACAGCCGTGCAAAATGGGGAACACCCGAAAATCAGCATATATCATGAGAGTTTTGATTTTTTTTTTCAGTACACACTTGCATTAATCCACTCTATTACTCTTGAAAATAATGCATTTTTCCAGCACATCATTCCTTAAATGAGGGTGATCCATCACCACTGGAGATTCACCAGTGAGGTGCATTAATAAAAGCAGACAGCTTCAGTCGTGTTTTCTTTGGGAAGGTTTGCTCCTCCTGAGTACATTTGGTTGCTTATGCCAAAAATCCAACCCAGATGTTCCTACAACTTCTATTTTCCTTGCTAGGACATTTCCCCACATAATAGTTTTTCACAACTCTCATTCTACTCTTCATTAAGGACCTGTTCCTCTCAAAATATTCTATGTGACGTAGTGGGATGGGATTTTTCTCCCCTCTTCTGAAAACTGAAGAATTAAAAGGTGTTATACTAGACATCCATTCTCTGATTAACTCAGAACTCTTATGTGATTAAAACACACACACATTCAATCACTCATTTGAATAATAATCAGTGAGGCTCAGACATGGAGTTCAAACAAATTTCACATTTTTATCACATATTTTTCAAATCTTAAATATTTCTGGATGATTTGCTTCTTGCAAATGGAAAATAATGTGCTCTATGGAGCACTGAATCTTGAAATTTCGGTACTTAATTAGATTAAGAATTAGCTAAGTAATGTTTTATTGAATGAAATTATATGGTATTTTTTGTCCTAATCAAAACCCATTTTTTTTACATTCCAAAATGTCTATAAGTACATTACATGTTTGGGCAGCACTACTGACTACGTGCAGTTTAATCTCTAAACCCCACTACTATATTTTATAATCTAGACTTTCCATAGGGTGGGGTGAACTCTCCAGAATAGCTATATTTTAACTTTAATGAAAAGATGATTTCATCTTCTCATATTCATCCTGATAATTCCATACTTCAACTATATATAATGATTGAAATGAGTGTCTGTGCTTGTAGTGTTGCATCAAATATTTAATCACCTCAATAACACTGAAAATAAAAATGTCGTAATCTATATATCATCAAATAATCAGCGCTCAACTATATGTTTATGACATTTAGAGAAATATAAAAATATAACAATAAGATACATAGAAACTCCCTAGAGCAGATCAGCTTTTCTTGTTATGCTCAGTAATAGATTCAAAGTAGCGCAATCAAGTAAAGCAAATTGATAAAATATGTGTTGATTAATCATAGCAATATAGTTATGTCTTAGATCCATGGGGCCATGCATCATTTGAAACATAATTTACAAAAATTCTCAGTAGAAATAGTGTTGAGTATCTAATTGCATGGAGTTGCCAAAAGATGCAAAGGGATTTATTTTTATTTTTTCTTCCAGTTTTATTGGGATGTAATTGTTATACAGCACTGTATAAGTTTAAGGTGCACAACATAATGATTTGTTTTATGTACAGCATAACATGATTGCCATAATAAGTTTAGTGAACATCCATCATCACATATAGTTAAAAAATAAAAGAAAGGGCTTCCGTGGTGGTGCAGTGGTTGAGAGTCTGCCTGCCGATGCAGGAGACACGGGTTCGTGCCCTGGTCTGGGAAGATCCCACATGCCGCGGAGCGGCCAGACCCGTGAGCCATGGCCGCTGTGCCTGTGCGTCCGGAGCCTGTGCTCCGCAACGGGAGAGGCCACAGCAGTGAGAGGCCCGCGTACCGCAAAAATAAATAAATAAATGAAAAGAAAAGAAAAAAAATATTTTTTCTTTGTGAAAAGAACTCAGAATCTATTCTCTTAACAACTTTCATATGTAACATACAACTGTGATAATTATATTTATTATATTGAACGTTACATCCCTAGTACTTATTTATCTTATAACTGGAAGTTTGTGCCTTTTGACTGCCTTCATCCGGTTCCCCCTCCACCTGCCCCTTACCTCTGGTAACCACAAATCTGATCTCTTTTTCTATGAGTTTGTATGTTTGCTTGTTTGTTTGTTTTTGAAGTATAATTGACCTATAACACTATGGTAGTTCCTGGTACACAACATAGTGATTTGATATTTCTATACATTACAAAATGATCACCACAATTAGCCTAGTTGCCATTTGTTTTATTATTTGTTAATAATATTACATTATTATTAGCTATATTCCCTTCACTGAACATTTCATCCCTGTGACTCATTTATTTTGCATTTCGAAGTTTATTCCTCTTCATCTCCCTCAGCTATTTCACTCATCCTCTCCAAGAGACAGGAAGGGTTTTCAGAGAAGAGAATTACCATAATACTCAGATTTAAGTTCAGGAAGAGTCACATGTCCTTATATTGGGTTGGCCATGAAGTTCAGGTTTTTCTGTATGATGTTACAGAAAAACCCAAACGAACTTTTTGGCCAACCAATATGAAGAAAAACTGACCTAAAGAAAGAAAGAATACATTCAAATCAATTGAGGAAGTCAGCACAAAAAAAGAATACTAAAGAAATGAATTGGAATGTTCAAAGGCAAACACCTAGTATGAAAAAGGAACAGGTGTGAAACAAAGGAGGCGCTTGGGAACAAATAAATTTACTTGCTTGATTTTTTCCTTACAGTTTCCTGAGGTTGGATGTGAATTTCATTGTGTCCCAGGGCACCAGAGTTCAAATTAGTATTACTAATTTTTCATCACCAAGTGGAATTAGTATCTAGAAAGTCACAACTGAGTGTCACTCCATCCAAATAACTAGAACAAGCTAGGTAAGCTACAAATGAAGGGTTTTTAAAAATCAGAGAATTGACTATGCAAAGAAACCAAAATGAACTAAAATCCTGAAAGTTATGAGCATTTGACCACCTGCTTTCACTGCTAACAAGGGGAGAAATGGAGAAATCTTCCAGAGATAAGGGCAAGACATGTAGTAATCTGACCAACCTTTAATGAACTTTCACAGCAGAATGTAGATCAGTATGATGGGTGAGAATCATAGGGCACCTCAGCCACAGAGTAAGCCTGTACCCACCTGCCCAATCTTTCCCCAAGTATTCACATAATAAGGTACACTGCAGCCCAGAAACAGAGCAGCAAAGTTGAGAGAGATACCCCTCAAGGTACCTGGGCCTTCCAAAGGAAAAGCAGCTGTACCCTGAAAGCTGGGTCTAGGGAGGGAGTAATAAGAGAAATTCATAAAAATTTTCTGGGCTTTTGCCACTGTACTGCAGCAGCATGCCAAACGCTGGGGCAGAGCAGGAGAACAGAGAGATCCCTCTGGGAAACTCTGGCGCTTCACCAAGTGTACTGCAGCAGTACAGAAGCCTATGGACTGGGCTGCAGGACAGAGAGAGACTTCCCAAGTAGCAGGACCGGAGAGCAAAGAGAACTCCCAAAGGGCCCAGAAAGCTGGAAGTTGGATGTTAACGAAAAAGAGGTTAGCAGACTCTGGCCAGTGCCCAGATCCCAAGCCTTGCTAAAGGGAAACATTTTAAGTCAGTTCTTCAAAGTATTTTAAATCAGTGATTAACTGAATTTAACTAAAGCTTCAAGAAAACTCAGACGGAGGTTAAATATATATTAGGCTGATTTAGTTCTCGTCACTAATGACTGATATAAGAAGGGCACAACTTTATGGAGATAAATATTATTTTCTTTGGTCGCTTATGTACAAATTCTGTCATGAAAAGCAATAATAATAATAAACAAAAAGAAATAAGGTATATGACCTTTGATGAAGAGAGGAAATAATAGAAACAGAACTAGAATTAGCCACAATGCTGGAATTATCTATCAGAGAGTGACTTTTAAATAACTGGGAAAAATATGCCTACTGAAAAAGGTAGACAACATGCATGTACAGATGATGGATTTCAGCAGAAAGGTAGACACTATAAAGATGAAGAAAATGAAAAATACAATATCAGAAATCTTTTTTTTCTATGGGGTTAACAGAAGACAGGACACAACAGAAGGAAGAATCAATGAATTTGAAGACCTGTCAACAGAAATTATACAAAGTGTAACCCAAAGAGGAAAAAAAAAGGTGCAGAACACCCGAGGTCTGTGGAACAATATCAAATGGTAAGGCAATATATGTGTAATTGAGGTCCCAGAAGAAGAGAAAATAGAAAGTGGGCCAGAAGAACTATTTGAAGAGATTATTTGCTGGGATTTTTTCCAAATTGATAAACCATATCAACCTGTAGACTGAGAGAGCTTACCAAACCTTATGCATAGTAAATGCAAAGAAAACCATAACTGGTTTCATCATACACAAACTGATGAGAACCAAATACAAAGAAACAGCTAAAGGAAAAAGATTCATTACATAGAGATATATTGGTAGCTGACTTCCCATCAGAAACAATGAGAACCAAATACAATTGAACATCTTTAAAGTGCTGAAAGAAAAAAAAGAACCATCAAATGAAATTCCATATTGAGTGAAAATATGCTTCAAATATGAGGGCAAAAGAAAGACATTTTCAGACAAACAGAAGCCAAGTGAATTGATTGCTAGCAGACCTGTACTGGGTGAAATGTTAAGAGATATTCTTCAGGAATTGACACCATAGAGAAGTCAGATATGCAGAAACCATTAAGGGGACCAGATAGGGTAAAAGTATGGGTAATTATAAAACATCTTTTTACTTTATTTACATACAAATTTATTTTTAAATGTTTTAAAAAGAATACTGACTTATTAAAGCAATATGTTTGTAGCATATACAGAAATAAAATATACTACAATAAGAGCATGGAATTATACCACTGTACTTTTTAACATTGTTAATGAAGTAGTATGAATAGGAACAAATATGAAGATGATAGACAAACTCAACTACAATATACTAAATTAAAATGAGCTAATCACTCCACATAAAAGGCAGACATTGTTAAACTGGATTTTAAAAAATGGATTCGATTATATGCTGTTCCAAGAAACGGTTTATATATTAATAAAGATATTGAAAATAAAAGCATGAAAAGATACACCATGCAAGTGCTAAGCACAAGGAAACTGCCATGGCTATATTAACAAGATGGTGCTTTTCACTAGAACTAAAGACATAATGATAAAAGAGGAAATTCATTAAGAAGACCTAGCAAGTTTAACTTTATAACTACATAAAAACAAAACTTTCAAGTATATGAAGTACAACTTAAACACTAAAAGAAGAAATAGACAAAATTCACACCCAGGTGGATATTTTAAGAACCTTATCTCAGTGGTTGAAAGGACAAGTAGACAAAAATATAGGTATCATGGTGGAAGACTTGAACAAGAGTATCAACTTAGTTGACCCAATTGATATTTGTAGAACTCTATACCCAACAGCTATAGATACACACATTTTTGGTAAGCATACATAGAATATTCACCAAGAAAGACATTAAGCTGGGTGCAAAAAACAAGTCTCAATAAACTTCAAAAGATTGATATAACAATACGGAATAGTGTTTCTTACCCTGATAATGTTAACTAGAAATTAGTAACAATAACATATCAAAAACATCACTAAATATTTGGAAATAAAAACACTTAAATGGCCCATGATCAAGATACAGAACTGGATCAGTCTGGCAAACTTTCAGATGCCATCAGGAAACAAGACTGTGGGTATATAGCTATAGAGCTATAGCTTTAGAAGCTTTAAAAGCACAAGGAAATGATTATTCCTTCTAATGTGAAACAGATATCTTCTTATATGTTTCATGATCACTGACAGTTAATTCCTACTTTTTGGAGTCTTGATCAACTATGTCATTCATTTCTGTCTGAAATATCTGGGATATTCTTTTTTTATAATTTCTCCCCACTGCTCCCATTTTATTCTTCATCCCCAGTAAAATAGTTTATAGCGATACCAGAATAGTATGGGTAGCAGCTGGTAAATACATTTAGTTCCCCCAGGAGTCCACAGTGCTATAGTTATCATTTTAACAACAGAAAGTTTGTAAGGGAAGGTTAGGTGTCAGGAATAAATGTTATTAACATAATCAACTCATGATCACAGTTGTAATTTAAATGATAGAATGTTGGTATAGTTAAAAAATAAGTTCTCTAGTATTAAAAATCTTACAATAAAGCAAGGCAAACAAATGTAAAGAATGAGATATTATGCAAAAATGGAACATAAAACCCATAATGATTGTTCAATAAGTGCAGCTGCATAAAACTAACGTGCATAAAAATATTTTACTTTTATCTTTCTTAAGAAGACTTGATGGAAATTGGTAAAGTATACAAAAATCAAAAGATTTTACATCTGATTATAATACCTGCATCTATAGAATAATATCTGATCACAATTCTTTTCTGTTAAATTACTAGTAAGTATTGGGCCAATTTTGCATATGTAACTAAATTTTCTCCTTTATTTGGATGTTGTTTTTGCTCTTCAGATTATTTCTATAATCAAAGTAACCTTGTTCTATTTTATAAAAGTAATGCATGGATATTATTAAATATATCATATATAGAAATGTCTAAACTGAAGAAATGTATAAAGGAGAAAATGAAGTTGCACCTTAAATCACCCTAGAGATCATCACTGTTCAATAGTCAGTAAATATCCATTCAGACTGGCTTATGTACATAAACAAAATTTCAAGATCTGTATACATATATATATGTGGGTGTGTATAAAACATTCATTAAATGTGCATATAATTATAAATACATATATACACCTATTATCCTATAATCTGATTTATTCACATAATTATGCAAAGCAGTTATATTTCAAAATGTACTATAGGTAATAAAAATCCAACATATATAATAGCTATATGCCAGGTATTTTTCTCAGCATTTGACATAAGTTGACTCATTTTATCTTCATAATAATCAGTGTGTTAGATACAATTATTATCATTTACAGCTGAAAAAAATGAAGAGGTCAAGTAAATTGGCCCTGATTACATCACTAAGATGTGGAATAACAGAGGACTTCATCCTCTTTTATAGTTGCCTGGCAGCCCAACGTATAAATGCACCATGGATTATTTAATTAATCCCATATGGATGAACATGTAAGCTACTTCTACTACTAAAACAGATGTTGCAATAAGCAATCCTATACATATATATATGTATATTTGTCCAATCATTTTCAAAGGATAATTTTGTAGGATAAATAGACTAGCTGGGTTCCAGGAGACTGGGGGAGGGGGCGGGGGGGAGATACACATATGTGTGTACATATATGCATGTACAGTTGCACCTTGATTACATGGTGGGGCTCACGGGCACCAACCCCAAGCAGGTGAATCCATGTATAACATTGTAATCTGCCCTCCATATTCGAGGTTCCTCTGTATCCATGGTTCCACATCCGAGGATTCAACCATCAGTGGATAGTGCAGTACTATAGTATTTATTAAAAAATATCCACATATAAGTGGACCTATGTAGTTCAAACCTGTGCTGTTCAAAGGTCAGCTGTACATAGTAAAACAAATAGAAGAAAAACAGTTTTTGTTTCTTGAAAGATTATTGATAAGTGTACAAATGGAGAAATATAAACTTTGATGATGAATTTTCTATATGCATATAGATATGTTATACATGTGCGTATATATATTCTTACAAATAGGTTTTATACGCACACATATATCATGTAAGTATTGTGTATGTATCATGTGCATATTGCATATATATTTATGTAGGTATATACAAACATGAAATTGTACATCAAAGTGTATTTTTATCCATACATACCTTTACCAATAATCTTTGCAAAAAACCCACAAAATTGTGTTTCTTTTACTATTAGTAATATTATGTATCTTTTCGTAAAGTTTATTAGCTATTCTTTCTTTCCCAAGAATATTTGATCCTGTGTTTACTTCTACTCTGGGAGACTATTGTTTCACATTTGTGGTTGCAGTCGGGTAACTGCTTCTAGGCTACGCAGTGCTCTCAAAAGGAAAGCACATGTTCCCTATAATTTATCTATAGTTAAAATAAAAGTGCCTGAGAGTTGGCCTCTGTGGGAAGAACACTTGCCTGGAATGCAGGAAAATAGATGCACAAGCCCCCATGTGTGATGCTCCTGCCTCTATTTGTAATGCAAAGTTTGTTAATAAGAGCCAGCTGTCTCTTATAGTGCCAGGGAGTTCCTACTCAGAACATGTTTACTAAAAGGCCTTCTCAAGCTGGCAACCAACTGGGCAAGTATCCTCAAGCTGTTTTTAGATGAGAGAAAAGAAGGGGAAATGGGGTTAAAGATACATTTTATAGAACTCCTGCTG
>NW_006790551.1:1356200-1376947 GCF_000442215.2 Lipotes vexillifer
TTTATAGAACTCCTGCTGAACAACTTCAGGAAGCTTTCCAATAAATTTAAGGTGGTACTCAATAAATGAAAACAATTCTACTTAGAAATTGCTTTTAAGTCCCTTAATAGCCTTCATTTTCCCTGCATTTGGACCATTTCATCAAACCAACTTCTAATCTGGTAATGATGCAGATCTCTTTACTTGTTCAAAATATCTATCAATTACTTATTTTTCAGTCATATGCCAAAGTGTTTAAAGGTCATTTTTCTTAGATCTAAAAATGAATGCCTTGAAATGAATTTTTCAAAATGAAATATTACTCTTATCTAATGTGTGTGTGTGTGTGTGTGTGTGTGTGTGTGTGTGAAAGCACTTTAAACAAAG
The DNA here is from genome assembly GCF_000442215.2 of Lipotes vexillifer. Taxonomy (NCBI): domain Eukaryota; kingdom Metazoa; phylum Chordata; class Mammalia; order Artiodactyla; family Lipotidae; genus Lipotes; species Lipotes vexillifer. The sequence continues at coordinate 1,356,567 of NW_006790551.1, forward strand.
AATAACATACAGTTTATGTGGAAAGATTTAGGAAGCCAGTAAGGAACTCTATTATTCACAGAAGGAAAATTGTGGAAGAGACATTAAGCAAGTTGTTTAATGTATGGATTATGATTCGGAATATCCTGAGAAACAGGACATAGTTGGAAGAAATCCTTTAGAGATTTCATGTGGTAAACCGTGTCAGCTCAAGCAGCATATTACTTATTTGAAAGTCACAAATTTTGAATAAACTACTGATTTCCAACCTATGGAAACTTTGCATAATTCTATGGATATACTGAGTTACTGCACAAAGTTGAATAAGATCCAAATACAAATCAAAATGTAGCATAACAGAGCTTCTTAAAAAGCTTCTTAAAAAATCAGTAACAAACAATGTTGGTCCAAAGGAAAATAATGTTGAGTAAAAAAATACAAGTCGTGAATAGATTTTATAAAATACCAGTATCCAGGACATGAAATTTTGAAATGTTCCTTTTCAGTAGGAAATGTTGAATGATACATTGTTGAGAGCACTAGCTCATAAGTGAGAAGGACATGGGTTCCAGCTTTGTGACCTACGGTAAGATACTTACATGGTGTTCTGAGTCTCAGTGAGTCTCAGCGTCTTTACTTATAAAAGAAAGACAGTATTCTTACCTCATGGTGTTCTGTGAGAATTTTTGTTTTTAATGAATGCATCGGTAGCTAATGAGAGATTTTTCATTCATTACTTAGTCAAAGAATTAAATGATGCTATTCTATGTTGGCATAATTTTGAGAAATGAACACACACATTATATGCAGAAGTTCAAACTGAATCATATTGGAAGGAGAGTCGGCAATCTGAATCAACACAGGGAGCAACTCCATTTGTAGAATCCATAATAAATAAATCGAAAAATAATAAAAAGTATATGTGCAAGGTTGTTTCCTAAAATTTTCTTCATAGTAGCAAAAAATAATTCTAACACAGTAACAACACCCTTTGCCATGTAAAACAGGACATGGTACATAATCATGCTTATTTACATGGCTGATATAATTCTCTCACATTAGCAGTCAAATTAAACCTATTGAACTGCTGTTTCTTAAGTTGTCAAGTTCTATTTGCCTAGCCCTTACTAGGGTGAGCTAATTACAAAGATGGAGAAAATTTTTTAAAAATATGAACTCCTCTCTTAGGTCTACCTTTCCCCTTATGAAAAAAATCTAAGCATTTCTCATATTTTAAAAATGTTGCAAAACACATTGGTCAGGTTGCAAAGAGTAGAAATTTATCTCTATAATTTTACTAATGTTTCCTAACTCATTCTGTATTCAAAAGCATAGAAATTGATGCTAGGTCACTCTTGCATTTATTGACCCAATAAATGTTTATGGAGGGACTTCCCTGGTGGTCCAGTGTTAAAGAATCCGCCTTCCAATGCAGGGGACACGGGTTCAATCCGTGGTCAGGGAACTAAGATCCCACATGTCACGTGGCAACTAAGCCCATGCGCCACAACTATGCGTGCTGCAATACAGAGCCCACGCACTGCAACGAAAGATCCCGCGTGCCTCAGCGAAGATCCCGCGGGCCACAGCTGAGACCCAACGCAGACAAAAAATAAATAAATAAATAATAAATCTAAAAAATATATTTATGGAACACCTACTGTGTGCCAGGAGTCAAAGCCTGAGGGTAAACAATGGCTGGATGTATCCATTGATTCTAAAACAAGAGTGATACTAATGATTAAAAGAACCTGGTCATGAAAGAAAGAAATAATTGCATTACTTTTTCCCCCACTCACTAATATAGAGGAAGTAACTCAAAAAATAAATAAAATTTGTATCCAATGACTGACATTTCTCTAAGCTTATTTAATGGTAATTTATTTTTCTTTTGCTATGTTGGCCTTTATTTCCAACTTACAAACTTTTGACTACTAGATCTGATTTGAATATTATGAAAAAGATTACAATAATAGCATTTCCATTACTCACATACAGAGTGGAGAGAAAGAAAATAGGAAAAGGATGAAACTATCATAGTATTCGGTGAATCCTAGATGAAATACTTTACATATATTGGAATCCCTTTCTAAGGGACGTTATGTATAATTTCAACATACAAGAAAAGCCATCTTACCTAATCGTGACTGTCTGAGCTAGAATTTGTAAACTCAGAGACAATGACTTTTCTTAGTAAATTTGTCACTTTCTTTGTACAATGCAGATTGTGAAGAGAAATGAACAATCACAGGAGACTCAGTTCAAGTTTGTTGAGTCAATTTATTTAAATTCAGCAAATGTTTACTGAACACCCACTGAGTGTCAAATCTTGGTGCTGGAGTAATCGATTCATAATGGTTTGGATGGTTTTCAGTTAACAGAGTTTGCAATATTTCTTTGCTGTATGTGTGGTTGAGTGGGGTTCTGAGATAATTAATGTATTAAAATCTTATAAATTCCTGGAGGAATGATACAGAAATATAAACAAATGTTATTCTCTCCACTCATAACTATCATTTCTTTTCAAAAACCTATTTGTCAGAAAATTGTGCCTTAAAAACAAATATGGAAAACTCGTAGTTGATAACAAATGCAAATGGAAATCAATTTGCAAATTATTTTGAAACTTTACAAAAATCTTGACAAATCAACATCTGCTCCTAGAAAGTTACTCAGACATGCTAATAAATAAAGATGAGGCTCATAAAACCATGAGGCTAAATGGGACTTCAGGATGTATCTTTATTTTTTGTCTTCCCAGGAAAACTATATCATATCATTCACTAAAGATTTGGCTATTTTATTCATGCAAACCTCCAAAAAGGAGTTTTTCTTTTTTTTCAAAGCTGTGACAGGAGATTCATTTATTCTCTAAAGTGATATTTATCGAATTCTATGGCAGGCCACTTAATATCTCCTCATATGGTCAAAACTCACTAAGCTTACCATTTAGCTGCCAATTTCTATTTTTTTATAATTGAATTTCTTTAGCGCTTCTCACAGATTATTCTAAAATATTTCACAGCCTTGTGCCTCTCTTCAGTATCCTCCTAAATCTACTCTTAAAATTCTCCTGTAGTTTTTTTTTTCTAATATGAACAAAGTCTGAGCATCTAGAATTTAACCAGTGTGTAGTCTTAGGAGATAAACTCTTATAGTAGCAGAAGCATGAAAAGCAGGAATCCAGGATTTTTATCTTATGTCGTTTTGTCACACCAATGGTTTATCTGAATTCTAGTCACTGTTGAAGGAAACTACTGACGTCGGATGCTTGGATAGTTCAGATCTAGGACATAGGGTTGTACTTGTGTTAAAGGAGGTAACCATGGGTGGTGAAAAGCAAGAAAAGTAATTCCAGTAGCAGGTACTCAGAGACAGCCATTGACAGCCTTGCCCACTCATTTGCTTCCCATGAAGCCATTTGGTTTAGATAACAGTTCTGCTTTCGGGGCTTGGCATATGGCAAATCCCAAATCCACACCAACAAAAGCTGTATATGTTTGGTTTTCACTAAGAAGGGCCTACGATAATAGGGCACCCTTCTGCGACCTCCAATACTGAAACTCTGGTACTCAAACACCCCTTACCCTTCCTCCCAACACCCCTTGTCAAAGTCTTCAAAATAGGATTTTGACTGGCACAAATAGGCTGAGCTTGACGGCATCTCCAGAAGTGACCACATGAAGTTACATTTACTCCAGAAGAAAGGGGTTTGTGCTTTTTAGTGGCACAATTAAATGTCAGGCATCTCTTTGCGTACATTTTTAAATATAGATGGGGGAAACGAGGCAGGGACTAGATTCATTATCATGGGAATGTTTCTGCCTCCTTATCTAACTTAATCCCTTCCCTTTCCCCAAGGGAATGATACAATTTATTGGATATTTTGTAAATGAATAAACAGGATAGTAGGAAAGGGTGGAGGCAAGAGTGAAGGACTTGATTTCAGAGGCTAAATCTATCAATGCAATAAAAACCTGGGAGTAGAGGGAGAAATTAGGTAAAAGAAAACTTGAAATGGAAAGAATGGTGGGTGTGAGGTGTGAGAGATTCCAAATGAGTTCTGAGTGAATGGGCTGCTTGAGATGTGTCACCCTGGGCTGTTCAGGAGACAAGAGTTAAGAATGAAGTTCTTTTTACTTACATGAGTTATTGTCCAGCGCTTCTCTAAGTGTGTCTGTGCAGATGCGGAACCCTCGTGCCCCAGGTTTGGTGGGTCTTAATATAATATTCAGTTTATCTCTATTTCTCCCTCTCTAAATTTTAAACTTCTTTTTTTTTTTTTTTGCTGTACGCGGCCTCTCACTGTTGTGGCATCTCCCGTTGCGGAGCACAGGCTCCGGACACGCAGGCTTAGCGGCCATGGCTCACGGGCCCAGCCGCTCCGCGGAATGTGGGATCTTCCCGGACCGGGGCATGAAGGCGCGTCCCCCGCATCGGCAGGCGGACTCCCAACCACTGCGCCACCAGGGAAGCCCAATTTTAAACTTCTTAAAGGCAATTCTCTTTTATTCATATCTGATTTCTGGCCATGGTTGAACAATTGTGTGATTACTTCAATATGTCCTGGGGATGCTACATTGACATTTCCAAATGCAAACCTTTTATTATTCAATACAATATTTTAATAACTTTCTCTTGAAAGATTTAATATATTTGTGTTACCTTAAATATATATATATATATATATATATATATATATATATCAATGTATAAATATATAGAGAGGTAGAGGCATAGATATATTTAGCATATATTTTAAGGTACATATATTGAAGGTATAGTCAGAATATTAGACTTTATTCTTAAGAAATATTACAAAAGTGTGATGATTTTGTGCTTGAGAAAACATATCTCCTACCTCTGAAGTTACACTGTTTGGCAGCTACTGTTTGAACAAAGATATAATGTACATATTCTAATGTTGAGGTTCTAAAACATTTAAAAATAACTTTTAAGTCTTATTACATTCTAAGTCCAGAATATCACCTAAGAAAATAATTTTTTTCATTTTTTCTTCCACAGTCTCTCTGTCTTTTTTTTAAATTTTCATTTTATATTGGAGTATAGGTGACTAACAATGGTGTATTAGTTTCAGGTGTACAGCAAAGTGATTCAGTTATACACATACATGTATCTATTCTTTTACAAGTTCTTTTCCCATTTAGGTTATTACAGAATATTGAGCAGAGTTCCCTGTGCTATACAGTAGGTCCTTGTTGGTTATCTATTTTAAATATAGCAGTGTGTATATGTCAATGATTTTTAATTCAGTAAATAAATTTATGTACAAATACATTCATTGAGCATTGTTTTTTGATAATGAAAAACTGGAAATATCCAAAAATATCCTAAAAAGAGATTAACAGTTTAGTTAAATTAGTATAGTTTTAAAACAAAATAGCTAGAAAATATTTTGTTGTGATGTTGCTGAGAAAGGTAAGATTAAACTAATATACATATATATGAAACAATCATAACTAACTTTAAAGTATAGATAGAAAATGATTAGAAAGTAATGCAGTTGAATGTTAACAGTGTTTTTTTAGTGTTCTTTAGACTATTCTTTCTTTCTTTTTGCATTTCTGTATTAACTGTATTTCTATAATTGTATAAATTTTAAAATTAAAAATAACTTTAAAAATCTTATTAAGGAATAATTAGATCACTAATTTTTTCAATTCTATTAATAAAATTTCTTTTTCAAATTTCTCATATGCCAAATAAATTAGCATGCATAACTACTCATTCAATCAATGTATATTGAGCACATTCTATATATGAGACAGTGTGTTAGATGCTGGGGGCACAAAGTGCCAGGCTTTGAATTAGTCATCTCTCCTATGTTACTTTTTGAAATAATGAAAACTATTATTAACAAGATAATCATATATATTATAGGAATTTTTACTATGGGAATTATTAAAATGTATTGTACTACCTTTTTGTATATGTTGGGTATTAAAAATATATATAAAAATCAATAAAATATATTAGCTACAATTAAGTCCCAAAAGATATTTTAGAAGTAAGCCAGCCTAAAAGTAAGTACAGTAAGTCCCCTACATACAAACCTTCAAGTTGTGAACTTTCAAAGATGCGAACATACTCCTGTATGCCAGCTGTGGTACTGTACTACTGTACTTTTCAAGGTACTGTACTGTAAGATTAAAAATGTTTTCTTTGTTTTTTGTGTTTTTTATGTATTATTTGTGTGAAAAGTATTATAAACCTACTACAGTACAGTACTGTATAGCCGATTATTTAGTTGAGTACCTAGGCTAACTTTGTTGGACTTAGGAACAAATTGGAGTTATGAATGCAGTCTTGGAACAAAACTCATTCATATGTAGGGAAGTTACTGTAATAAAAAGCATGCTTATACTACCCTTTCACCCCAAGAAAAGAATCACACTAAAAGACAAAAAGAATTTAAGAAACAGTAAGTAAAAGACAAAAAGAATTTAAGAAACTAAAATCAACCCTGGAGTTTAATCCATCTATGAACTTCTTTTACTATCTATACTCACATCTTAGGTGATTTCATCCAGTTCAGCAGATTAAATACCATCTTTAGGTTCGTGCCTCCAAATCTTATATATTTGGTCTAGATCACACCCTTGAATTTCAGGCAGCTATCCAACTAGCTCTTCATTCTCTTCACTTGGATATCTAATCAACACCTCAGACCTAATGTTCAAAACTGGCCTCCTGAGAGTTTCCACTGTTCCTCTTACAGCCTTTAGTTCTATTTTCCCAGAGGCTTAGGCCAAAATCTTGATGGTCTCCCTTATCTTCTCTTTTTTTTTTCTTTCACACTCACGTATGATCTGTCAGCACATCCTGTTGATTGTACTTTCAAAATAGTTCCAGAATCTGGCCAATTCTCTCTACCTCCACTGCTGCCATCCATCTCTCACCAGAATCATGATCTCCCCATTTCTGTTCTTAGTTTCTCCTCATTTTCTTCTCAAAAAAGACACCAGAGTGATCATGTCAAAATCTAAGTCAAATGCCTCATCACTGTTCAAAACTCTCCACGGGGTTTCCCACTTACTCAGCGTAAAAGCCAGAGTCCTCAAAAGGCCCTCCAAGGCTCACTGTGATCTGCTTCTCTCCCATGGCCTCTTTGACTTCACTTTCTGTTCACCTCATGCTAGTTGCCTCTGCTCTACCACACTACTCTCATTGTGATTTCTTAAACAACACGTCCTCACTTGAGGGCATTTGTGCTGTGCCTGGGTTCTTTTCTTAATAGCCACAAGGCTCATCCCAACTCTTCCTTTTGATCTCCCTTCAAGTGCCCCCTTCTCAGTGAGACCTCCTCTGGCCAGCATTGCAAGCCCTGCCTCCCACACGGAAATTCCATAACACTCCTCCCTACTTTGTTTTTCTAACCAGCACTTTAATTATTTTAATATCTTACACATTCCCCTCCCAATATAAGCTTCATAAGGGTAGATATTTTTGTCTGTTTTGTTCAGTGCCACATCTCCAGTGCCTAATAGAGATGCTTGGCACATAGCTGATATACAACAAATATTTCTTAAATTTATGAATGAACGACCCATGGGATGATGGTGGTAACACAGGTAGAAAGCTGAGTAGAGGCGAAAGAGGGACTAAAGAAAGAAGCATGCTTGTTTAAGAACTGGGGAATGTAGCTGAGTTATTTCTCCCATCAAAAAATTAATAGATGGTGAAAATAAATTAATATTGGCCAATTTGTGTTGTTTCACATTCTCTACCAATCAGCCTCATTGAAAAACTGGCTCCTATCTTTAGAGACCTAATTGCTTTGGATTGGTCAGTTTCTGGCAGTCTTGCCACAGCTGAATTGCTCTCCCAGCTCCTGCTTCCAGCTGATGCATGAATGAGAGAGTGGGCTTTTCAATATCTGGATATGGGGGTACATTTTTCAATGTCTTTGAATTTACATAATAGAGAGTTAAATTGCTGAAGAAGATAAACACGATTATTGGAATCATCTACATTTGCAGGACTTTGAGCTGGAAATGATTTGAGAAAGATATAGTATATACAGTGTTGAGGGATCTAACTTCAGTAATTGGCTAAAGATGGAAACAATTAGAAAATTAGATATTAGAAGTTACACTTTGTTTTATATTTCAACAAGGACACTTGACAGGATTTTTTTTACTGTGTTTTATAAAAATCAATTGTTAGATGCAGTAAGGTCAAGCAAACATAAATATGACCTCCTATGTATATCTCTGAGGCTCAAGTGACAATGATGCAGAAGTGCCATATTCAGAATATAATTCACAGATAATTATTTTCCATATTTGTAAGGAATCTAGTACATAAATCCTTAAATGGAGCAGTTTAACCAACTTCTAAAAGAATAAACAGCTGAATGGAATTGTAATGATATAATGTAGAAACATAAAAATCGAAAGAGTATGGTCACCCTGTAAATTTTCTCCATTTCATATTTATGCTCTCTCTCCCCTATTTATTGTATCATATATCAAATGATTCAGCTTCCTTGGAAACCCATTTTTATAAGAATAGCCCCAGTGATACAGCCATGGTAAGTCTGGAGTAGGAATTTAAGGATACGTGACAACCTATATACTCCAGATGGCCTTGTATGATTTCTTCAATCGTTATAAAATGCAAAGGAGCTCTATGGACATCAGTCAAATGGTGACATTTAAATGTTCTCTAACCTAAGATTTTCTTGGGTGAAGAAGGCGTATGGATAAATGTGCACATTTGGAAAACAGTGGAGTCCCAGCCTCTGCCACACAGGCCTGTAAAATAGCCAGAATGGGCCAGGAATGATCAGATGAACTCCCACACAAAAGTAAATCATGCTGTACCTTGAACCAATTCTTCATCTTGAGTGTCAAATTGGTCTTAGAAATAGCTTCATAGCTGTTGATAACACTGGATTATTTAAATCGCCACTGCATTGCCCCCTTCAGTTACTTTGCCATGATCAGTAAAAGGCTCACTACATTATGTAAGGTGGTGTCTAGACCTATTGTTCATGATGAGCTGTATGAAGCATTTAGTATTACCTTCTTAAAAGACACTTATTTCATACAGTTCTTATATATAATTTTTCAGATATTCTTCTGTCTGTTGCTAATAACTACTTTAAGTGTACTTTGAAGTAACCATTACAGAATATTTATATTTCTCACTCTATTACATGTTTTTGGCCTCCCTTAATCTCATTCAAGCATATTCTTTTATTAGAGAAATAAAAATTATTATTAGCTTATTTCACAGAGAAAGTTTTTTCCTTCTTTATCTACAAAAATAATTCAGATGTGTAAAATGTCTACAATATATAAAGCAGTTGTATTTACAAAGCAGCCATAAGCCAGGAAATTTTTAGAGCCAAAGTATATCTTTGCATGACATTAATTTTACTCAGAGGTGACTACAAAACAGAATTTTATTACAGTTAATGTAATATATTAAGGAATAGAATTTAAAAGTCATATACATTTTTTATTAAAAAAAAAAAAACTAGTAAATCAAAGAAATTTTGTGTTTGTACAGCTGGTTCAGACTTAGCCCCAGAGTCCCAGGGTTATACATCCATAACCCAGGATCTTAAGACTTACATAGATAAAAACGGCAAAACACACCAAATATATTATTTATATGTTTTTAATCATTGTGACAACTGTGTGTGGTAGGTAGGGCAGAAGTTTAACACTCCCATGTTACAGAAAGGGAAGCTGAGGCTAAAAAGAATTCCATGATTTGCCAAAATGAATAATTATTGTTTTGAGACATGGTCCCAGGTCTTTAAACTACAAGTCTGCATCTTTTCCTGAATGTCATGCTCATTTTAATAATAATGGTGAAGGACAAAAAAGTATAAAGAAAAAAGTAGTAAAAACATAGACAAGAGTAGACAAACCCATCAAATCAGAAATTAACTTTCTCCCTCAATTCTAATATATACTTTCTCTGATTTGTAAAAATTCTATTTAATAAATTTCTTAGTACAGCACTTTTACTATGGCTCATTTGCCAAAATGATCTGGTATGAATCACCCACAAGAAGTACCTATACATCTATCTATCTATCTGTCTATCTATCTATCTATCTATCTATCTTCTATCTACCTACCTACTTATCTAGTTATTTTTATGTCTACTATTAGTGAAGTACAAAAATAAAAAGCTAAAAGGAAATATTTCTTGACCACAATAATGATTACAATAAAATTGTTCTCTGCAAGACAGCCATGGCCTGGTGTGATCTGTATTGGATGCTGTAATATGAACTAAATGCAGTATATTAGCCAAAGGATCTCAACAGCATATGCAGCTGTTAATTGACAAAAATAAATTCAGCTGGTACATGAACTCATATCATGAACCTTTATATTCCAACAGTTTATGTGAAACTGAATGGGGCCCACATGGCATAACAATAAAACGGTTGTTAGAAAAATGGCCTCCTCTACCTCCACTTGATTTGTATATTTAAGTACTCCCATGGTTTCACACTTCATGCAAAGTCATTATTTAAAGGGGGATCACTGAAGAAACAAAAAGAAAAAAATTGTTGAGGAGTTCAATTATTTTTTAATGTCTTCAAATAAATAAGTCAATACAGTTCCATCCAATTTTAGAGAAGGAATTATTTAAAATGTGAGCTTTACGTTTGGTGTTTCTTAAAATAGAAATTTGTGAAACTGAAATTTCCAGAACTGGTGTTATGGATTACTAAAGAATGACTTAAAATGAAATGTGTATTCAGTAAAATCTCTTTACATGGCATATATTGCATCTGTTTGACAGATTGGTTTATGCTACAGATACCATGTGTAACAGATATTACTTTTGCCCAGATACTAACTTTGACTCTTGCCTGTGGATCCGGAGGATTTTTTTCAATAAAAATGAAAAATATATAAAATAAATAATTTGAATTGTAAATGCATATTTACTAAATATGCATTCTGTCATTTAATTCTCACAGAATAACTATTAGATAAGTAATTTTATCTGCATTTCCTATTAAGAGTAAGTCAAGGTTTATAGCAATTAAGCAGATAGCCCCAAATTGCACATTAGAACTGGTAGTTGATCCCAGACCTATGTAAATATTCCAAAACCAATGCTTTTAACCAATGCTTACCATATTTGCCTCTAAATGAGTACAGGAATTAAAAAGAAAAATCAACCCAAGTCAGGTTATCTTTTCATTTTCTAAGCTTAGAAAAACAACATAAAATCATGAAATCTTTAACTGGGTGTGACAGAAAGACCCTGAGGTGACCCCAGTGATCTCTGCTGTCTGGCATTCATGCCCTTCAAGATCCCTACCCCTTGAGTGTGAGTGGGACCTGTGACTTGTTTGTAACCGCTAGAATATGAGAAAGGGATGGAACTTTCTGTGATTATATCCCACTGTATGTCTTGCTAGCCAAATTGCTTCACAGCTTCTCCTTGCTAACTTGATGAAGTAAAAAGCCCATCTGACAAGGAATCACTGGTGTTTTTTAGGACTTGAGGGGAGCCTCAGATGAGAGCTGACAGCCAGTAAAAAGTCAGGGCCTTCAGGCTTACAGCCACAAGGAAATAAATTCTGCCTGGATGTGCTTAAAAGAAGATATATTCCCAGCTGAGCCAGATGAAAACGCAGTTCAGACAACATCTTGATTGCAGCCCTGCTTCATCTTGAGCAGAGAAACCAGGATGCCTGACCTATAGAGAATAAGAGGTAATAAATATGTGTTGTGTTACCCACTTTTATGGTAATTTCTTATGGAGAATATAAAACTAATACAGGATGAGAAGCAGGATTGGCAGGAATATTTCAGAAAGTAAAATATCTCTATTTTAATTCGCTTGCATCTGAACCATATCTGTGTGCACTATCCATCCTTGAGATACTGACGCTAGACTTCTGCAGTTACTTCAGTGATCTCGACCTTGAGGCCTAGAGAAAATCCCAAAATGCATAGTGCTCAGAGTTACCTCATGTCAAGTGGAGAGAAGTTTTGCTTTCTCTCAAGTTAAAGTATTTTTATTCTGCAAGTGAGAAATCATCTCCTGAGTCATTATTATTCAACATCAAATATGTAATATTTGAGTTGAGATTTTGCTAACACACAAGGAAAAAAAAAACACTATTCTTTTATTTTTCTTGCCGCCCCTTGATTTTCTTGGGTGCCCTTTATAAAAAGTCAAAACATACCCAGGGAAAAATAACTGATTCTCAGAAACTTTGGAGTTATGTTGCTTAATTTCAATGACTATTAAATGTCAGGAAAGTATCTGAAGGGAAAAGTGATGTTGATGTTAAATTCTAAATAGTGTTTGGAAGAAATTTAGATGTATTTACAAAGCGTTTCCTGATTTATTGTTTGTATGGTTTCTATCGCTACTATAAAGAATCACCACAGTCTTAGCCATTTAAACAACATAAATGTATTTTCTCATAGTTCTACGGGTCAGAAATCTAGTGGGTTTGGCTGGTTTCTTTACATAGGGTCCCACAAGGCCAAAACCAAAAAGTGTCATCAGGGCTCTGCTTTTTTCTGGAGGTTGTTGGGGAGAATCCATTTCCAAATCCTTTTCGAATCCACCCACTGACAGAATTCAATTCCATGGCTTTGTGCTACTGAGGTCCCCATTTCCTTGCTGGCTGTTGGCTTCAAGTGTAATAGGGAAGAAACTTTGTATTCTATTATAAGTTAATCACTAAAGGGATGTTGCCTATAAGCTTAAATTTTACATAATGATCCATCTCTGGGAACCTTGCCTCCCAGGTAATAAAGGTTTAGCTAAAATACCTTAAGCATCTCGACCAGGCCCACCTGTGCATGGCTGGGGAAAAGAATCAATTAACGCATCCCTTCCGGAGTGCAGCCAGAAGCAGGACTTTAACCCCTCCCCTTTTAGTATAAAAGAAGGCTGAATTCCATCGCGGGGGAGATAATTTTTTGAGAGCGCTGGTCGGCCATCTTCTCGATCTGCTGGCTCTCTGAATAAACTTGCTATTCCTTGCCCCAAAACCTTGTTTCTCGAGTGATTGGCCCATTTTGTGGCGAGCAGTATAAGCTTGGACTCCATAACACTAGAGGTGAGTTCATCTCTTGGCTTATGACCACTTTCCTTCCATCTTCAAAGGGGCTCAAGCTCTTCTCACATTTTAAATTTCTCTGCCTCACCTATCTGCTGCCCTTCTCTTCTGTTGCATCTCTCTGACAACAGCCAGAGAAATTTCTCTGCTTTTAAGGGTTCATATGACTGGATTGAGCACAGCCAGATAATCCAGGATGATTTCCCTACCTCAAGTACTGTAATCTTAATCATATCTGCAAAGTCCCTTATGCTACGTAACCATAACGTATTCACAGGTTTCGGGGATCAGAGAGTGGGTGCATTGGGGGGCCGTTATTCTGCCTACCACACTATTCTTCAAATAAGTTAAATTATAATTTAATAATAGACAGCTGCATAGAGCCATAAGCATCTTTAAATTGGGGGAAATGGTATCTCAAAAGTTTTCTGTTGTGTAATTTTTGTGATCTTTGTTTGGAATTGATTCCATCACTTTCTTTTCCTCTCTGTATAGAGGCCCATTTGAAAGCCTCTCTGTAGTTATCAACTGTCATAACTTTTTGTTTTTAGTATCTAGCTATCTCATGATACATTCTTCTATTTTTTCTTTACTTCACTGAGTCTTTAAAATTGTGATAAAATTTACATAACATATTAACCATTTTTTAGTGTACAGTTCAGTGGTATAAAGTACATACACAATGTTGTATATCCATCACTACTACCTATTTTCAGAAATTTATCATCATCTCAAATAGAAACTCTCTACCCATTAAGCAACAACTCCCTATTGCCCCCTTCTCCCAGCTCCTGGTAACAATTTCTGTCCCTAAGAATTTGCCTTATTCTATATACCTCATATAAGTGGAATCATACAATAGTTTTTCTTCTGTAACTGGCTTATTTCAGTTAGCATAATGTTTTCAAGGTCCATCCATGTTGTAGCATGCATCAAAACGTCATTCCCTTTGATTGCTGAATAACATTCCATTGTATGTATATATCACATTTTGTTTATCCAGTCATCTGTTGATGGATACTTGGGTTGCTTCTATCTTTGGGGTTTTGTGAATAATGGTACTATGAACATGAATGTACAAATATATCTTTGAGTCCCTACTTTTAATTCTTTCAGGTATATAACTAGAAGTGTAATTGTCACATTATTAATTATTAAAACTCTATTTTTAATTTTTTGAGGACCCACCATATTATTTTCCATAGCAGATGCACCATTCTACATTCCTAGCAACAGTGCACAAGGATTCCAATTCTTCCACATCCTTGCCAATACTTATTTTCTGGGTTTTTGTTGTTGTTGTTTTGTGTGTTTTTTTCATACTAGCCATCCTACTGAGTGTGAGGTACTATCTTAATGTGGTTTTAATGTGTTTCTCTAATTGTTAGTGATGAGTATCTTTTCATTTGTTTATTATTGACCATTTGTATATCTTCTTTAGAGAAATGTCTATCCAAGTCCTTTGTCCATTTTATAATTGAGTTGTTTTCTTCTGTTGGTAAGATGTAGGTGTTCTTTAGTCTCAATATTAAATCTATATTAGATATAGGATTTGCAAATATTTTCTCCCATTCTGTGGGTTGTCTTTTCACTCCTTTTATAGTCTCCTTTAATACATGAAAGTTTTTAATTTTAATGAAGTCCAATTTATATATTTTTTCTTTTGTTGCCTGTGATTTTGGTGTCATATTTGAAAAATCATTGCCAGATTCAAGGTCATGAAGATTTTCCTTTTTTTTTTTTTTGCCAAAGAGTTTTATAGTATGAGCTCTTAAATTTAGGTCTTTGATCCATTTTAAATTCACTTACTTTTAAGCTTATCATTTACTCTTTCATTTTTCAAGATTTCAGTTCGAATAGCAAAAAGTGTTGTTCACATTTTTTTCATGGCTTGGCAGCAAAAAATATTTCCCCTTCTGTTTCAAATGAAAATCTAGGATATGAACAGTATTTAATTGCTTGATATTGTGTTTTATTCATTTTAATAAATGTAATAGAGAATCAAGATATACTTTATAAACTACAGCCACTGACCTTTTTCTCATTATGTTTAAAAATGCATGCATGAAAATCTAAGGAGCTAAATTTTCTTCTGCTTGGTAAGAAAGTTGTTAAATTTGTGTACTTATTTTGTGTGATAAAGGATTTGGCTGGCTGTTACCCCAGTTCTGAGGAAATAACTTCCTAACCCTTCAAATTTCCCAAGTGATAATATTGTCTTTGTTATCCAGGGTGGGCCCCTGGACCACATTTCATAGTTTATGCTAACAAGGTGAATCGTGGTGGGCCCCTATATAGTTTATGCTAATGAAATGACTCAAAATGGGGGCTGGCCATGCCAGAAAGACCAATTGTGTAATTAGAGGGTTTGGGCTTTGACCCAGGTGATATCAGTCCTACCTCTGAGAAGGGTAAGGAGGATGAAGATTGAGTTCAATCACATAGCCAAATCTTTTAATCAGTCATGCCCACAGAATGAAGACTAAATGAAAACTTTGGACACTACAGCTTAGCTGAAGTACCCTGGTTGGCAATACTTTTTGAGTATTATCACACTTCGGTTCTGAGAAGGTAACACATCCCTGGAAGGTTTGCATTTGGAACTCTCCCCAACTTTGCCCTGTGTATGTCTCCTTTTGGCTCGTTCTAGTTTGTATACTGTTGTTATAATAAAACTAATTCTAAGACTGGGGCTTTTAGTAAGTTTGTTGAAAAAAAGGACTCGATGATAAATCTGAAGGAAGGTTAATGGAAATAAAGGACAATTAATGGAAGAGAGGAGATGAAGTCAAGGGTTCAGTTTACATCAGTTGTAATACTTCATGTGCTGAATATGAGAAAGAAAGATTACTCTGGGCTTGAGGTATCTGAGAGAACTTCTTGGAGGTGTCAAGTCTTGTTCAGGACCTTGAAGTTAGAGCAAAGTGAATGAGAGAGAAGATGTGAGTTTTCCAGGCAGGGAAACAATGTGAGCACAGTCACACAAACTGCTCATCAATTTTAAGAGAAACTTCATGGTGTGAAGATCTAGAGGTACAAATTGAAACTGAGAAATGGTTTTACTTTTTTCCTAGAATTTCTCTCCTAAATTAAGTGATAAAAGTCTGATAGCCAATAGAATGGACTAGGCATATGCTATGTTTTTCTTATTTTATTAGTATATACAAGACTGAGCATTAAAAAGAGATCATATGCCACAAGTATGCCACTTAAGCTCACCACATGGAACTAGGATACTTAGGGTTTTTTATTTTCTTTATTTTAAATTTTAAGCTAATATTTTACGTATTATAAAAATGTACGCGTGGGCTTCCCTGGTGGCGCAGTGGTTGAGAGTCCACCTGCTGATGCAGGGGACACAGGTTTGTGCCCCGGTCCGGGAAGATCCCACATGCCGCGGAGCGGCTGGGCCTGTGAGCCATGGCCACTGAGCCTGCGCGTCCAGAGCCTGAGCTCCGCAACGGGAGAGGCCACAGCGGTGAGAGGCCCGCATACCGCAAAAAAAAAAAAAAAAGTACATGTATGGCATAAAAGCTAATTTTAATAAAGATAATATAAAGAAGCAAAATAAGATCATCCATACTACCATCTAGAGATAATAGTCATTATAGATAACTTTATATTTTTTACATAGATATCCTTTTGGTCTATGCATTTTTTTACATAATTGGGATATTATAAATAGAGACAAAGAATTCTACTTTAATTGTATAAATTCATAAGCAGTTTTCCATGTCTTTATAAAAAAACATTTTGAAGGACTGAAAAACATACTCTAATATAGTTAGCCATTTGCCTTTTAAATATTTCATTTGTGTTCATTTTCACAATTCCAAATATTGATGTACATAAATCATATACATCGCAGATTATTACCTTAAATATCTAGGCATTATATTACGGATACAATGGGTAGGACTGAGATACCTTATTTTGACAACCAACTTCTTTATCAAACTTGAAAAATATTTGTTTTATACAACTTAATGAATAACCAAAAATCAAACCAATACCCTCATATACACAAAGAGAAGACTACTTTTCTCCTCTTGGGGTCTCTTTGATAGTGTTTTGGAAGAATGAGCTTGTGCGAAATTATTTTGTGAAAGCATTTTGTTTGTTCAGCTGAGCTAAAGGAAAAGAAATAGTTATACCACATACCTGGAACAGTGATGTACATCAACTATAACCATGTAACTAAAATAAAATATGATTTATAACGGCATTTAGAACAAGCACATTCTATCAAGGAGCATCCATGGAAGAACGCTTGCCAGGAATCTGAGTCTGCCTGTACCTCCCAAACCCACAGCTGAAACTAAGAAAGAGCTTCCTTTTATTCAATGTAAATCCTATGACAAAATGTAGTATGCACTCCTAGATAGGTAGGAAAGTATGTACATAATTTTCCCCTTGACTAGACAAAGGTGCCCAGTTTTTAGGCAATATCAGCCTAGATACTGCTGTGAAGATATTTTTTAGGTGTGATTAATATTTAAATCAGTACACTTTGAGTAAAGCAGATTACCCACCATAATGTGGAGGGGTCTCATCCAGCCAGTTGAAGATTTTAGGAGAAAAGACTGGGATCCTTGAAAAGGAAGGCTTTCTCCCTCTAGATGTTCTTCAGGCTCAAGTCTGCAACATCCGATCTTGCTGGGATATAGGTATATATCTGTATCTCTAGATATTAATCCTATGTGTTCTTTTCATTTTATATATGTTTGTGTGTGTATGTATGTATATATATATATATATAGAGAGAGAGAGAGAGGGAGAGAGAGAGAGAGAGAGAGAGAGAGAACATAGGATAGGAGATAAATCTATGTTTATCCATTTGGTTCTTTTTCTTTTTATCTGACTAATTAGTTAAATAGGTGAATGGATATGGATGGAGAAAGGGAGAGATGGCCAGATAGCCAGATTGATAGAGGTGTTGCTCCCAAGTAATATGACAGTGTGCATTGAAAGTGCATTGGAATAATAGTCAAAAGACTGGGGTTTGAGTTTTGGTTCTACCGTTTATAAGTTGTGTGACCACAGAAAAGTCGTTTAACCTCTCTGAGTTAGTTTCCTTATCTATAAAATAATATCAATAGTCTCTTTGCCCATCTTGCCAGGCTGTTATGATGATTAATGATAAAAATAACATGGATAATGGCTGCTAATATTTACTGAGTCCTAACTATGAGCCATGCAGTGGTAGTCACTTTGCATACATTATCTCATTTAATCCTCAACAAAAAACTTCAATGTAGATACAATTGTTATCTTAACCTCATAGACAAAATCTCATCTCAAATGTTATTTCCTCAGAGACCTTCTTGATTATCCTACCTAAAGTAGCACCCCCTTTGTGCAACTTTCACTTATCTCCCTGTTTAATATCTTAAGAGCACTAATCACAATCCAAGATTTTCTCACTTAAATGACTTTTTTACTATTAACTTGGCAGAGAGTAGGTTCTCATTTAATACTTAAAATGAATGAGTAAATGAATGAAAATTTTGGGGGGAGATGTGAGCATATATTATAATTCAACATATGTAACCATTAAAAATTTAGAAGTAAAAGCTCTAGAGACGGACATTATTGGAGTTTACACTATTGCACAAGTGACAGGGCCTCAAAGAAGCCTGAAATACAAAGCCTCTTCCTGGTTCTTACCTCCACTATCCTGTAGAACCTGAGGGTGGGGAAGCTTGTCTAAGAAGGGAGATGCACTCCAGAAAGGTACTTTTTCCTTGCAGCACTTAACTCTGGAGAAGATATTTAGTGCATGCTGCTGATTTTTGCCCTCCTCTATCATAACCACCCTTGTACTGTAACCTAGTCCTTCAGTAATACAGTCCTTTAGCCCTGCTGTCTTGGTGTTATGGTCTTGGTTTTATTTGAAGGACCTAGATGACCAAGGAGGACAACCTCCACCTCTCCACTAACTCCCATGCTCAGCAGGCTGTACCCAAGAGAGGAGGAGTTCTAGAAGGTGGTCAGTGTTACTGTGAGTAGGGGATCCCAGAGATGCTGGGACATGTGCAAATCAAAAGCAACCAAGGACCAGCATCTACATTTCCCCACCATAGTCTAGGCTGAGCCAACCTACAAACAAGACAAAGCAAGGGCTTGAGGAGGAGTGTGGGGAGAGGTATTTAAACTGCAGTGTTACTGATGAGGAAACTGTGACCAGACATGTCAGGAATTGTCCAGGTTTACATGTTAGTGATAGAGAAAGGTCTAAAACTCTCAATTCTTTCCACTAAATGGTGCTTCACTTTTTTTCTTGACAATGAGCATTACAATGCTTATTTTCAATGAATATATTTGAATAATAATGAGAAGAAATGATATTTCAGAATATGATAGATGAATACCTGTATTTGGCAAGGCATTCTCTTCCCATAGGCCTAATTAGGTTATAATTTCAAAAGATTCATGTGACTCTCTGATGGTGCCTCTACTATATTTTCATGCTTCATTTCTTACCCCCCCCCCACCGAAATGGTGTTGCAAATGGTCCAGCAGCTGTTATAACCAGGCATTGCATTTTCCTTCTACTTATAATTTTGTAGAAATTCTGATAGAGTCACTCTTATCTTTAAATGTAAAGTCAAAGTAAAAATATTACTTTCCCATCTTCCACATTTAATGCTTTCAGAGCCAAGCTGTGGGTGAAGGGCACTTTCTGTTTGTCTAGTATTTGGTGTCTTCTGGGTTGAATTTTGAGATCTCATCAGCAAAATTAGCATTACCTGGTAGACTGGTGGTTCTCTTCATTGGGAAATTGTGCCTTAAAGTTGTGTGAAATATTAGTGAAATGGTTCAGACCTTCCGGCCGCATGAGACAAACTGGGCTCAAATTGATGTGACACATGCTCACACTTCAGTGTTAGAGGGCAGCTGTGAGCAGTTGGTCTCAGGGAGCTCAGTTATATTTTTTATGAAAATTAATAATTTCATCAGCTCTTCTTCCTAAACACATTCGTAACCAGAATCCCCGAATCCTTCCTTTTCTGTTATTTGTATTATATTTGCATTGTTTCTTTTGCCATTTCTTTTATCTGCTGAATCCTTGCTCTAAACTCATTCTTTTCATTTTTGAACAGATTATTCACATAAAGTGAACTTTGTTTTATGCATAGTTGACTTGGCATACTGTATTTTTACAAGAGTGTAACAAATGTGGAAGCTGCCACAAAGTGCATGATTTCCCATAGGGCTTAATTATATATTTCTTTTTATAAGACAAGATAAGCCACTGAAGTAAAAATTTTCACAGCATAACAGTGAGAACAGTAGCCATCTAATTAAATCTTTCCCT
>NW_006790551.1:1376997-1415947 GCF_000442215.2 Lipotes vexillifer
TCCCTAGGTGACAGATATCAGGTGAAAACATCGAGGTGGGCTCCAGATAACATCTAGTCCACTCTTCCTCTAATTTTCATTTATCTTACTTTAAACAAAGAAGGAAGAGGGAGCACTTATTTGTGGAAGTTTAAAGAAAGCTGTAAAAGCGGCCACCAGTGACAAGTGAAATATGCTCCATAGAATGAAGTAGAATGTACAGAAACAGCAAGTGCCTGCTGTTCCAATAGTCCCTTCAAATATGTTAATAAATAGACTGAAACAAGGCAAAAATAATATATACATACCTTCCTCTGTACTGAAGGAAAATGTTTATAAATCATGAACATCCTGGGAGAATATGCTTATAAAAATGGACCATACCCACATTGTTTTCAGGAAATCAAATCAGGGTATATCTTCAGTCTCCCTTAAGATATATCCTGCCCATGACTCATTATTACCCACTTCACTGCTACCACCTTAAATAGAAATACTGTGAACTCACACCTCAGTTACATCAGTGGCCTAATTTCCTTCTACCCCTTACCCTTTATAGTGTTTTAACAAACCAGCACTTATAGTGACCCTTTTAAAAGAGAAGTCAAATCTTATCCATCTTCAAATTGGCAGTCCTATCACTCAGGGTCTAAGCCTTATAATGGCCTAAAAAGCCTTACTGGACATAGAACTTGGTGTTCTGATGACCTATTGCTGTGTAACAAGTCACCCCACAGTGATCATTTTATGATTCTCTCTCATGGTTCTGGGGTTGATTGAGCTCAGCTAGGTGGTTCTTACTCAGGTTCTTTCATGGTGGTAGGGGCTGGAATCATCTGACAGGCTTTACCAGTTACAAGACTGACAACTAATCCTGGCTGTAGGTGGTCGTGCCCTGTTAGCTGGGATCTACATGTAGCCCCTCCACGTGGCATGCACATCTCACAGTTCTAAGAGCAAGCAATCCAAGGAACAGTAAGCAGAAGTTACCAGTTTCATAAGGTCTGGACCTAGAAACTGGCACAGCATAACTTCAACCACATTGCCAGTCAGTCACCCACCTCCATTCAAGGGGGAGAGACCTATAAGCTCCACCTGTCAATGAGGGAAGTGTCAAAGAATCTGGGAATTAGGTTTCGAAACCACTATAGTTGGCTACCTCTCAGAGCTTATCCCTGTACCTCTTCTCTTTGCTCACTCGATTCTAACCATACTCACTCCCTTCTGGTCCTTAAACACACCATCCAGGCTCCTTCCTTGAGGCCTTTGCACTACTGCACCCCCTTCCCCCCACCTCCTGCCATGACCACACACAGATTGTCTACACTCCATAGTGTTCCTGAAAGCTTTCTCTAAAATATCCCCTTTGAAACTATGCTATTTTTTATACTAGGATATTAGTTTCTTAAAGAAGCTTCATCTTACTCTTCCTTTGGTATGCTTAATGAGCAAAGTCATTACTGAATAGAGTGGGTTGGAGGGTGATTAATAATTGATATTTATAAGAATGACTTCAAGAGTACAAAAATAACCTTGACTCATCAAAAAATTATGTTTGGTATGATGTAGATAGTAAAGCAAAGGATTAACAGTTTAATTTTAATAAGATTTTCAATTATGGATATTGAAATGAGAAAATTCTGCTTAATTTAGGGTTAACCAGAAAATGATTTAAAATACTTCTTTTCTTAGATCTCTTTTAGTTCAAGTTTCCACTGAAATATGTAACGCTGCATCATAATAGATGAAAATTGTATCTTGTGTTTATCTTATTTATACCTGAGTATGCTGGAAAGTGATGTGAGAATTTGTTCAAAGATACATTTTATCTTTGCTATCTTAGGAACTGACAATAAAAAACATTACAAATGGATGAACATTTTCAGGCTTTTAACAAGTGAGAAATACATGCTTGGTGAAGAAGTATCAATATGAAACATAGAGTAACACAGTGTTACAAAAACATAATTATCCTATGTCATTCCTCACGTCCAGTTAACCGCCAAGTGCTATCTGTTCAATCTCTCGAATCTGTCCTTTTCTCTCCACCGGGGCACCAGCCCCTTGAATTATGGCATCATCATTTCGCAGCCCACTATGGTAACAATCTCCTAAATGGTTTCCATGACTCCTATCTTGCCCCCTTAAGTTCACTTTTCACATTGTCACCATGGTAATATTTCTTAAACCTGAATTATGTAGTGACACAGTTTCTTTCTTAAAACCCTTCAATAGCTCTCTGCTGGCCTAAGGGAAAGGAAAATTTAAACTCTTCAGTGTGACACGTAGGCCCTTTTATGGCTTTGCTCCTCCCACAGTAGCCACTCAAAATCTCCTCCTTCTGAAGCAGTATCAGTTCCCTGAAAGAGTCATGCTTTTCTTACCTTCAAGCCTGTGCATTTGTTACTCTTTCTGTCAAAACACATCTTCACTCTCCTTTCTTTCCTTCGGGGACGTGTAAAAGTGTTAGCACCTGCCCGTTATCTAGTCCTCTCTATACACATGAATTAGGAGTAGTGGATACAGAAAATTATAATTCAGATGCTTCCAGGCAAAGTAGGACCAAGACCAGGAAGGACTGATCAGCACAAGTGGGCACACACCGTACCCAGTTTAAAAGAAGGTCCAACAGTATATTGCAATGGACATGAGCCTTGGCTAGGCTGAGGCTGGATACACACCCCTTGCTCTCCAGTGGGAACAAATGAATGTGTTGTCTCTGGCTTATTGCTAATAAAGAAGGCCAACTGTCCTTGAGGCCAATAGGAAATTCTTCTGGCTACACTGGACTTGGTGCTTGTGACTTGGGACCTTATAGCAAGAACTTCTGGATCGCAGTCAAATCTTAGGATTGATATTTGCCTGCTCCTGGAAGACTTTCCTCACTTCTCCTGGCCTTTCCTTCCCAGGCTAGGTTAATGCCCTCTGATGTGCCTGTGACAGCCTGTGCTTATCTCTGTAGAAGCACACTGTCATTTGTGCTTTGTAAAAAACAATGTGGTTTTTTACTTCCTCCACCAATCTGTATGTTCCTTAAAGAAAAGAAGTATAAATAATTCCCCATCACCTAGCACTGTGCCTGAGACATAGTAGACTCTGAATTAATAAAGTGAGTGATGTCCTGTGACTTTGAGGGACACCAAAGTCTGAGACTATCACTACTGTATATTTACCTTCAAATTCTAGGGTGGAAGAAAAGAGGTAGAGGACAAGACTTCCCTGGATAAGATGTCTTAGCTTACTTGGTGAGAACCTGTGGTTCTAAAATAAAACAGCATTATGTTCTAGCATAGTGGGCAGAGTCTACATTCTTGCATTCATCCCAGTCTCAAAGGAAAAATAATGAATATTTCATCATTAAGCATGACGTTGGCTGTAGGTTTTTCAGAGATGCCCTAAATCAGGCTGAGGAAGTTTCCTTTTATTTCTCACTTGCAGCAAGTTCTTATTAAAATGAGTGCTAAATTTTAATCAAATGCCCATACTGATTCTATTGAGGTTAATTTATGATACTTTCTTCATAATATGGTAATTAACTTGGTAAAAATGTTAGTGCTGAACAAACTTAGCATTTCTGAGAAACTTTTCTTTTTTTTTTTTTTTTTTTTTTTTTTTTTTTTTTTTTTTTTTTTTTGTTGTTGTTGTTTTGTTTTTTGGTACGCGGGCCTCTCACTGTTGTGGCCTCTCCCGTTGCGGAGCACAGACTCAACAGCCATGGCTCACGGGCCCAGCCGCTCCGCAGCATGTGGGATCTTCCCGGACCGGGGCACGAACCCGCGTCCCCTGCATCGGCAGGCGGACTCTCAACCACTGCGCCACCAGGGAAGCCCAGAAACTTTTCTTGATCATGATGGATTATCTTTTTTATGTATTATATGATTTGATGCACTATATCCTGTTATGGATTTTTGTGTCTATGTTCATAAGTTTCAGATTTGATAAGTTTTATTGACATTGATTCAAGTTCACTAAATCTTTCTCCATCTGTGCCCAGACTACATTAGCTCATCAGATAAATTCTTTTTTTTTTTTCAGATAAATTCTTTATGATTCATATCATATATTTTTATCCCTAGGAATCCCTTTTGGTTCTTTCTGTAGTTTCCATCTCTCTCCCGTTGTTCCCTTAAGTTGCTAATCTTTCCTCTGGAACACTTAACATTATTTCTCATAGTTATTGTTAAGTCTCTGTCTGAAAATTCCAACATCTGGGCCATCTCTGAGTGTGATTTTATTGATGCTTTTCTCTTTTGACTATATATATATTTTTTACTTTATCTTATAATAAAAACACATGATGTGTTTTATCACATGACAGTAACTGTATAAAAAACAACAAAAAAAGTATGACATTAAATATTTTTTGCCACTTAGAAAAGTTTGTGTGTTGGGAAAGGCAGTCTCATGTTTACAGGCTTTTGACTCCCACTTGGCCTCATAAGAATGGACCTTGGGCCTGGAACACTTCCTTACCAAAAAGGGAACCTCCTATACCGTTGGTGGGAATGTACTGTGGAAAACAGTATGGAGATTTTTCAAACTAAAAAAAGAACTACCATAGGATCCAGCAATTCCACTCCTTGGGTATATGTCTGAAAAAAAACGCAAACACTAATTCGAAAACATACATGCACCCCAGTTTTCATAGCAGCGTTATTTACAATAGCCAAGATTTGAAAGCAACCTAAGTGTCCATCAACAGACGAATGGGTAAAGAAGATGTGGTATATATGCACAATTGCATGCTACTCAGCCATAAAAGAACAAAATTTTGCCACTTGCAGCAACATGGATGGACTTGGAGGGCATTATGCTAAGTGAAATAAGTCAGACAGAGAAAGACAAATACTGTATGTGATGACTTGTATTTTTTAGATTCCACATATAATAAACTAGTGAATAAAACGAAAAAGCAGACTCACAGATATAGAGAACAAACTAGTGGTTACCATGCGGGAGAGGGAAGGGAGAAGAGGCAATATAGGGGTAGAGGATTTTTAAAAGGGTTATTATGGGAATTATATGAAATCATGTGTGTGAAACTTTTGAAAACTGTAAAGCACTATAGAACTTAAAGAATCTTTCATTCAATTTTTTTTTAAGTTTTAGAAAAATACTTTTAAAAAGCTCACACAACCTATGCCACACTTATCACCTTGTGTGGAAATACCTTTCCCTGTTTCATGTTCAGTGGGTTCTTTGTGGTTCTCCTTAAATGTGTGTGCTATAGAGCACTTGATCAACCCTACCGATATGTCTGTCCTTCACAGGGATGGCACGGGGTGTTTCCACTGCAGCACGGGAGGGCTGCACATAGGAGAACTGCCCTGCATTGGCTGCTGAGAGAGAGACCTGCAGGCCGTGGGGAACTGACACCCACTACAGAAGCTGATCTCACTCTGTCCCTTCTCTATGTAAGTAAAGCATTGTTTCATCCAGTGCTTGATGCATTGTTTTCCTTGGAAACTCCAATACCAAGATTCAATGGGCAGAGGTGTCTGGACTCCTATTTCTGGTGGTTGGCACAGTGATGATCTTTGCTACTCTCCATGTAGTTGAGGAGTCTTCCCTTGGAAATGGGAACCAGTATACAGTGTTCTTCTGGATGGTATGCCTCTTATTCTTATGCCTGATTTAATGTAATCTGTATTTTATTTTGGTCTGAGTTTTGTTGTACTTCTAGTTAGATTCAGTTCACCACTGGTTTCAGTTATTTGAGGGCAAGATCGTAATCTTCCCTTTAGAAGCTGAGAGGCTAGAAGTGCATGGCACTGTTTCTGAAAACAGCATGATGATTTGGGATCATAAGATCTTTGGAGGATGCAATACCTTTTTAATATCTTTACTGTAGAATAGAGTTTTATTCTTTAAGTGGACTTTTGGTATTTTAAAATGAATTAAACATCTTTGAATCAATCTGGTTAAATAAACTTTGTGTGACCAAAGGGTAAAATATTATTATGGGTACAGTAAGATAGTGTGGCCACAAGGGGAAGATGTTGATTTCTTGGGGTGTCTTATGCTCTGTCCCAAAGCAAAGTTCATAGCGGATTTCAAGCAATGACAGTCTCTTTGGACTAGATGTACTACTCAAGGCACTACTTTCAAAAGGGCAATGTGTCTGAGTCAGTAATTCCAGCCTAGTGCTTCTTGGAATGTAGTGTGCATACAAATCACCTGGAGATCTTATTAAAATATAGGTTCTAATTCACTAGATCTGACCTAAAGCCTGAGATTCATCATTTCTACTCAGCTCCCAAGCGATGCCAACCCTTGGATCACACCTTGAGTGGCAAAGGTTGTGTCTCTGGTCCTGAAGTCAAAATGCCTGACTCCCCACTTATGGTAGCTAGCTTCCAACATGGCCTCCAGTGATCTATGCCTCCTGGTATCAAACACTGTAAGTCCCCTCCTCTGTCTGTGTGACCAATTAAATATGATAGAATAGACGGTATTCCACTTCTGAGATTAGGTTACCAAAGGCACTGTGGCTTCTGTCTTGGTTTCTCTTTTTCTATCTCATATTCCTCACTTTGGTGGATGCTAACTGTCACATCATAGACATCCCTCTGGGGAGGCTGACCTGGTGAGGAACTTAGGCCTAAAGCCAACTAACACTGCAGAACTAAGTGAGATTCCAAGTGGATCCTGCGACCCTATTTAAGCCATCAGATGACTATAACCTCAGACACTGGTTTGACTAAAACCTCATAAGAGACCCTGAGCTAGAACACCCCGACTAAACTTCTTCTGGATTCCTGACCCTCAGAAACTGTTAAATAATAAAGGTTTATTATTTTAATTGGAGTAATTTCTTATGGAGCAACAGAAAACTAATATAAGTTGCTTAACTTCTCTATTTTAAACACAGTGATGTCTGTAGATTTTAGAGATACTAGACCAGAACTTTTTACTTTGGGTGCTTTAGTGGATTAAATTGTGTCACCTCCCTACCTACAACCATATATTTAATTCCTAACCCTGGGTACCTTGAATGTTACCTTATTTGGAAATAGGATTTTTGCAGATCAAGTTAAGATGAGATCATTCTGGATAGGTTGGGCCCTAAATCCAGTGATTGGTATCCTTATAAGGAGAGATATAGAGACACAGACACAAAGGGAAGAAGACCGCGTGACAGCAGAATCAGATAATGGAGCAATGCAGCTGCAAGCCAAGGGATGATAGACCGCCAGCAACCCCCAGAAGCTCGGAAGAGGCAAGGCAGGATTCTTCCTCTTCAGGACTTTCAGAGAGAGTATGGCTCTGCTGACACCTTGATTTTAGACTTCCAGCCTCCTGAACTGTGATAGAATACATTTAAGTTGCATTAAGCAGCCCAGTTTATGATAATTTTTTATGGCAACTCTAGGAAACTAATACAAGTGCCCATCAGAATGATCTGTTACACATATAAAAATATACATGCCATGTTCTCATTCTTACTCATCCAGTGAATAAGCATCTCAAATTCTTATTCGTACATACCTGGAGCCCAAGTATATATGCTTTAGCGCCAAAGCTTATTATGATGCATATTCAAGCTTGCAAATCACTGGACTAGATGATTTTGAAGTCCTAACTTTAAAATTCAGTGACTTCAAGTCCTCGTGAACTATATTGAAAGGAAAAAGGTAATGTATTAATGTATAACCTACTTTGATTATTCATGCAAACACATGAAAGCCATTTGCAATTGTTTGCAGGGATACACATATAAACCTAGTTAACTCTTTTGTATGATAGACATTCTAGGTATTAGGTTGTTGACGTTAAATTGTTTGGGAGTTAATACCAGTTTTAAAGATAACTACATTTAAATGTTTAAAAATTTATAATTATCCCAAACAAGAACAGCATATGGTTTTGCTCCTGTAAGTGCTCCACAAAGAATAACTGCCTGTATGTTGCTGCTTTTTTGATTTGTGTGATAAAGTGGAAAATTATCAGGATCTGGCTCTTCAGTTTTTGCTAAAATAATTAGTGAAAAAGTTTAACAGATGCTGGATATAAATAAATTTCATAAACTCAGATATTTAGAGATCTGTGAATTCTGGGCACCACTTGTAGAGATATATTTATGATGGCCTCAATGAAACAGTTATTTTGTACTTTTCCAGGTCAGTGCAGTGAGGTGAATCTCTCTTCCAAAAAGCACCACGGCAACATGGAGCCAGAATGTCATAGTTTTTATCTGACAGTAGGAGGGTAAACAAGCTCTGATTCCTATACAGCCAAAGCCCCAGCAGTCATAAATTACTTCCAGCATAATACTGCTCTTCTTTTTCTGTTCTCTACTGGCAGTACCAAAGCATAGAAAGCAAAATTTCCCTACTAAAAACAGAGAATCTAAAATGTGTTTCTGTGACTTATAAAAGAAGAGGTGACATGAATAGGACCACAAAGATTTCAGTACACTTGGTGAGGGCTTGGTGAGAAAGGCTGCCACTTCCACTGCATCATCAAACTTACCAAAGAGGAGGATTAAGCCAATGGCAAGTGCCATTCTTGGGAAATTGAATTTAGGACTGCTATCACTGCCACACTCAGAGTAATGATGGTAAAGTAAGATGAGTACACACAGAAAAGCTGAAATGTATAAGAGTGTTTCTAACAACAGATACTTACCAGAGGGCAACTTTGGATTTATGATGATTTCTGCATATTCAGGCAGAAGGAGCCAGCATGAAGCAGAAGATGTGATTCACTTGTGGGCTTCAATTAAGGCTATCAAAGAGCAACAAGGGAACAAAATACAGAGGTAGGAAGGTAATTAGAACTTACTCTTAACATTTCTTAATTGCCAACCTTTATCAGTAGCAGATGGTAAGTGAGCAGGAATTTGGGGGAATAGCCACCTTTTTGACATTACTTCTAATTAAGAAGGCTTTCTCAGTTATCAGAACTTTGAAATCATTGTATTTTTCCCAGGTCAGTATTAACTCAGAAGGTATAATGAATTCTGTTCCCCTTCTGTCTATCATTTCTCTAGCTGCTTCCATCTGTTCTAAGGTGAAAAGATGAACTTTCCAATGGTTCTAGTCCAGGTTGCATGCTCAGGGCCTCCAATGACTCATGAGTGTTACTTCTCATTGGATAACTTTTAGGGGAGAGCCATCTTAATGGCACCATTGATATCTGGGAGAGTGTAAAATAGGCTCTAATAGACCACCATTATGTGACAGCATGGGAATCTGATACAAAACAACAATGAAACAAAACATTGCTACCTAGCACCAAGCTTGAATGCAATACTGTTTTGGAAGAAGAAACCATCCCAGGCCAATACAAGGCCAATGCATATCAGCTGAAGACATTTGTATACCTCTTCAAAAATGCTATTCTTGGCAGACTCCAGGTTAAGACAATAATTCTGCCTAAAGGCCCTTTTTTTCAACATCTCTGATAGGCATATCTGTTAAATGCCTCTGATAAATGCACCTGATACAACATGACCACTTTGACAGCTTCTCTTTGTATAGAACATTTGTCAGGTACTCTATGGCAGTGATTCTCAAAGTGTGGTCCTCAAACCAATAGCATCAGCATCACCTGGGAAGTTATTAATAATGCAGATACTCAGGCCTCGTCCCAGATCCACTGAATTAGAAACTCTGGGGGTAAAGCTCAGATCGGTGTTAAAAAGCCTCCAGTGTGTCTGATGGAAACTAAAGTTTGAAGCTATGATAGGAATAGACACCAGTTACTGGGTGATACCGGTATACCACACTAGATTCAGTGTTAATCATTTAATTGTAAGCATTTTTTCAGTCATCACAATAACCATGTGAATCAAGTTTTATCATCACTCACGTTGTATAGGTCAAGAAGGCAAGGCTTATCAATGTAAAGTAACTTGACCAAAGTTATGGAACTAACAAGTGGGAGATAGATTTCTAAGCACATTCTGACCAGCCTAAAGCTCATACTCTGAACCACTGAAGAATATCCTAGCAGAAATGGGACAGACAGGGACTTCTCCAGTGCTGTGCAAAGATGCACTGTAGGCACAACAGAAAACTCAACTGTAGGCCCCAAATAGAAAAGGCTACATAAAACTTTTCAGAAAAACAAGGCTCTGGGGATCAGTAATTGACCCAATGGTGAGAAAAAAATGACCTCTCTTATGGACATAAAAACTCCTGTATTGTGGAATACAATCACTTTACCCCCATTTAATGCATGATTTAAGGTTATGTTAATAAGTATTTTCCAAAATTTCAATTGGGAAGCAACTAATCTGAAAGCTAAATAAGTTATAGTTTTGGAAATTGTGACAGATACTCCATTTTCATTCCCTCTAATAACCATAGGAAGGTTATATGTAGTTTAGCTTCATTCAGGACAATCTTTAACACATTGTATTTCAGTGTTAATCATTTAATTAAAAAAAAAGTTCATGAAAGTATGTAAAAACCAATTCAGTATTTGTTATTTTGGTTTTGTGTCAAGGATATGTTGAGTATATTATTCAGTGCCCCTCTAAGGACCCACATTAAACAAGACTTTTATGACTTTTCCATAAAGATGATTCATGGTGAGTCATTAGTTCTGCAAGACTTTAGTGAGTCCTCCAGAAAACATTGTTCCGCTGTTGAACAGGTCTACAAATGCTAGATTACACCTACTTATACGTAGGTCTTCGTTGTACATCCCAGAGCCTTCAGCATACTGACGTGCTTTGTGAATTTCCAAAGAAGTTATAACACGGGTAAAGTTCCCCAATTCATTAGCCATGGAATCCTTTTTTGGATGATTATTCTGAGAGACTATAGTTCTCTGGAATAAGTGCAAAGGTACTTTTTTATAATTAAATACCAAGAGGAATGTCTTCCCTAAGGTGTCATTACACTCCATTTTTGCCCTACATTCGGGAACTCAATCAAGTCAGATATTCAGTTGTGCAAAGTGATAGCATAATGCAGAGGAAAAAGCATTAACTCCAAAGCCTGTCTACCAGGATTCAAATTCCAGTTCTACCGCTCCTTGGTTGTGTGACTCTAACAAGTACATAAACTTCCTGTGTCTCAGTTCCTTCAGCTGGAAAATCTTATTATTTTTTTTTTTTTTAATAAGAGTAACCTCTTTGGCCTTTTTGTAAAGGTTAAAATTTGCAGAGGACTTAGAAGAGTAACTGGCATACGATTAAAACTACCTAAACATTTGTTAACTAACAACTAAACTAGCTTTCTCATGGTAATATTGTTGCTTCTAGCTCCCGCTTGTCAGTATCTATTACTCTTTTATTAATTTTAAGGTACCTAAGTCACTTGTGGGTGGCATACTTTTTGGAATTATATAAATCATATAATGGTATGTTTCAAAATGAAGCAGATGGAATTAAAAAAAAACAAGCTTTCAAAATAAACCTGATCAGCCAGTGTTTCTAAGAACAGTTCAGGGAAATAAATGCTATGTCAGTTTATTGCAAATATAGTTAGTTAATGAGGACTTTCCAGAGGATTTCATTTGTCATTGGTAGGGGCCAGCTTTGTGACACTGCTCCAAACTTAGTATCATCTAACTCCTTTTGCTCTGACCTTAGTGAATTTCACAAGAAAACTTTCCTACTGGGATAAATAGCTATTGTGGGACTATTCTATTCCTCTTAAAATTTAGTTTATCTTTTGTTCTTTTCTGATTTGGGGTGGTGTCCTTTAATTTACCAGGGTTTGGACACCTTGAGCGAACAGATAGAAGTGTGCTTTTACACTGACCAAGGTAAGAAGTAGAAAAAGTTGCAGAGGAAGCTGAAACAGAAGCAGTGCCCGTGACTGGGACACATGGTCTTGCTTAGACTAGCAAGTCAGCTCTGCTTTCATTCCAAGGGCTACAGAGGGCTGTGCTGTCAGAGGGCTGTGCTCCACAAGTAGATCTGGTGATGAAGGCATGTTATTTGAAGAAACGGAGAAAAAGTGTTTGCAATCTGACAAGAGTACAGTTGTGAGACAATAATTAAATCAAGATGGAGACTAGGTTTGGAACCTGCCAGTGTTAATGAAGATTTATTCACTAGTGACATTTGACCAGATCTACTAGGTGGATTCTTAGATTTCATTAGTTAAAGACATAAAGCGGTCTGTCTGATTAAAAACGGGAAAAACAGTAGGGAGTACCCATAAATTATTATAGCTCAATTAGGTGCAGACAGTTTAGTGAGTGTTTATTACTAGTACGAAGGAAGATTTTCCAATTAGATTAAAAGGTTTTGAAAACAACAGTTATAGTTACAGTGATTTAGACCCGTTGCTAGAATAATGCATTGTGAGACACTTTATTAAAAGTAAACTGATAACTTATTTGTAGTGTTCATTGTCTATCAGTAGAACCCCGGCTATGAGGTACAGTTTCCCTCACAAGATCAATGAGAGGACTGGGCTAATTTCTTCTTGCTCTGAAAATTGATAAGAATATAAAGGTCACTGCTGAAAAGACCAGCATGATTTATTCAGGTTAATCATCAAGAAAGTGACATTGCATAAATCATTGGGAATTTACGTTGCCAGACTGGGCCCTTCAGGCAGGTTTCACTGTCAAAAGCTGGACCAAAGAAAGACAAAAAGAAGCCGAGGATTTGTTCAGACAAAGCCTTTGGCTCACTGAGCTGCCACCATAAGCTATTGTAAAACCTGGAAATGGCAAGAAATCAAAGGGAAGTTACAGAGACACCTCTGTAATAGTGACCACTTGAATTTATTACAATACTTTGGTGGGATGAAGCTCTAAGATGCAGGTAGCTCATGTGTCTCTTTGTCTTGAAATATCCATGCGACTTCCAGGAGTGCTGGAAATGCCCTCCACTTTGCCGCATGTCTTGGAGTGGGCATTTCATTGGCCACAAACTATCGATTTCTCACTACAGGTGATTAAATATGAAAAGAGGGAAACAAAAGCAAAGAAATGATAGCTGAGTTTCTGGATTCTGCGGAT
The DNA here is from genome assembly GCF_000442215.2 of Lipotes vexillifer. Lineage (NCBI taxonomy): Eukaryota > Metazoa > Chordata > Mammalia > Artiodactyla > Lipotidae > Lipotes > Lipotes vexillifer. Next base: position 1,389,907 of record NW_006790551.1, read on the forward strand.
GCAAGGAATACTAATGCATGCTACACGTAGATATCATGACATATATTCCCAAAATTTTGCTTAAAGAATGAGATGTTTTTTTCCCTTAAAACTCTTGCTCTTTAAAAAGTAGTTTAGAAATAAGCAGTATCCCATTTTTATTTCCTTATTGAAAAATATACTGAATTTGTCTTTCTGATAAATTTGCCCCCTTGTGGTTCTATTCTTTGTCATTCAGTTTTTCTAACTTTGACTTTCCTAACTGAAATTTTGAAGCCAGAAGCAGCAGAGGATAGAATAAGACGACAAACTAGAATTCCATCTGTTGAGACATTTAGTGTTAATTTTCCTAAGAAACTGCTTAGTGAATCAATTTCATATTAGCATTAGAAAATTAAAATCTTAGTTCACATGATAGCATACACTTATATTTCCCTTGATTCTGGAATCCAGCTGCCTTTTTTGCATACCTGAACTGCTTTTCCTTGCTGCATGTGTGTGCCATTGGACGAGTTTTGTTTTGTTTTAATTGAAGTACCATTGGTTTGCTATATTGTGTTTCTGGTATACAGTAAAGTGGTTGAGTTTATATAGATATATATATATAAACTGAACATATATATATATAAACTGAATACATATATATATATTCTTATTCAGATTCTTTTCCATTATAGGTTATTACAAACACAGTAGGAACTTGTTGTTTATTTTATATATAGTACTTTGTATCTGCTAATCCCAAGCTCCTAATTTATAGCCCCCTTTCCCCTTTAGCAACCATAAGTTTGTTTTCTATGTCTGAGTCTGTTTCTGTTTTATAAATAAGGTCTTTTGTATCATTTTTTAGATTCCACATATAAGTGATAATATATGATATTTGTCTTTCTCTGACTTACTTCACTTAGTATGATAATCTCTAGGTCCATCCATGGTGCTGCAAATGGCATTATTTCATTCATTTTTATGGCTGAGTTATATTCCATTGTGTGTATGTGTGTATATATATATATATATATATATATCTTCTTTATTCAGTCATCTGTTGATGGACACTTAGCTTGCTTCCACGTCTTAGCTATTGTAAATAGTGCTGCTATGAATATTGGGGTGCATGTATCTTTTCAAATTATGGTTTTCTCCAGATATGTGCCCAGGAGTGGGATTGCTGGAATCCATGGTAGCTCTATTTTTACTTTGTAAAGGAACCTCCATACTGTTCTCCCTACTGGCTATACCAATTTACATTCCCACCAACAGTGTAGGAGGGTTCCCTTTTCTCCACACCCTCTCCAGCATTTATTATTTGTAGACGTTTTGATGATGGCCATTTTGACCAGTGTGAGGTGATACCTCATTGTAATTTTAATTTTAATTTCTCTAATAATCAGTGATGTTGAACATCTTTTCACGTGCCTGTGGGCTATCTGTAAGTCTTCTTTGGAGAAATGTCTCTTAAGCCTTTTTGCCCATTTTTTGATTGGAGTGTTTCTTTTTTTGTTCAGTTGTATAAACTGTACGTATATTTTGGAAATTAAGCCCGTGTTGGTCACATCATTTGCAAATATTTTCTCCCATTCTGTAGGTTGTCTTCATGTTTTGTTTATAGTTTCCTTTGCCGTGCAAAAGCTTATAAGTTTGATTAGGTCCCATCTGTTTGTTTTCCTTTTATTTCTTTTGCCTTAGGAGACTGACCTAAGAAAACATTGCTATGATTTGTCAGAGAATGTTTTGCCTATGTTTTCTTCTTGGACTTCTATGGTGTCATGTCTTATATTTAAGTCTTTAAGGTATTTTGAGGGTTTTTTTCTGTGTATGGTGTGAGAAAGTATGCTAACTTAACTGATGTACATGCAGCTGTCCAGCTTTCCCAGCACCACTTGCTGAAGGGACTTTTTTTTTTTAACTAGAAGAAACATAAAATATTTGTTTATTAAGAAATAGCTGTACATTTTTGAAGTTGCTTTTCTAACTCTAAACACAGATGGAGTTCAATATATACACATACATTTCCTTCTAACTACCAGCCAGTTAATTATATGATTGATGTATGTAAGGGAAGAAAAGAAAATATTCCTCTGTCACTTTTCATATATTAATACTGAATAGAACTTAAGGAAGACTCGTGACATCACTGCTTCCTCTTTCCTACCTCCAATAAGTCCACTTATCAAAATGTAAAAGTTTTGTTATTATTTTCTAAAAGAGAGTAGACATGATTCATGATTCTTATATTCTTTTGAAATCATATTACTCCTGTAATGACCTTATATTTTTCCACATTACCCATTATTCAATTAAAAACATAAGAGATTCGGGCTTCCCTGGTGGCGCAGTGGTTGGGAGTCCGCCTGCCGATGCAGGGGACGCAGGTTCGTGCCCCGGTCCAAGAGGATCCCACGTGCCACGGAGGGGCTGGGCCCATGAGCCATGGCCGCTGGGCCTGCATGTCTGGAGCCTGTGCTCTGCAGCAGGAGAGGCCGCAGTGGTGAGAGGCCCATGTACCGCAAAACAAAACAAAACAAAACATAGAGGTTCAAGACAGTAGTATATTGTCAACCTTGGCTTTTTGTTCTTTTTTTTTTTTTTTTTTTTTTTTTTTTTTGAATGAAGCATTTGGCATGAGTAGCTCTTATAAGTGATGGCTAAATACAGGTCAGCTTTCTTACTTTTTTTTCAAATTCAAAAAATGAACAGTGTATTTCACATCTAGATCAAGAAACAAAACATTGCCAGGAACACAAAAGTTCCTCTCATGTTTCTTTTCCAGGCACAACTCCCTCAAAGGTACCCACTGTCCCTGATTTCTTTTTTTTTTTTATTCAAACAGAAAGTCACAAAAATTATAATCATCCTCATCAGTTCACTCAGTCCCATGTAATTAATTTCTTTTTCATCTTGATCTTTTGTTAGCACTATTATGAATTCATCAGTTTTCCATTAGAGTTCTGAAAATGCTTATTCATTCAGTTCAGCAGTATAGTCAGTTACCAGAAACCTGTACTTGTCAGAGACTTTTCCATGAATTCCTTGAAGACGAAACCCTTTTATAGGAACATTTTTGCAGAAGCATCAGATTTCACCCAGAACTGTCTGTAAATAAACAAAGACTTAAAAATGACCATGGTTAAAGATTTGATGAAAGTTCATAATGATGCAATTGACAAAAAAATTTAGTTATTTCTGAGATATACATTTTAAAATAATAACTAAAATTATGACTTATAACATTATACCAGAACATAAGATTTTTAGGAATTTCATGTGTCCGAAACATTTATATTAACATATTTCCATACAAATAACCCAAAGAAAGTTTAGTATTAGTTGTTTTGTTGTTTGTTTTTTTATACAGCAGGTTCTTATTAGTCATCAATTTTATACACATAAGTGTATACATGTCAATCCCAATTGCCCAATTCAGCACAGCACCATTCCCACCCCACTGCAGTTTTCCCCACTTGGTGTCCATACGTTTGTTCTCTACATCTGTGTCTCAACTTCTGCCCTGCAAACCGATTCATCTGTAGCATTTTTTTAGGTTCCACATACATGTGTTAATATATGATATTTGTGTTTCTCTTTCTGACTTACTTCACTCTGCATGACAGTCTCTAGATCCATCCACGTCTCAACAAATGACTCAATTTTGTTCCTTTTTACTGCTGAGTAATATTCCATTGTATATATGTACCACATCTACTTTATCCATTTGTCTGTCAATGGGCATTTAGGTTGCTAGGTGGCTATTGTAAATAGTGCTGCAATGAACACTGGGGTGCATGTGTCTTTTTGAACTATGGTTTTCTCTGGGTATATGCCCTGTAGTGGGATTGCTGGATCATATGGTAATTCTATTTTTAGTTTTTTAAGGAACCTCCATACTGTTCTCCATAGTGGCTGTATCAATTTACATACCCACCAACAGTGCAAGAGGGTTCCCTTTTCTCCACACCCTCTCCAGCATTTGTTGTTTGTAGATTTTCTGATTAGCCCCTTCTAACTGGTGTGAGGGGATACCTCACTGAAGTTTTGATTTGCATTTCTCTAATAATTAATAATGTGGAGCAGCTTTTCATGTGCTTCTTGACCATCTGTATGTCTTCTTTGAAGAAATGTCTATTTAGGTTTTCTGCCCATTTTTGGATTGGGTTGTTTGTTTCTTTCATATTGAGCTGCATGAGCTGTTTATATATTTTGGAGATTAATCCTTTGTCCATTTATTCGTTTGCAAATATTTTCTCCCATTCTGAGGGTTGTCTTTTCATCTTGTTTATGGTTTCCTTTGCTGTGCAAAAGCTTTTAAGTTTCATTAGGTCCCATTTGTTTATTTTGGTTTTATTTCCATTACTCTAGGAGGTGGATCAAAAAAGATCTTGCTGTGATTTGTGTCAAACAGTGTTCTTCCTATGTTTTCCTCTAAGAGTTTTACAGTGTCTGCTCTTACATTTAGGTCTCTAATCCATTTTGAGTTTATTTTTGTGTATGGTGTTAGGCAGTGTTCTAATTTCATTCTTTTACATGTAGCTGCCCTGTTTTCCCAGCACCACTTATTGAAGGGACTGTTTTTTCTCCATTGCATATCTTTGCCTCCTTTGTCATAGATTAGTTGACCGTAGGTGCGTGGGTTTATCTCTGGGCTTTCTATCTTGTTCCATTGATCTATGTTTCTGTTTTTGTGCCAGTACCATATTGTCTTGATTACTATAGCTTTGTAGTATAGTCTGAAGTCAGGGAGTCTGATTCCTCCAGCTCCGTTTTTTTCCCTCAAGACTGCTTTGGCTCTTCAGGGTCTTTTGTGTCTCCATACAAATTTTTTTTTCTTTTTTTTCTTTTTTTGGCGGTACACGGGCCTCTCACGGTTGTGGCCTCTCCTGCTGCGGAGCACAGGCTCTGGACATGCAGGCTCAGTGGCCAGGGCTCACAGGCCCAGCCGCTCCGCGGCATATGGGATCTTCCCAGACTGAGGCACGAACCCGCGTCCACTGCATCGGCAGGCAGACTCTCAACCACTGCGCCACCAAGGAAGCCCTCCATACAAATTTTAAGATGATTCGTTCTAGTTCTGTAAAAAAAATGCCGTTGGTAATTTGATAGGGATTGTACTGAATCTGTAGATTGCTTTGTGTAGTACAGTCATTATCACAATATTGATTCTTCCAATCCAAGAACACAGTATATCTCTCCATCTGTGTGTATCATCTTTAATGTCTTTCATCAGTGTCTAATAGTTTTCTGCATACAGGTCTTTTGTCTCCCTAGGTAGGTTTATTCCTAGGTATTTTATTCTTTTTGTTGCAATGGTAAATGAGAGTGTTTCCATAATTTCTCTTTCAGATTTTTTGTCATTAGTGTATAAGAATGCAAGAGATCTATGTGCATTAATTTTGTATCCTACAACTTTACCAAATTCATTGACTAGCCCTAGTAGTTTTCTGGTGGCATTTTTAGGATTCTCTATGTATAGTAACATGTCATCTGCAAACAGTGACAGTTTTACTTCTTCTTTTCCGATTTCTATTCCTTTTATTTCTTTTTCTTCTCTGATTGCCGTGGCTAGGACTTCCAAAACTATGTTGAATAAAAGTGGTGAGAGTGGACATCCTTGTCTCGTTCCTGATCTTAGAGGAAATGCTTTCAGTTTTTCACCATTGAGAATGATGTTGGCTGTGGGTTTGTCATATATGGCCTTTATTATGTTGAAGTAGATTCCATCTATGCATACTTTCTGGAGAGTTTTTAATCATAAATGGGTGTTGAATTTTGTCAAAAGCTAGGTGTGCATCTATTGAGATGATCATATGTTTTTTATTCTTCAGTTTGTTAATATGGTGTATCACATTGATTGATTTGCATATATTGAAGAATCCTTGCATCCCTGGGATAAATGCCACTTGATCATGGTGTATGATCCTTTTAATGTGTTGTTGGATTCTGTTTTCTAGTATTTTGTTGAGGATTTTTGCATCTATATTCATCAGTGATATTGGTCTGTAATTTTCTTTTTTTGTAGTATCTTTGTCTGGTTTTGGTATCAGTGTGATGGTGGCCCATAGAATGAGTTTGGGAGTGTTCCTTCCTCTGCAAATTTTTGGAACAATTTGAGAAGGATGGGTGTTAGCTCTTCTCTAAATGTTTGATAGAATTCACCTGTGAAGCCATCTGGTCCTGGACTTTTGTTTGTTGGAAGATTTTTAATCACAATTTCAGTTTGATTACTTTTGATTGGTCTGTTCATATTTTCTCTTTCTTCCTGGTTCAGTCTTGGAAGGTTATACCTTTTTAAGAATTTGTCCATTTCTTCCACATTGTCCATTTTGTTGGCATAGAGTTGCTTGTAGTAGTCTCTTAGCATGCTTTGTATTTCTGTGGTGTCTGTTGTAACTTCTCCTTTTTCATTTCTAATTTTATTGATTTGAGTCCTCTCTCTCTTCTTCTTGATGAGTCTGGCTAATAGTTTATCAATTTTTTTATCTTCTCAAAGGACTAGCTTTTAGTTTTATTGATCTTTGCTATTGTTTTCTTTGTTTCTATTTCATTTATTTCTGCTCTGATCTTTATGATTTCTTTCCTTCTGCTAACTTTGGGTTTTGTTTGTTCTCCTTTCTCTAGTTCCTTTAGGTGTAAGGTTAGATTGTTTATGTGAGATTTTTCTTGTTTCTTGAGGTAGGTTTGTATAGCTATAAACTTCCCACTTAGAACAGCTTTTGCTGCATCCCATAGGTTTTGGATCATCGTGTTTTCATTGTCATTTGTCTCTAGGTATTTTTTGATTTCCTCTTTGATTTCTTCAGTGTTCTCTTGGTTATTTAGTAACGTATTGTTTAGCCTCCATGTGTTTGTGTTTCTTACGGTTATTCCCTGTAGTTCATTTCTAATCTCACTGTCTTGTGGTCAGAAAAGATGCTTGATATGATTTCAATTTTCTTAAATTTACTGAGGCTTGATTTGTGACCCAAGATGTCATCTAACCTGGAGAATGTTCCATGCGCACTTGAGAAGAAAGTGTAATGTGCTGTTTTTGGATGGAATGTCCTATAAATATCAGTTAAATCTATCTGGTCTATTGTGTCATTTAAAGCTTCTGTTTCCTTATTTATTTTCATTTTGGATGATCTGTCCATTGGTATAAGTGAGGTGTTAAAGTCCCCCACTATGATTCTGTTACTGTCGATTTTCTCGTTTATAGCTGTTATCAGTTGCCTTATGTATCGAGGTACTCCTATGTTGGGTGCATATATATTTATAATTGTTATCTCTTCTTCTTGGATTGATCCCTTGATCATTATATAGTGTCTTCCTTGTCTCTTGTAACATTTTGTATTTTAAGGTCTATTTTATCTGATATGAGTATAGCTACTCCAGCTTTCTTTTGATTTCCATTTGCATGGAATATCTTTACCATCCCCTCACTTTCAGTGTGTATGTGTCCCTAGGTCTGAAGTAGGTCTCTTGTAGACAGCATATATATGGATCTTATTTTTGTATCTATTCAGCAAGCCTGTGTCTTTTGGTTGGAGCATTTAATCCATTCACGTTTTAGGTAATTGTCGATATGTATGTTCCTATTACCATTTTCTTAATCGTTTAAAAAGGGCTTGTTTTTGTAGGTCTTTTTCTTCTCTTGTGTTTCCCACTTAGAGAAGTTCCTTTAGCATTTGTTGTAGAGCTGGTTTGGTGGTGCTGAATTCTTTTAGCTTTTGCCTGTCTGTAAAGCTTTTGATTTCTCCTTCGAATCTGAATGAGATCCTTGCCTGGTAGAGTAATCTTGGTTATAGGTTCTTCCCTTTCATCACTTTAAGTATATCATGCCACTCCCTTCTGGCTTGTAGAGTTTCTGCTGAGAAATCAGCTGTTAACCTTAATGGGAGGTCCCTTGTATGTTATTTTTCCCTTGCTGCTTTCAATAATTTTTCTTTGTCTTTAATTTTTGCCAATTTGATTACTATGTGTCTTGGCGTGTTTCTCCTTGGGGTTATCCTGTATGGGACTCGCTGTGCTTCCTGGACTTGGGTGGCTATTTCCTTTCCCATGTTAGGGAAGTTTTCGACTATAATCTCTTCAAATATTGTGTCTGGTCCTTTCTCTCTCTCTTCTTCTTCTGGGACCCCTATAATGTGAATGTTGTTGCATTTAATGTTGTCCCAGAGGTCTCTTAGGCTCTCTTCATTTCTTTTCATTCTTTTTTCTTTATTCTGTTCCACAGGAGTGAATTCCACCATTCTGTCTTCCAGGTCTCTTATCCATTCTTCTGCCTCAGTTACTCTGCTATTGATTCCTTCTAGTGTCATTTTCATTTCAGTTATTGTATTGTTCATGTCTTTTTGTTTGTTCTTTATTTCTTCTAGGTCTTTGTTAAACATTTCTTGCATCTTCTCGATCTTTGCCTCCATTCTTTTTCCGAGGTCCTGGATCTTCTTCACTATCATTATTCTGAATTCATTTTCTGGAAGGTTGTCTATCTCCACTTCATTTAGTTGTTTTTCTTGGGTTTTATCTTGTTCCTTCATCTGGTACATAGCCCTCTGCCTTTTCATCTTGTCTGTCTTTCTGCGAATGTGGTTTTTGTTCCACAGGCTGCAGGATTGTAGTTCTTCTTTCTTCTGCTGTCTGCCCTCTGGTGGATGAGGCTATCTAAGAGGCTTGTGTAAATTTCCTGATGGGAGGGACTGGTGGTGGGTAGAGCTGACTGTTGCTCTGGTTGGCAGACATCAGTAAAACTTTAATCCACCTGACTGTTGATGGGTGGGGCTGGGTTCCCTCCCTGTTGGTTGTTTGGCCTGAGGCAACTCAACAATGGAGCCTACCTGAGCTCTTTGGTGGGGCTAATGACAGACTCTGGGAGGGCTCACACCAAGGAGTACTTCCCAGAACTTCTGCTGCCAGTGTCATCCTTGTCCCCACGGTGAGCCACAGCCACCCCCTGCCTCTGCAGGAGACCCTCCAACACTAGCAGGTAGGTCTCATTCAGTCTCCCCTGGGCTCCTTCCCCTGGATCCCAATGTGCACACTACTTTGTGTGTGCCCTCCAGGAGTGGAGTCTCCTTCTCCCCCAGTCCTGTCAAAGTCCTGCAATCAATTCCCATTGGGCTTCAAAGCCTGATTCTCTAGGAATTCCTCCTCCTGTTGCTGGACCCCCAGATTGGGAAGCCTGACATGGGGCTCAGAACCTTCACTCCAGTGGGTGGACTTCTGTGGTCTAAGTGTTCTCCCGTCTGTGAGTCACCCACCCAGCCGTTATGGGATTTGATTTTACTGTGGTTGCGCCCCTCCTACCATCTCACTGTGGCTTCTCCTTTGTCTTTGGATGTGGGGTATCTTTTTCGGTGAGTTCCAGTGTCTTCCTGTCGATGATTGTCCAGCAGCTAGTTGTGATTCTGGTGTTCTCGCAAGAAAGAGTGAGAGCGTGTCCTTCTACTCTGCCATCTTGGTTCCTCTCCAGTACTTTTCTCCATTGTATGTTCTTGCTTCCTTTGTTGAAGATTAATTGACCGTAGGTGTGTGGGTTTAATTCTGGGCTCTTTATTATTTTCCATTGATCCATATGTCTGTTTTTGTGCCAATACCATGCTGTTTTGATTACTGAGGTTTGTAGTATTGTCTGAAGTCTGGGAATATTATACCTCCAGGTTTGTTCTATTCCTTAGGATTGCTTTGGCAATTCTGGGTCTTCTGTGGTTCCATATAACTGTTATGATTATTTGTTCTAGTTTTGGGAGAAATGTCATGGGTAATTTGATAGGGATCACATTAAATCTGTAGATTGCTTTGGGTAGTTTGGCCATTTTAACAATATTAATTCTTCCAATCCAACAGCATGGGATATCTTTCCATTTCTTAACTCATCTTCTGTTTCCTTTTTCAATGTTTTATAGTTCTTAGCATATAAGTCTTACACCTCCTTGGTTCCTAAGTATTTTATTGTTTTATTGATGTGACTTTTAAAGTGATTTTACTTTCTCTTTCTGATATTTCATTGTTAGTGTAAACAAATCCAACAGATTTCTGTATGTGAATCTTGTTTCCTGCTACTTTGCTAAATTCATATATCAGTTCTAGTAGATTTTGAGAGAAAAGATACAACACTCTTCTAATCTGGCCCACATACTCAGAAGTTCAGAGGTTAGAGTAATCTCAAATAAGTCATGAATATACTGCTTGAGGAATCAGCAACCTTCAAGCGATCATTCTGGGTAACCAAATGCAGTGTCACTTTGTATTAGCTAAACAGTGGCTTTAGGCAGACAGAAATCAGTGATCAGTAAACCATATCAGTTAAACTAAACAGCCTGCACTGTTTATATATGAATAAAAGAAAGAAGGGGAAGAGCCATGAACAGAAGCCAGCTGAAGATTGGGAGTCAAAGACCCTGACTAGAGATCAGGGGGAAAACAAAACAAACAAACAAACAAAAAAAAGCCATTATATTTTTTCAGGGTGGTGATTTTTATTTTTTTTTAGAAAATACTTTTTTTTTTTTTTTTGTGGTATGCGGGCCTCTCACTGCTGTGGCCTCTCCCATTGTGGAGCACAGGCTCCAGACGCACAGGCTCGGCGGCCTAGCCATGAGCCTAGCCGCTCTGCAGCATGTGGGATCCTCCCGGACCGGGGCACAAACCCATGTCCCCTGCGTCAGCAGGCAGACTCTCAACCACTGCACCACCAGGGAAGCCCAAAAATACTTTTTTTAATTTTTAATTTAAAAAAATTTTTTAACTTTTTATTTTATATTGGAGTATAACCAGTTAACAATGTTGTAGTAGTTTCAGGTGCACAAGCAAAGAAACTCAGCCATACATATACATGTACCCATTGTCCCCCAAAGTCTCTTCCCGTCCAGGCTGCCACATAACATTGAACAGTGTTCCCTGTGCTATACAGTAGGTCCTTGTTGGTTATCCATTTAAAATATAGCAGTGTGTACATGTCCATCCCAAACTCCCTAACTATTCCTTCCCCCCCATTCTTCCCACTTGGTAACCATGTTTGTTCTCCAAGTCTGCGAGTCTGTTTCTGTTTTGTAAATAAGTTCATTTTTATCATTTCTTTTTAGATTCTGCATATGAGGGATATCATACAATATTTCTATTTCTCTGTCTGACTTCATTCAGTATGACAATCTCTAGGTCCATGCATGTTGCTGCAAATGGCATTATTTCATTCTTTTTAATGGCTAATATTCCATTGAATATATATACCACATCTCCTTCATCCATTTCTCTGTCAGTGGAGTTTTAGGTTGCCTCCATGTCTTGGCTATTGTAAACAGTGCTGCAGTGAACATTGGGGTGCCTGTATCCTTTCAGACTATGTTTTTCTCCAGATACATGCCCAGGAGTGGGATTGCTGGATCATATGGTAGCTCTATTTATAGTTTTAACCTCCATACTGTTCTCCATAGTGCTTATAGCAATTTACATTCCCACCAACAGTGTAGGAAGTTTCCCTTTTCTCCACACCTTCTCCAGCATTTATTATTTGTAGACATTTTGATGATGGCCGTTCTGACTGAGGTGATACCTCATTGTAGTTTTGATTTGCATTTCTCTAATGATTAGTGATGTTGAGCATCCTTTTATGTGTTTCTTGGCAATCTGTATATCTTCTTTGGAGGAATGTCTATTTCGGTCTTCTGCCCATTTTTTGATTGGGTTGTTTGTTTTGATGATATTAAGCTTCATGAGCTGGTTGTAAATTTTGGAGACTAATCCCTTTTTGGTCACATCATTTGCAAATATTTTCTCCTAATCTGTGGGCTGTGTTTTTGTTTTGTTCATGGTTTACTTTGCTGTGCAAAAGCTTTTCAGTTTAATTAGGTCCCATTTGTTTATTTATTTTTTTATTTCCATTATTCTGGGAGACAGATTGAAAAAGATATTGCTGAGATTTCTGTCAGAGAGTGTTCAGCCTATATTTTCCTCTAGGACTTTTACAGTGTCCGGTCTCACCTTTAGGTCTTTAATCCATTTTGAATTTATTTTGTGTATGGTACTACATAATGATCTATTTTTGTTAACATGTAGCTGTCCAGTTTTCCCGGCACCATTTATTGAAGAGACTGTCTTTCCACCATTGTGTAGTCTTGCCTCTTTTGTCCCAGATTAATGACCATAGGTGCCTGGGTTTATTTATTCACTCTCTATCCTGTTCCATTGATCTATATTTCTGTTTTTGTGCCAGTACCATACTGATTTGATGACTACAGCTTTGTAGTATAGACTGAAGCCTGGGAGCCTGATTCCCCCAGCTCCGTTTTCCTTTCTCAAGATTGCTTTGGTTATTCGGGGTCCTTTGTGTCTCCATACAAATTTTAAGATTTTTTGTTCTAGTTCTGTGAAAACTATCATTGGTTATTTGATAGGGATTGCATTGAATCTGTAGATTGCCTTGGGTAGTATAGTCATTTTGACAATATTGATTCTTCCAGTTCAAGAACATGGTATACCTTTCCATCTCTTTGTGTCATCTTCGATTTCTTTCATCAGTGTCTTATAGTTTTCTGAGTACAGGTCTTTTGCCTCCTTAGGTAGGTTTATTCCTAGGTATTTTTTTTCTTTTTGGTGCAGTGGTAAATGGGTCGCTTCTTGAATTTCTCTTTCTGATCTTTCATTGTTAGTGTATAGAAATGAAACAGATTTCTGTATTAATTTTGTATCCTGCAACTTTACCAAATTCATTGAGCTCTAGCAGTTTTCTGATAGCGTCTTTTAAGATTTTCTATGTACAGAGTATCATGCCATCTGCAAACAGTGACAGTTTAACTTCTTTTCCAATTTGGATTCCTTTTATTTCTTCTCAGGTGACATAGCTAGGATTTCCAAAACTGTGTTGAATCAAAGTGGCAAGAGTGGACATCCTTGTCTTCTTCCTGATCTTAGAGGAAATGCTTTCAGCTTTTCACCATTGAGTATGATGTTAGCTGTAGGTTTGTCATATATGGCCTTTATTATGTTGAGGTATATTCCCTCTATGCCCACTTTTTGGACAATTTTTATCATAAATCGATGTTAAATGTTGTCAGAAGCTTTTTCTGCATCTATTGAGATGAGCATATGGTTTTTATTCTTCAATTTGTTGATGTGGTATATCACACTGATTTGCAGATATTGAAAAATCCTTGCATCCCTGGGATAAATCCCACTTGATCATGGTGTATGATCCTTTTAATGTATTGTTGGATTCAGATTGCTAGTGTTTTGTTGATGTTTGCATCTATGTTCATCAGTGATATTGGCCTATAATTTTCTTTCTTTTTTTTTTTTTTTGTGGTATCTTTGTCTGGTTTTGGTATCAGGGTGATGGTGGCCTCATAGAATGAATTTGGGAGTTTTCCTTCCTCTGCAATTTTTTGGAACAGTTTCAGAAGTATAGGTGTTAGCTCTTCTCTAAATGTTTGATAGAATTCGCCTGAGAAGCTATCTGGTCCTGGACTTTTGTTTGTTGGGAGTTTTTTTAAATCACAGTTTCAATTTCAGTACTTGTGATTGGTCTGTTCATATTTTCTATTTCTTCCTGGTTCAGTCTTGGGAGACTGTACCTTTCTAAGAATTTGTCCATTTCTTTCAGGTTGTCCATTTTATTGGCATGTAGTTGTTTGTGGTAGTCTCTTATGGTCCTTTGTATTTCTGGGGTGTCAGTTGTAACTTCTTTTTCATTTCTAATTTTATTGATTTGAGTCCTCATTTTTTTCTTGAGTCTGGCTAAAGGTTTATCAATTTTGTTTTTCTTTTCAAAGAACCAGCTTTTAGTTTCATTGGCATCTGATGTTGTTTTCTTTGTCCCTATTTAATTTATTTCTGCTCTGATCTTAATGATTTCTTTCCTTCTACTAACTTCAGGTTTTGTTTGTTCCTCTTTCTCTAGTTGCTTTAGGAGTAGTGTTAAGTTGTTTATTTGAGATTTTTCTTGTTTCTTGAGGTAAGATTGTATTGCTATAAACTTCCCTCTTAGAACACTTTTGCTGCATCCTATAGGTTTTGGATCATTGTGCTTTCATTTTCATTTGTCTCTAGGTATCTTTTTGATTTCCTCTTTGATTTCTTCAGTGATCCATTGGTTGTTTAGTAGCATACTGTTCAACCTCCATGTGTTTGTGTTTTTTATATATTTTTTTCTTGTAGTTGATTTCTAATCTCATAGCATTGGGATCGGAAAAGATGCTTGATATGATTTCAGTTAAGTTTACTGAGACTATCCTTGTGGCCCAGCATGTGGTCAGTTCTGGAGAATGTTCTGTGTGCACTTGAGAAGAATGTGTATTCTGGTTTTGGATGGAATACTCTATAAATAGCAATTAAGTCCATCTGGTGTAATGTGTCATTTAAGGCCTGTTTCTCCTTATTCATTTTCTGTCTGGATGATCTGTCCATTGATGAAAGTGGGGTGTTAAAATCTCCCACTATTACTGTGTTACTGTCGATTTCTCCCTTTATGGCTGTTAGTATTTGCCTTGTATATTGAGGTGCTCCTATGTTGGGTGCATATGTATTTACAATTGTTATATCTTCTAATTGGATTGGTCCCTTGATCATTATATATTGTCTTCCTTTGTCTCTTATAAATCTTTAATGTCTGTTTTGTCTGATATGAATATTGCTACTCCAGCTTTCTTTTGATTCCCATTACCATGGAATACCTTCTTCCATCCCCAACCCGGCCATTATTGATGTACTAAGTACATGAACATGGTGCTGAGTCAATGATAATTGTTTCCCCCTTCTAGAACAACTGTGCAAAAACACTGAGAACTCTATTACTGACTTCCTGGAAGAGTGTATAACTAGTTAAGCTGGATGTCCTACTGAGTATTTGGAATCAACACATTCTTTGGTCTTTCTAGTAGTCATTTTTCAGAGAAATAAATGTCTTGCAGAAAATGGCCTAAGTTTCTCTCCATTAATGACTTCTACTTTAAATGAAGATATTTTGACTTGTGAAAGAAAAATTAATTTTGTTTCTGGCTCCAGGTAAATACCTGTTTAATTTCTGAGACATTGCATAAGAGCCATCCAGAACATATTTATTGAAATTTACTCTTGCAGGGAGAATACTGAGTTGCCACAAACTCTTCAGATGTCTACACTCACAGTGTTTGGGTCTGAAAACACAAGAAGGCCAAGCAACCAATTCTCCTATCTGAAATTTATTTGATTCCCTTTCTAATATGCATGTTGAAATAAAAAAAAAGTAGCCTTATGCTGATAATCACTAGCAATCTGAACAATAAACTTAGAAACTAGCTGTTACATTCTATCATCAAATCCTGTCCATAATGTCTTTGAAATAGCACATATATCCATTCTATTTGTCATATTTACAATTTTCATTCTGTGCCATTATTTCTTCTGTTCTAAACTGAAGCAATTATCTCATAAATGACTCTATAGCTTCTGTTTTTATTCAAATATTTGATCCTAAAATCTTTTGTAAGCTACCATTTGCTGAGCACTTACTAAATGTAAGCCATCCTGGTGAAGGCTTCACAAACAAGCTCATCTAATCCTCACAGTCACCCTGAGAGTTAGGAGGTGATAATGTGGATTGGCTCCTTCAACATTTAATCTTAACTTTTTCCCAGTGTACCTTCCTGGGCTGGAAAGTGGGAAAGCTAAATGCCACATTCCCCAGACTCATTTCCAACCAAGTGCATCATTCATATGCATTCATGCAAAACTTGAATCAGAACTGAGTGAAGTCTAGAGAGATGCAGAACTGGAGGTGTATGTTTTCTATTACAAACTATAGCAAAGACGTCGTGACTCTGGACTTGAGAGATGTCATGGTGACTTCTTGATACAGCAGTGGCTTCCTGATTATGGCAGGAGCAGCAGTATATCCATGTTGGTACAGTTCTTCATTGGCTTTGGGCATCATTTTTTAAAACTCAGCAAATGCTTCCAAAGGCCATTTGCTATTCTGTAGTAACTCTCTCCATGCTTAAACCAGGCAGAGTAGATTATGGTAACTACAAATAAGCACTAAACTCTGTAGGTAAATTATATTCCCACTGTCTATTTGAGAGAGAGTAGTTAAAAGTATTTTAAATTTATACAGATAGTAAGTAATGATTTAGGATTTAAATCCAGGCAACACTGAGACATTGTTTTAAACCACTATGGCATGATGTGTGTGCACTGTTTTAATTCTCTCTTTATAAATTCATCACTGCTGACAAGATGAAGGCCAAATACATTTGATTATCACCAAAAGCCATTTTTAGCTTATCCCAAGTTCCTTTCTTGTTTCTCCTTTTTTTTTCCCCCCAAAGCATTCTATGCTCTAGTCATGCTGAAATTACTCCTGGCCTTGCCCTTCCATCTTGTTTTCCACCCTAATTCTTTTATCTGGAATTCTTTCCACTCACTTAACTTAGTCCAATTCTACCCATACTTTGGAGAATTTATTCCAATCTATTGCTCTGAGAAAATTGTAGTGCTTAATTATCCTTTCTTTTAAATTTAATATCACATTATATATCATTGCTTTGATAATTAAACATAATGCCTTATATCTCACCATTATCTTATTTAGTGACTCTTTAAATTCTTTATGGCTAAATCAGAAAGTTTTTGGTAAATGTGCTTCCTCTTATAGTTCACTGAATCCTCCTCAGCAGTATAGATATCCTGGTGACTTGCTTCTTTTATTTGTATAATAATTTTAAGGTGATGATTTTCAAGCTATAGCTCTCACAAGGATTTCCTAGAGAGTTTCTTAAAACATGGATTCCTGAGCCCCATCCTCAAAAATTCTTATTCAGTAGAGCTGGGATCTGAGAATCTGAATTTTTAACAAGCTCCCAGGTGATGCAAATGCTGCTAGTCTTGGAACTATATGTCAGCCTTGTGGTAAGAATAATGGTTATTTCTATAAAATATTTTTTAAATTATTTTTATTTAATTTTTATTGGAGTATAGTTGCTTTACAATGTTGTGTTAGTTTCTACTGTATAGCAAAGTGAATCAGCTATATGTATACATATATCCCCTCTTTAAAAAATTCTTTTCACAAGTACTGTTTTATTTGATCCCCATAATAGCTCTCTTAGAATTCTAGTATTACACCATTTTAAACATTAAGAAAGGATATTGTGAAGTTTAAATGATTCTCCCTGGTCACAATGGTAGTAAGTAGCAGAACAAGATTTCTAACTCAGGTCCATTAGTTTTAAATTCTTTTCTTTCCCTTGACATCATAATGCCACTCCCTTCTCTTGAAAATAATTTATAGTAAATTATTTGTTATAGTAGTTTTCATTCCTTTCAGTCTTGGAGCTCAGAAGCATATATTCATTCACATTTCAGAAGATTCTAGAAAATTGCATATGAGTCAAGACTATTTTAGTTGCAAATGACAGAAACCCAACTCAAACCACTTTAAGCAAAAAAAGGAAATGTATTGATTCACAAATCCAGGGAGTAAAGCTTCAGTTAAGGTTGTTATCTAGGTGTTTAAACAATACTACTAATATTTTCTTTTTCTCTTCAATTGTCAAATTCTTTTCTCTGGTCTGGATAATTCAGAGAAGCTATACTCTCATGGTGACCAGAGAGTTACCAGTAGTTCCAGGTATGGTTCCAGGTAGTACCTCATAAACCCCATACAGAAGATAGATAGTCTTTCCCCATAGTCTGGCTCACACCTCTTGGCTCTGTTTAGCTCAGCCTGATTCATATATCCACTCAAGTGACACTTGTTAACAACCAAAATTCAACTGAGTAAATTTAAAGACCTAAGTTTGC
The DNA here is from genome assembly GCF_000442215.2 of Lipotes vexillifer. Classification (NCBI taxonomy): domain Eukaryota; kingdom Metazoa; phylum Chordata; class Mammalia; order Artiodactyla; family Lipotidae; genus Lipotes; species Lipotes vexillifer. The sequence continues at coordinate 1,407,628 of NW_006790551.1, forward strand.
AGAAGCTTTAAATGATTCACGAATGGGGCAGCATCTCATCTGGCAAGCAGAGAGATATTCTGAGGGGTTATACAAAATAGAAGGCTTTTAAAGAAAGTGGGATAAGGAAGTCATCAGCAAGAGAGAAATGAAAGTTCATTGAAGGAAAATAAGAGCTCAGATGATGATAACTTCTCATTGACTGAGCTGTGGCAAATCCATTGACCGGGCTTGTTGCTGGGCAAGAAGATCTTCCTTCCCCCTGCTGGCTAGGAAAGTAGTTACACTTCCTGTTTGAGAGTACAGTGTAGTCTCTTTCAGTTGGGGTCTGCAGTTGACCAAGATTGGTACCGTGTTTGAGTTCCCTCTACAGTCCTTCCTGACTCCAATTTTAGTTGAGGTTTAATTTTATTAAGTTTCACACACTTTAAAGCACAGAATATCCAACTGAGACAGGGGTTTGAAAATGGTTAAAGGGTAATTTTTTTTAAAAATTGGAGTATTATTACCAGAAAAGGTTGGAATATTATCTAAAGCAGGCAGAAACAAAAGATGTCTAACAGGCCACTAAATATTTGGGTATAAATTTTGGGAAAAGTAATATGAACCTGCATATAAGGAAACCTTATGTTGATTTGGGGAGTTTGAAGAGATTAATCATGCATGTGGATAAAAGTAATCTGATTAAGTGTTTTTCAAAAGTCCTTTTATGAGGGCAATCAATATTAGTCATTTCAAGATTAGAATTATGGTTTTCCAGATGAGAAACAATAACAACAACAGAAAGATCAGAGGTGACTATAAAGGGGTACATCCATGAAGAGAAAAATACAAATATTGGTGTTTTTTAGGTATCAGAACTATGATTAGTCTTTGTAATAGATTGTATTCTGTTCCAAATTATTTTCTTCCTCCTTACTTTTTAGAAGATTACATTTCTACCTTTTATTATGTGACTTGCAGTGCCTTTCTATTGAAGAAGTACACTTCCCAAACTCATGGCACCATGCTGGCCCAAATGATCTGCATTTGAGTAGAAGTGAGAATATGCCAGCTGTGAGCAGAGCTTTGAGAGCCATTGAGTACTTTGGTTTGGACTCCTTTCCTCTGTTATAAGAATGGTATGTTCTAGATAGGGTCTTCAGGCTCTATTTTTAGCCTGCATTCTGGAATGAGGGAGAAATGTGGGGCAGGAGCAGAACTAGTATGACAAGTAGATAAAACAAAACAGAAACAAGAAAAAAAGCAAAAACAAAACTACAAAAATAATTGTTCTTATAAACTACTTGAGATTTGAGGGAGGGTCATTTGTTACAGCAAACTAACCTAGAAGAAAATTGACACAGCCTTGTATAAATTTTGTTGTGACCCGCAGAAAGGCCTGCATTGTTTTCTCTTCAATTTGTAGATAACACTAAGCCATTTTGAATAATAAAATGAAAACAAGTAAATTACCTGAACATATGTTAAATCTCAAGCTTTATGCTAACAGCTTTACCAACTTTATTTTCAGTATTCTGTTCAGTCTTCTCTGAATCCCTATTACAAATATCATGAATCCCTTTACCAGTAAGGAAACTCACTCATAGTTCATAGACTATGACTCTCCTAAGGTCATTGATCTACTACCAGGCAGACTCAAATTAAAATTCCAGCTTAGGTGCCAGGCTTTGAAGCATTTATGAATTTTGGAGTGAACAAGTGATACGTAACACATGTATGCAGTGATAATCCAAACAATGGTAATGGAATTGCGGACCCTAAGAATGTAGAAATTACCCTAGAAAGAGTAAGAAAGAACACTGTAAGACACCTGCATGAAAGCAACTGGAACACCATAGACACTGAAAATAAAAGCTGGAAGAGTAGGTGACAAATCTAAAAGCCATGAAGAGTGTTAAAAAAAAAAAGAATATGGCTTCAAATATAAATTTTAGACTATAATGAGTTATTATTTCATGTTGCTTGAATAAATTTAACTTAATTGAATAAAATTGTGTTATGGGTTCAATTATGTGCCCCCGACTGCCAAATTTGTATATTAAAGTTCTAACCCCTAGTATCTCAGAATGTGACCTTATTTGGAAATAGTTGTTGCAGATGTAATTAATTAAATTAAGATGAGGTCGTATTGGAGTAAGATGGGCCCCTATGACAGACAGACAACTTTATGAAAAGGGGATATTTGGACACAGTCATGCACACAGAGACTCTGCCACATGAAGATGAAGGCAGAGATCAAGGTGATGCAGCAGAAGCTAATGAAGGATAAAGATTGCTACCAAACCACCAGAGGCTAGGAGAGAGGAATGAACAGATTTCTCTCTCCCAGCCCTCAGAAGGAACTGATCTGGCTGACAACTTGATCTCCATTTTCTAGCCTCCAGAACCAAGAGACAAAGCCACCCACTTTGAGGCACTTTATTGTTGTTTAAGCCACCCAGTTTGTGGTACTTTGTTACAGCAGCCCTAGAAAAATATTAGAAATTGATTATTATTAACTTAGAAAATAAGTTGTAAACTTAATACACACCACTACAAAGTGATAATCAGCTTATCAATAGGATAAAACAAAGTTTGTATAAATTCATAAAGCTAAAAGGAGCTGTGAAGGACAACTGTGATATGTTCATGCTTCTAGTCTGAGGCTGACTTAGAGGGAGAACCTAAGAGAAAGCTTGAAAAGTTTTTAGTTTATTATATCAAAGGGATAAACATTCGAGGTTACTTCAATAATTGTGTATAAGACTGGGATGATTTTCCAGATTTACTTTTTGGTATTTCCCAAAAGTGTCTAATATCTCCTTGTAATTTTTAGTTGCTTTAAAAATGTAGACACAGTGGGAAGGGCAGAAGTACTTTGGCTTTTCATGGAAATAGTGTATTCTTTAATGCCCTATAGCACTCAGCTGAAAATGGTGCCTTGATGGATGTGAGAGAGTTAATTCACATCCCAGATACCTAACTTACTCCCTGGGAGTAAATTACTCATTGGCGGGACAAGGTCATTCTTCATTTTAACCATCACCATAACATTTTATATTGTCAAGTGCTACAAGGTTTCTCAATCCTTAAAATCCCCTGGTGATGTAAAGGGGATGACAAACAAATTATGTCTGATTTACAGACTAGGGAACTGGGACTCAGGCAAGAGACAAAGCCTTCATTGGTAAGGACCATCCCAGAAGGCAGGAACTGTGGCTTGGATCTCTGTTTATCATGTAGAGTGCAGGAAAAAACCTAAGGGATATTAGCTATGCATGCAATTCTTATATTTCTTGGAACTTTAGCTCCCCACCCAAGCTGATTCTTGGCAGCAGCCATCTGTCAAAGAAACAAAAGGTACAAAGAAGGTTAAGTAAAAATTATGTACAGTGTGTTAGAATCTAAGCTACAAAATCAAAATGAAACACACTGTAACTTAAAGTCAACTCCCCAAAACAGCATCCATGAAACTAAGGACACTCTACTATGTGCCGCTAGTTTGACAGGTGAATCCAGTTAAAACTATCAGTGGAGGCATGGAAAGGGGGCCAGGAGAAACAAAGCTTAGAAAAAAGTACAAAGAACAAACATTGCATTACTTAGTATAATTTCATCTACAAGTTTACATTAATTTGAACAAAATCACTGTTTCTACTTTGTCATTTTATTATGAGGTCAAGCCACAACTTGGCATTTATTCAAACAAGCATGTTTTACGGACTCTTGCAGCTATACACTTAGCGTTTGTCAAATTCTCGCCTGTAAAACAATGCTGGGCTTTGTGTTGTGAGTCTTCTGGGAATGCTCAGATTCTACCAGCCTATCAACCTAGGATCCCAGTTCTTGAAAAGTGATAAAAATTTCAAAATGAGATATCATAAAGAGCCCTTAAGAGTAAGTCCACATTTGAGTCTCAACTGGAATGTTGGGCAATGGGATACAAAGTTGGGGTGGCTGGCTGATTTTCAAATTTCTGAAGTTGAATGTTGGACATTTCATGTCTGCTTCAAGCTAAATCCTAAAATGCAAGTAGCCAGAGCAGATGTGATTTCGTGAAATTTAATGTTTATTTTGCCTTTATTTTATAAAGTTTGAAATGTTCTAACCCATTTTCCTGCTGCCAATCAGAGATCCAGTGTTGCCCTGATGTCCCATTGATTCTAAAATCAATGGCTGTGCTACCAGTGCTTAGAGAGCATGATTGCTCTTTGAAAGCAAGCTGCTGGGTAAAGATGCCCCTTCTGAGTTTGATCAATTTTTACCACAATGAGGCAGAAGAGTTAAGAATCAGTGTGATGATCTATTTATATTGATGTCACTCATGTCTAGAACTCTTCTGGCACAAAGATTTACAGATGGAAATTATAAATTGGGGGTGACACGTGTGGAAACAGCTGCCACAAATCTATGACACAGAGTATACTAAAACTTATTTCAGTGTTTTTACAATTCAATAAAATGAACACATAATTAGACTTAATTTTACGATCCAAATCGCACTCTTTAATACAATTGCAGAATTTCTTCTTTGGTGGTAAGGTCATATTATCTACTGAGTTAAATCACTTTCTAACAGACCAAGCAAATTAATTACCATTATATGCTCTCACACTTAATAAATAAGGGAAAGTTCTCAGATACTCTTTCACCTGGATTTCAAGGTAAAATTCCACCCATTACAAGTATTTGGAAAAAAGTTTGTCCTTTAATGAGAAATTAAACTTCAAAAGAATGTACACGATCCATTGGTGGGGCATTTTTTTTATAAATTGTTTTTTATTGTGTTAAAATTCATATAGCATAAAATTCACCATTTTAACTACTTTAAATTATACAGTTCGATGGCATTTATACTAATGAACATGTGCAACAAATCAATAAGTATACTATTCACAATATTGTGAAACCATCATCACTGTCTTGTTCCAGAGCACTTTCATTATCCCAAATGGAAACTCCATATCCATTAATGAGTCATTACCCATTCCTCCCTGCCCACAATCCCTGGCAGACCACTAATCTGTTTTTTCTCTCTACCAATTTGTCTGTTCTGAATATTTCATATAAACAGAATTATACTGCATATGGTCTTTTGTGTCTGGCTTAAACTTTCATTTAGCATAATGTTTCTAAGGATATCCATGTTATTGCATATATCAGTGCTTCATTCCTTTTTATGGCTGGGTAATATTCTATTGTCTAGATATACCGCACTTTGTTTATCCATTCATCAGTTGATCAACTTCTGGGTTGTTTATTTCTTTTTGACTATTCTGAATAGTACCGTTACAAATATTCATGTATAAGTTTTTGTTTGAACATCTGTTTTTAATTCTTTGGAGTGTTTACCTAGGAATGGAATAGTTAAGTCACATGGTAATTCTATGTTTAACTTACTGGAGGACTGCCAAACTGTTTTCCACAGTCACAGCACTATTTTACATACCCACCAGCAATATATGGGTGTTCCAATTTCTCCATGACTCTGCAATATTTGTTATTGACTACTTTTATTATTATAGTCATCTTACTGGATATTAAGTGGTATCTTATTGTGTTTCAGTTTGCATCTCTCAAATGAAAAATGATGTTGAGTATCTTTCATGTGCTTGTTGACCATTTGTGTATCTTCTTTGGACAAATCTCTATTTAAGTACTTCACCCAAATTTTAATTGGGTTGGCTTTTGTTGTTGACTCGTAAGGTTTCTTTGTATATTCTGGATACTATACTCTCTCTCTCTATATATATATATGATTTACAAATATTTTTTCCTATTATGTGGGTTGCCTTTTCACTTTCTTCATAGTGCCCTTTGCACAAATGTTTTTAATTTTGATGAAGTCTAATACATCTGTTTTGTTTTAATTTGTTTCTTGTGTTTTGGGTATCATATCTAAGAAACCATTGCCAAATCCAAGGTCATGAAGATTTACTTATGTTTTCTTCTAAGAGTTTTTAGTTTTAGCTCTGGCACTTAGTTCTTTGCTCCATTTTGACTTAATTTTTATATACTGTATGAGGTAAGGATCTAATTTTATTCTTCTGCATGTAGATATTCAATTGTCCTAGCATCATTTATTAAAGACACTATTCTTTCCCACTGAATGGTTTTTGTACCTTCATCAAAATAAGTTGGTCATAGATGTATTGGTTTATTTCTAGATTCTCAATTCTATTCCATTAATCTATATGTCTACCCTTATGTTAGCATCACACTTTTTTGATTATTGTAGCTTTGTAGTAAGTTTTAGAATTAAAGAAGTGTGAGTGTTCCAACTTTGTTCTTTTCTAAGATTGGTTTGGGTATTTGTGGTCTCTTGCAATTCTGTATGAATTTTAGGATCAGTTCTTCCACTTCTTAAAAATAAATGGTCATTTATATTTTGATAGAGATTGCATTAATCTAATGGGGAATAATTCCATTTTAACAATATTATGTCTTCTAACCTATAAATATGCAATGTCTTTCTATTTATTTAAGTCTTCTTTAATATATTTTAGCAATGTTTTATAGTTTTCAATGTACTAGTCTTGTACCTCCTTGGTGAAATTTACTCCTAAATATTTTACTCTTTTTTATGCTATTATAAATGGAATTGTTTTCTTAATTTCCTTTTGGGATTGTTCATTGCTAGTATATATAAATACAACTGATTTTTGCATATTGGTCATGTATCCTCCAACTTTGATGAATTCATTTCATAAAACCATGTTCTATGTTAAGTTACTAGTCAAAAACACACTAGAGAGTGCCTGAGTAACTTGGTACAATGAGTTACTTCAGAAAAACCATTACATTTAAAAAAAAAAAAAAGGACAGTTTTCTTATCACATTTCTATTTTAATTGATATTATGGCTATTATTATATACCTCTTCCACAAAATAGTGGTGAATTTAAAATAAACCTTTCTGCATATGACCAGAACAATTGCAATGTACTCTTGCTTTCAGAAAGACTATTATTTTTGTTAACAAAACATTGTTTGTCTGGTGGGTAAATAATAAACCTGTCAGCCCAAGACCTATGAACCACTGAAGAAAGCAAAGAAGAATTAGAAGCGCAGCAAAATCGATTTTTAAAGAAATGGTCAGGAGATATAAAAATGTATTTTAACACTTTAGACTCAGATATATTTCTTGTGCAAGTTTATCTTAAATAGCACATAGGACCTGTCTATCTATCGGTAAAAACTTCACAGTATTTGCAGACAAGTTTAAACCAAAGCACCAGAAAGTCTGCCACTACAAAGAAAATAAACACACAAAACTTATGTCATAAAGCATTGAGCGAATTTAAAGCAGAAAGGATTCATAAAAAATTTAAAAGCTTAACAATGATTAGGGAGAAGAGACTAAGTGCCACCGAAAAAATCTAGCTCAGAGATAATTACGTGATTAAAAGTGTGGGAATAAGAACTTAATTCTCTAGCAATAAAGAAAAAGAGCTGAAGCAGAAATAGGTTGGCTCAGGAATGAGATTGATCACAAAGGAAAATTGAAGGAACTAGATGATACATGGCCAGGGGACAAAAACCTGGGGAAGAATCAGATTTCACATTAAGAGCTTAATGAACAAAGTAAGCAACATGCAGAGAGCTTAAGCAGCAGAATTATCAACCCATAACATCCCTATCTGCAGTACTCGTAGAACCCGAGCTCTCTAGGAAGAGGTGTGAAGTAAATGGCTGAAAATATTTTAAAGCAAGTACAAAGGATAAATTTTATGGCATCAAGGACATGACATTTTAAATAATTTTGTTTTAAAGTCCCAGCTTAAATTCCCTTGAGTGGTAGCAGGAAGAGGTGATCAGTGACAAAAAAGGGATTTGCTCTTTAGAGTTTGCTCTAAGTCTGCTTTATCATGCTGATCTAATAGTGTTTGAAAGTTCAGGTCAGCATCCATCAGTGTTGGAAATCATTTAGCATTCAAAATTTCACAGGGTGTTCATAGAGGTGAACCCTTCCTCCAGCAAGGTCAACATGTGAATATATTGGTTATCTTAAAGCTAAAAATCTAAACTAGTGGATGATTTTTTCCTTTATGAATTAAAGCATCCTTCATTTACAAAAGTTTTAAATATGACATCTCTTGTCTCATAATTAAAATGCTTCCAGTTTTTTAAAAAATCAAGCCCTGTATAGTATTAGGAGAGTATCTTTTACAAGGTAAACTTGTGGTGATATTCATTCTCCCATGTAATGGGCACTGTAATGTGGTACCCAGAATCCTTTCAGTGAAGGACTTGCTGCCTCGGCTATGGGAAGCGCTGGTGACAGACAGCTTTGAACTGTCAGCACCTTCAAGGGATTCACTCAGCTGCAGAGAGCCACCTTGCACAAGGTCACACTCTTT
>NW_006790551.1:1415957-1442205 GCF_000442215.2 Lipotes vexillifer
AACTGATCTATGCAGGAGTACAAAGGCCAGCTGTTTTAGCCCAAGTTAGAACAATTCTGAAAGCCCATTCTCCCTCCAGAGCACCATGCTGGGTTGACTAGGGCTGCTGTTGAGCTAGGATTGCAGCTCAACTTCTCCCTCTGCTCAGTCCTGCTTCCATACCCTCCCTTCCGTAAGTGTTGATCCCAAGGAAGCAACTGACAAAGGATTAATCTCCAAAATTTATAAGCAGCTCATGCAGCTTAATAACAAAAAAACAAACAACCCAATCCAAAAATGGGCAGAAGACCTAAACAGACATTTCTCCAAAGAAGATATACAGACTCCCAACAAACACATAAAGGAATGCTCAACACTATTAATCATTAGAGAAATGCAAATCAAAACTACAATGAGATATCATCTCACACCAGTCAGAATGGCCATCATCAAAAAATCTAGAAACAATAAATGCTGGAGAGGGTGTGGAGAAAAGGGAACCCTCTTGCACTGTTGGTGGGAATGTAAATTGATACAGCCACTGTGGAGAACAGTATAAGGGTTCCTTAAAAAACTACAAATAGAACTACCATATGACCCAGCAATCCCACTACTGGGCATATACCCTGAGAAAACCATAATTCAAAAAGAGTCATGTACCAAAATGTTCATTGCAGCTCTATTTACAATAGCCCGGAGATGGAAACAACCTAAGTGTCCATCATCGGATGAATGGATAAAGAAGATGTGGCACATATATACAATGGAATATTACTCAGCCATAAAAAGAAACGAAATTGAGCTATTTGTAATGAGGTGGATAGACCTAGAGTCTGTCATACAGAGTGAAGTAAGTCAGAAAGAGACAAATACCATATGCTAACACATATATATGGAATTTAAAGAAAAAAAATGTCATGAAGAACATAGGGGTAAAACAGGAATAAAGACAGACCTACTAGAGAATGGACTTGAGGATATGGGTAGGGGGAAGGGTAAGCTGTGACAAAGCGAGAGAGTGGCATGGACATATATACACTACCAAACTTAAGGTAGACAGCTAGTGGGAAGCAGTCGCATAGCACAGGGATATCAGCTCGGTGCTTTGTGACCGCCTGGAGGGGTGTGATAGGGAGGGTGCGAGGGAGGGAGACACAAGAGGGGAGAGATATGGGAACATATGTATATATATAACTGATTCATTTTGTTGTAAAGCAGAAACTAACACACCATTGTAAAGCAATTATACTCCAATAAAGATGTTAAAAAAAAAAAAAAGACATTCTGCACATTAAACTGCATACCAGAGACTGTTTTCCAAGGAGCCCAACTTCTAAGTATGTAAAGAAAACGTATCCAGATTGTAAAAATGTACAGATTACAGAAAATATGTAAAGAAAAATGTATCCAGATTATTGAATTATATACATATTTTCAGAGATAATAGAGGATTGAAAGAAAATGATAAAAAATTGAAAGAAAATGATAAAAAATAGATAATATCAAGTAGAGAATGAAGGTTCGAGCTAATACAGACATAGTGGTCAAAGGGAGTGTGTGTGAGTATACTCTCAAGGATATGCCTTTCCTTTTTCTTCCAAATGAATATTACCAGAATTAAAAAAGAGGTGGTGGTGGTCTTCTCCTCCCGTCCATAAGAAAATAGAATTTACCTACACTTTACTGTTGGTGGACAAAATGAGGATTATTAATAAAATTGAAAAAGGGCAAAAAGAATAGAAAGTTGGAACAGGGAAAGGAAAATTTCTATAATAATTTTACAGTATTAGTTCATCTATGGTTCTCTTTTCTATTTTCACTTCCAACACTGGTTTGTACACAGACTTTTTTTTTAATTTCCTTAAATCAAAATCTGATATTGTATATAGATTTCTGTTGACTTTGCATCACAAACATTTGTTTTTGCCTCCAAAAGCACATTTTAACTAGTAACAGGTTAAACACAAAGTTCATTCTTATATAGCCTAAGTATTTAAATCTAAATTTTAAGTTGTTTGTGATTCATGCATATTCTGTTAGTTTGCTAGGGCAGTCAGAACAAAGCACCACAAACTAGGTGGCCTAAGCAATAGAAATTTATTGTCTCACAGTTCTGGCAGCTGAAACTTTGAGATCAAGGTGTTGGCAGGGTTGGCTGTTTCTGTGGGCTATGAGGGAGATTCTGTTCCATGCCTCTCTCCTAGCTTCTGGTAGTTTTCTGGCGATCTTCAGAATTCCTTAGCTTCTGCTGCATCACCCTGATTTGTTTCTTCTTCACATGGAGTTCTCTCTATGTGCATTCACAAAGAGAGAAAATTCTCCCTGTTATAAGGGCAGAGTCATATTGGATTAGGGTCTACCCTGATCTTAACATAAAGTTCTGCAAACATCCTATTTCCAAATAAGATCACATTTACAGGTACTGGGAATCAGGACATCAGCATCTTTTTGGAGGACACAGTTCAACCATATACATATGAAATTTTTTTCACGTGCACAGGTAAGTTACAACAAGTTCTAGTAAGATATGTACATTGAAGGTGGCCTAATACTTTTGATAACATTTAGCCTGAGCAAAAGAAAAAGAAAAACCTTACTTTGTTTTGCTGTATCTCTTATCATAAATTCTGCTCATGCCAGATTGATCTCAGTAAATTAACATGTATTGACTGACTATTACATGCAAAACATTTTGCTATGCACTTTGGGTGATACGAAGATATACAAGTTGAGGACTTTGCTTTTTAAGAGTTTGTAATATTGTATTTATAAAAATATCAAGGGTACAAAGACATTTAGATCTACTCCCTGCAATTTAAGAAAAATGTTATAGAGTTCTTCAGTTTTGTATACATTTCTTCATTGCAGAATTTGGTTTATACTCTGAGAGCTGGAAGTTGTGAAAAGTTCTTGAATGATGTAATTCTATGAATTTATACCACCAGTTACATTGAGAATGACTATAATATAACAAGACCTTTTCAATTGATAAAGGAAACTTAAAGCATTTTTATTGCTGAATAAAACAATGATCTATTGCACAAAAGATCAACTGGTAGTTAGCTTCTTGTTATAGGATCAGCAGTTTACATTTATTTGACATTCATGAAAAATTATCCTTGGGTATTAACTGCATGACTTTAGTTGAGAGTGAACAGCTTTAGGCACAGGATCTGGGACAGTAACCTTTCCTTTGCTTAAAAAGTTGCTCTGTGACCCCTTAGCAAACAGCATACAATATATTATTATTTTTACATAAAATTCTGATTAATGCTATATTCAATTGCCCTGTTTCACTATTGTTTAAAAAAGAACAAAAATTTAGGCAAGTAAGAACCACTCTCTAAGAAGATGGGTTTAAGTGTCATGTTCCATATAATCCTATAGATTACATAGATCTCTATTCACCCTTGAAGCAGTTTACAAGATTAAATTCAAAATGAGATAATTTGTATTTTTGGAATAATGTCTCTTTTTACAAATCATCTTACAAGATTTAAGACATATTTAGCCATGGGAAGAGAAGATAATCTTCAGTAAAGAATTTATGCCTCCCCTGTGGTATCATCTGCTAAGAATAGTGTTAAATCCAACTTCAGATCTTTGATTGTAAAGCAAATTATATGCATAGGCACCAAGGTAAACTGAAGACAATTCATCAATAAGATCTACCTCATATAAAGATAAAATCATAATGCACAGATATATATCATTCTGAATATCTGAATTACCTTGACAGCTGAGCTATAACATTTTAAATACTATGAATTAAAAATTTTAATTATTTTTAATGGCCACATTTCTTCAACCTACTCTGCACTTCACTGTCATGTTAAGTAGAAGATGTGTAATGAAACTTTCTTGACACCTTAGCCATTATTATTTAATATTTGTTACTTAATATAGCAAAATATGATTTTAGACACAGATGTATAACGAAGAGATTTAGTCCTGAGGGGGTCCTGACCAAGACATGGGCCCTGAATTTTCTTTCTTGATGTCAGTTTGCTTTTTAATTATCTGTTGCATCTTTATGAGAAACTGCCTTGTGAAAAATTAATTGGTACCTCATGATTTGATGTTACCTTCTTTTATGTGGATTTCTTATTGTTCAGAAAATTATATTCTTCATTATGTTAATCTGCATCACTCAAAAGTTTTATCTCCAACTGAATATCATTGGCTCAAAACCCGTCCCCAAAATCTTTGTATCCTTTCTTCTATAGTAAGTATCTTACTTTCAAAAGAGCATAAAGAAAACATACGCCATATCTTTTTAAGAATTAGGTAAAAAATTTAGAGAGGTAGTTTACTATAAATTCAATAAATACATATAAGAGATAATTCTGTAGACAAGACGCTAAGATTTTCTCAGTGCTTGACATTTATTAGAATTCTAGGTATAAGTAATATTAAGAATACCACTTAACCTACATAAATAAATATATAGTGTTTATGAGCACAAGATTACAAATCAAAGAACCTTTGTTATCTTGTTTTATAGGTAAAACTTAACTTTAAAAAAATATATATATAGTGCTTTGAACGATGCAGGGGTTAGGGCCCTCAACGCGTGTGCACTGGAAAATCTGCATATAACTTTTCCGTAGGCCTTCCAAACCTGTGGTTCTGCATCTGTTGATTTAACCAACTGCAGATCTCCTTTAGTACCGTAGTAATTATTGGGAATAATCGTTGGGGAGGTCTGATTTAAAATAATGGAAAACTTAAAATAAGACACATAAAATACATTGGAGGTAAAGAGGTAGATAATTTTCCAGAACTGCTAAAACTGAGGTACAACCCTAGTTTTTAAATAGCTACTGATTGGGAGAAATAAGCTATATTAATTAAAATGCCAGAGAGCAAGAAAACAAATGTCTTTAAAATTGGACGTAGAATTAGAAGTCACAAGGGAAGATCATTCAAGTCATAGCATAATTTAGCTGTTTCCCACATGGGGAACTTTAGGCAACATACCCTGCTGTGAGTAAGAGCAGGAATTTGTTTATGTTACCAAGGCTAATGACAACCCTGGGCAACATAGGAAAAGAGTGACAGTGCAAGAGTAACAGTATAAATTTTGAGAGCGCTCACATGATGGATTGTTCTGCTTGTGAAATCCCTTTTGTAATAGCATTTAATATCTCAAACATTAACATATTAAGTAAAGGTTAAATTGGTCAGTAACACTAAAGGACAGAAGATGATTAAAAAATATTCCTAAAAAAACCTGCCTCCTTGAAATGAGCTCTGTAATCATCAAATAAGAATGTTTCCTCAAGAAAACCTAATGTTTTAAGTGATAGTGATAGTTCAGTTGAAAGGGATGAAAACTAACTAAAAGCAAATAAGAGACTTACTGGATGAAATTGCTGGAAAGGATTAATTGGTGGGTAGGGAGGAAGATTTTCCAACTTACGTTTTTCCAACTAATTCTGGTCTAGAAAATCTTTAAACAATTCAAGATTACAGATGTAAGAACTGTGTTGTCTTAAGAGCTGTGACTGGTACCTGTCTTCTGCATTCTAAATTTTCATTTTTCTTTCATGAACAGATTTTCATATCATGTAATATATTATAGAAGAATAGAATTAAGACAAAGACAATAAAAATTATTCTATAAAGTTTTATCATAAAAGAATACATGCAAGGGTGTTGCAACATATGTAATACAATTCAAATGTTCCTGGTCATCTAAATTTTCTGTGACCAGAATTATATTTTACATGGTCACATGACATAAAAAAGTAACTGCTGAAAAAAATACCATATGGCTAATAGAAACCTTGGGGACTATGTAGCTACAGTTTAACTTCATCACATTAACACCTAGAGGACAATACAGGTTCCAGGGCTCCATCCAAGGATACAGACCACAGTAGTTGGGGAGTTGTTAGATGAGGAAGTTGTGTTGTATTATCAACTCATCTGGTAATTGTGAAGCAGTGTCTGTGTTTGAAAGCTACTAACCTAGCACACCAACTGTTTATTTTACAGCCACAGAACAAAGAACAAGGTGATTAAGTAATTCACTTAGCATTTCCTAGCCAGGACATGAGCTCAAGGTTTCTATCAACCATCAGTTCTGTGCTGTTTTTCTAATTCAGTTCAATTTAATTCATGAATCCAATGGAAGAGCAAGGATTCATTGACCATTTATTCTGGGTTTTATTGTTCCAATCTTATATGAGTAATTCTAGGTACACTAGTGGAGATATTTTATTTTTATTTAATTAATTAATTTATTTATTTATTTATTTTTGCGGTACACGGGCCTCTCGCTGTTGTGGCCTCTCCTGTTGTGGAGCACAGGCTCTGGACGCGCAGGCTCAGCAGCCATGGCTCACGGGCCCAGCCGCTCCGCGGCATGTGGGATCTTCCCGGACTGGGGCACGAACCCGTGTCCCCTGCATCGGCAGGCGGACTCTCAACCACTGCACCACCAGCGAAGCCCTAGTGGAGATATTTTAAAGTTTTCTTAAACCAGAATATATTGAAAGAGTTCAGGACTTGAATCCTTTGAGATTATGCTAAATTTTAGGTTCTAAAATTTAGAAAAAATTTAGGTTCTAAAATTTATGCCATTCTAAAAATAGCATAAGTCCATTTTTATTAATTAAATTTCCATAAGTTTTATCAAAATTTCAAAGGGGAAATAATTATGTTCCTCCCCAAAATTAAGACCCATTGATCCAAATCCTTATCCCTAACTGATTTCCTTTTCAAGACCATGTTAGAAGTAGAACATTAACCCCAAGTCTTGGAATTTCATATTTATCTTCCCCAAATATATTGGCTACTGGAATTAAATTGTGTTACCAAAATTCAATCACTTTTTCCTTGCTCTCTTATTTGCACATAAAACTCACAAAAAGTAAAACATACTGAACATTCCTTTTATGATTTTTATTCTCCACTTTTATAATTTCAGAGAAATAAAGAGTAAGAAAATAAGTGGATAACACATACACATAATAACATCATTTGCTTTGTTGCAGCATGCCTGGTATTTGGAAAGTAATTGCATTCTCTGGTCACAGAATGAGAATCTAAAGTGAAAAAGACTTTTCATCAGATGTCTTTATTCAGCATTACATTTTGTATGAAAGCACTAGTAATATATATTGAGAAAGAATGCAACAAATACACATACTGTTTTTGTAATAGGAAAATTTTTGAGGAAAAAATAATTAAATGTCTTGCAAGAGCAGATTTTTCTATCTCTTGAGGTTAGAAGAGCAATTATGTTTCTTTGAGCAGCTGATGGAGGACATCATCAAAATGGAATTACTTCTTTGTGAGAGAACTGTCAGCTTACCTTTATATTAATAGATAATAACTTTGGAATATATCTGTGGGGAAAGAAAGCCTGTTTCAGTAAGTGGTGTCTTTATAGTACTACTCAACCTAAGCCAAAATATCCTCTCAGATTGCTCCTCTAGTTACATTACCTCAAATTAAAAAATATACAAAAATTTCACAACATACCTTTTTTCTCCTAACCAAATTGACTAAGTATCACTGATATCAAGTAGTTCATATTATGCCAAAATCCTAGCTTTTGGATTGTCCTAATGACTCTTCTAGAGATTCAGGGTACTTGAAAGTATATATTAAAATACATGTTATAACTGCAATTGTTTGGATGTTACATCATAATAATAGTGAATTTAATAAGATGAAGTATCAACTGACAGAAGTCACAACTAAATAAATGATAAAACTTTCAAAATATAATTTGATATACTGATTTATTCATTGATGAATATTTGGGGAATGAAGATCCTTTATAATATAATTGGTTTTAAAATGTACTTGTAGCACATAAAATGCTGTACTAGGTTTCATCTTAGGAGAAATCAATTTTTTCACGAAGTTACATGTATGTGAGACTATACATGCCAAAAATATTTTATGTTTATTTCCATTATGACCAGGAACAGTTGAGCAAAATGTGGTTATTTGATCCAGGCGAAACCTGTGAAGTCCAGAGAATTTGTTTTGGTGACATTATCCTTGCTATTTGACATTCAATTGGTAATTCTTTCCCAATTTTCAATCATTCCAACACTCCTCTGTTATCTAGCTTGCTCCCCCTTCACCCAAACATGAGTGGAGCTGATAGAAGCCACTTGAACATGTTAACTCACTCATTTTTCTTTAGAGTTAATGTAGTAGCTCAGCCAAACATTAAACTCCTCTCTAATTGTGAAATAAAATTGTTTTTCCTGAAAGTTAATTAAAGGAGGGAGCCTCTAAATGACACTATATTTACTGAAATGCAGAATAATTCTGAATCCAAGTCTGATGTCCTTTTTTTGAGGTTCTCTAGTGGTAATGAAAGGAGAGTATATAAACAGAAAAGATGGAATCAGTCTTTTTGTTCATCTGTAATGGAAATGTTGAACAAGGAGCTAGTCTGCTTTGTCTTCTGAATGTTTATTGCACAGAGGGTTTGGGATGTGGGTGGGCACATCTAGGACATGAAAACATTTTTTTTTTTTTTTTTTTTAAATTTTTTTTTGGCTGTGTTGGGTCTTCGTTTCTGTGCGAGGGCTTTCTCCAGTTGCGGCAAGTGGGGGCCACTCCTCAGCATGGTGCGCGGGCCTCTCACTGTCGTGGCCTCTCCCGCTGCCGAGCACAGGCTCTGGACGCGCAGGCTCAGTAACTGTGGCTCACGGGACTAGTTGCTCCGCGGCATGTGGGATCTTCCCAGACCAGGGCTCGAACCCGTGTCCCCTGCATTGGCAGGCAGACTCTCAACCACTGCGCCACCAGGGAAGCCCATGAAAACATTTTTGAAGGACTTATTTTGTGGCACCATGTAAAAATAAATAAACATAATCTTAACATGTTCTTTTAGTTTATAATGTGACAATAATAATCCTCAGAGAAATAAATATGCAAGTTAATAAATATACTTTCTTAAAAATACTGTATACTTTTAGTTGGGTGATGAGCATATAGTTACATGTCTAGGAAATATATTTAGTTATAAATGTTCATCAAAGACACATGATTTCAAGAATTGAGTGGTAAAAGGCAAAGAGCTTGGCAAACTATAGAAAAGGAACAATTTCAGATATGGCAGAGTAACTTGTTGCAGACCAAGTCTCTGAGAAAAATTAGGGAATTTATTTTTGTTTATATCTAGTCAAGAGAATGGAGAGCTACACAGACAACCATGTCTTGTAAGGGCCAGAAACCTGGTGGGAAGGATGGGGAGGGCACAACTTTGAGTGTAACATTGCCTTGGAGGACTGTTGTAGTTCCTAAGGCTAAGAAGACAGCCACGAAGTAGATAGGAATCTAAGCTGAGGTTCTGGCCTTCTTAGGGTCTATAGAAACAAACCTTAGAGTTCAGGTCCAAGATAGCAGGACTTGAGGGGACAGAAGTTCCAAAGAAAAGAGAACACTGATGAAAGTCTAGCATTGTGTCGGGTTTTTTTGCCCCTCAAGCCATTGCTAAATTTTATTTGATGTTGGGTTAAGAGTCTAAGAAATAGAGTCAGAAGTGGAAGGTAAGGTCTGGGCATCTGCACAGAGTATTTGGCAGTTTCACAGGATGGAGGAAAAAATGTTAGGGGAGGAACTCTAGTGATTGCCACTGACTTCCTGTTAGGATCATAGAAATATACCTTAGGAACATGGATGATGAGAATTAGATCAATTCTCACAAAAATGGGAAGCTCAGTCCTAAACAAGCAAAATCCCACAGTGGAAAAAATTGGTTTGCTCCATATCTAAGGTGCCTGAGAGAAAGCAGAAGAATATTCTGTCTGGAGGACGATAGTATGAGACAAAACATCAGATTATCTCTATAATTCTTCATAAGCTAAAACCAATATTTAATCAAATTTATTAGGCATCCAGGAGATAGAATTAAAAGACTGAAACTAAGAAAATAGACAATATTAGCAGATCCAAAGGTGAATCAGTTGGAGTTATGTATTATGGCCTTTAAAATAATGAAGAGTAAGATGCTTAACAAAATTGTTGATGAGATGGAGAATCTCACCATATAACTGGAATTTATAAACAATAATCAAATGGAAATTAAAAATATAATAATTGACATTAAGAATGCAACAGATGTGTTTAACTGCAGATTAGACTATTGAAGAGAGGATTAGTGATCTAGAAGAGATATTGTTTGCAAATATACAGACTGAAGTACAGAGAGAAAAGAGAGTCTGTAATATAGAAAAGAAATCCAGGATATATGACATACAATAAAAAAATTTAATATCTGTAATTATATTTTCAAAATAAGAAGAGAGAGAATGTTATAAAATGTTATAAAAGCAATATTTTAATAGATAATGTGTGAAAATTTTCCACAGTTGATAAAAGGACATCAATTCACACAATCCAGAACTTTAGCAAATACCAAGGAGGATTGTGGTGGAGAGAAAGAAAACCTAGGCATATTAGAGTAAAATTAACTTTTTTAAATGCATAAAGAACATTTGAAAAAACAGCCAGATAAGACATTATATTCAAAGAAAAAATATTTCATAAAAGAAACATGCAGAAGGTAATGAAGTGACATCTTTAAAATGCTGAAAGAAAATATGTGTGAACCAGGAATTCTTTATCCAGGAAAAATATTCCTCAAAAATGAAAATGAAATAAAAATGTTTCCAAACAAAAACTGAGAGGACTCCTCAACATCAAATCTACATGAACCTACACATTAAAAGGAGTTCATTAGATAGAAGAATAATGATCCCAAATAGAAGCATTGAAATGAAAGACAGAATGAAGAGCAATGGAACAGATAAACACATGGGTGAATCTAAATGAATATAACTCAAGAAATGATAATAACCCCTTTGGGGTCAAAAATAGATATAGAATTGAAAATTATGACAATTATACCATAAATGGTAAGGCAGTGGTTTTAAATTAAATGAAATAGCTTTTAAATCTTTGTATTTTAAAGGAAATACTGCATATTAATAACTAACAATGATTATGAGTAAAGTTAATGGGCTATTGCTCCCTGTCATAACAAAACATATAACAGAAGCAAAATTATAATGTGTGGGGCTTCCCTGGTGGCTCAGTGGTTGAGAGTCCACCTGCTGATGCTGCCGATGCAGGGGACGCGGGTTCGTGCCCTGGTCCAGGAAGATCCCACATGCCGTGGAGTGGCTGGGCCCATGAGCCATGGCCGCTGAGCCTGTGTGTCCGGAGCCTGTGCTCCGCAACAGGAGAGGCCACAACAGTGAGAGGCCCGCGTACCGCGAAAAAAAAAAAGTATAGTGTGTGAAATGGAATTGAAAATGAGACATTATTGTAGACCTTCTCTTTCAGCATAATTTACTGATGAATTCACTGTTCCTAAACATGGATGTTCTAGATCCTCACTGTTCAATAGAAATATAATATGAGCCTATGACCATATTAAACAAGTAAAAATAAACAGATGAAAATAAGCATGATGGTATATTTTAACACAATATATCTTAAATATCATCATTTCAACATATAATATAAACTATTATTAATTAGATATTTTATACTCTTTTTGTCAAATTAAGTTTTCAAAATCTGGTGTGCATTTCAGATTTACAGCTCATTTCAAACTGAAATAGCCACATTTCAGGTGCTCAATAGTCACATGTGGTTAGTGGCTACCATAATGGACAGCAGAGGTCTAGACTGTAAGCAGGAATAAACTCAGATGACATCTATATGAATTTGATCTACTGACCAGTAAGTAGTCTAATGATATATCAGATATTAAAGTTTATATTTTATTGTAATACTTTAATAAATAATTTTCTGTTTAGAGTCTAGTTCCCTAGCAGTTAATATAATCTCAGTTAGTTCCTGAAATATAATGCCACTTGGTGGTATGGATACTGAAGTGAAAAGGAATTTTTGTCTGGAATACAATAACATCAAATTGTTTAAATCCAGCCCCCTCCCCGCCCCCCAAATCAAAGTCGAAACCACTGTCACAGTCATTATTATATAGTCAGTGTTTAACCCATAATTCAATAGCAGTTATTTATCTATCTTAGTGCAATCTTGCTTGCTTGTACAATTTGGTCAAAAAAGCCTAAATATCAATGAAATGTAATCTCACAATAACTGACTTAAGCATTGCCTTAATTTTCAATTACTTTGTATTGAAAAACATGTTAATTAAAAGAAAGTCTGTCACCTCTACCTCATTAAGGTAACTCTTCTATCTTGGCAACAAAGGTAAATGAAAAGCAGGCTTTATAAAAATGAAAATGTAATAGCTCTTCTTGACCAGATTAGTACTCATTTCTAGAAGCATGCAGATTGTCCTCTACTATAATCCCTTAATTACTCCTTGGGACCATAAATATAACCAATCTTTAGAAGAGGGATGCAAATATGCTGCTTTGAAAACAGAAAAAGTTTATGTCACCCAGAGATTCTGTATGACAGTTAAATTATGGATTGTAAAAATGTAGCAGCCATGTGATTCAGTGAGGACAAGCAAGCACACTTACCATTTAGAAGATTCTACTTTGCTTCCTGGGTGTTTTTGTTTGTTCTTTTGTTCTATAATTGAAGCATTTTCTCTTTTAATTGGGAAAAGATTTGATAGAGTGACATTAAATGTTCTTTTCAGAACAGAATGTCTTAAAAATGGACCGAGCTATGGATATTCAAACAAAAGAATAACATCTTAATTATATCATTCATAAACTTTGAAAAATTATTTTACATAAATCAATAATGGATTCATTAATGTAAATAACTTCTGTAACATACTAACACTATTCATTAATATCTTACACACTTAGATTCTTAGGGTTAATATATATAAATGTACTTTAAACTGTAAAAAAGTTACTAGTCATGAGGTTAACTAAAGTATGTTTAATAGTTTTCCCAAATATATTTGAGAGACACCAAAATCTTTGGTGAAACCTTAACCATTTTTCAAAAAGAAACATAGTTTTTTGCATATATTAATATCAAATAATTTTATTCTCAAAACAAATTTTGCTTCTAATGAAAGTAGGTATTTGTTTCCCAGATGTGTCTTCTCTCACCATTTATCCTTTCAACAAATATTGATTAAATGCTTATCATCTGTCCAAAACTATCTTTAGTACTGTGAACATGCAGTAACAAAAGTTCATTTGCATTCCGCATTCACATACCAATGAAAATATTGAGAAAGACAAAATTTGAAACTACTCTGAAAACTAGAAAACAAACAAAAACAAACAAACAAAACCCCAGTGCCTAATTTTCAACTGCTGTGAGGAATGTCCACTGAATCTCTTGCTAAAAGGAGATGACTGATGGACAAAATTACGGAATTTCATTCAACCAATGTGGATTGAGTGCCTCCTATATGACTGGTATCGGTCCTAACATAGCCCTATCAACACATATCCTGTTTTTTCATACCCCCACCAAGAACACTGTGTAACAGGATATACAAAGAAGTTGGGTATTGAGATGCATGGCCGATAAGTACATATTTTTGAGAATACTGCATTCATAGATGTATATTGTTTCATTGTCTACATGTGACAGGATGAGAATTACAGATTTAGAACCAGTTTCATGAAAAACGATACTTAATCTCAGTGAAATTTTAGACTTGTACACTTATAATATCTATGATGTTTGGAAGGTTATCTCCCCTTTATGAACCTCAGTTCCCTAGTTTTTCAAACAGAGACAATGTTATCCACCTTATACAAACTTTCTTGGTATATTAATTGAATTAAATATAGAAAGTAGTCTTTGTTCTTGAGAAGCAATATAGCTTAGTGATTAAAAGCATGGACTTTCTATGACCACACCCTTGCTATGTGCTTTCTTTGTGTCCTTAAGCAACTTACTTACTTACTCTCTGTGCTTTGTTTTTCACATTTGGAAAATGAGGATGATAAAATGATACCTATTTTGTAGTATTGTATTGAGGACCAAATAATTTAATATGTTTAAAGCATATCAAGCCTGGCATATCAACACCATTATTTAAGTATCAAGTATTGTCATTATTATTACTTGTATAGTATCCTCCCAAAAAGTAAATTTTTGCATCAAGTTCCTTAAAAATAAATTTCTGATGCAAAGAGACAGAAAGATATCCTGTGTAAGTGACTTGGAAGAATTACTATTGTTAAAATATCCATACAACCTAAAGCAATCTACATATTTCATGCAATCTCTATGAAAATACCCATGACATTTTTCACAGAACTAGAAAAAATAATCCAAAAATTGATATAGAACCACAAAAGACACTGAATAGCCAAAGCAATTTTGAGAAAAAAGAACAAAGCTGGAGTTATCACACTCCCTGACTTCAGGCTATACTACAAAGCTACAGTAATCAAAACAGTATGGTACTGGCACAAAAAGAGACACATAGATCAATGGAACAGAATAGAGAGCCCAAAAAATAAACCCACGCACTATGGTCTATCTATGACAAAGGAGGAAGGAATAGACAATGGGGAAAAGTCAGTCTCTTCAATAAGTGGTGCTGGGAAAACAGGACAGCTACATATAAAAGAATGAAATTTAGAACACTCTCTAACACCATGTACAAAATTAAACTCGAAATGAATTAAAGGCCTAAATGTAAAATGGAATAGTATAAAACTACTAGAAGTAAACATAGGCAGAACACTGTGACATAAATCATAGCAATATTTTTTTGGATCTATCTCTTAAGGCAAAGAAAACAAAAAAGGAACAAATGGGACCTTAATGAACCTTAAAAGAAATGGAAAAATATGAAACTTAAAAGCTTTTGCACAACAAAGGAAACCATCAACAAAATGAAAAGACAACCTATGGAATGGGAGAAAATATTTGCAAATGTGACCAACAAGGGGTTAATATCCCAAATATAAAAACAGCTCACACAACTCAATATCAAAAAAAAAAAAAAATCAAAAAATGGACAGAAGACCTGAGCAAACATTCCTCCAAATAAGATACACATATGGCTAACAGAAACATGAAAATGTGCTCAATATTGCTAATTATTAGAGAAATGCAAATCAAAACAACAATGAGATATCACCTCATGCTTGTCAGAATGGTTATCAAAAAGTCTACAAATAACAAATGTTGGCCAGGATGTGGAGAAAGGGGAACCCTAGAAAATAGGTGGGAATGTAAATTGGAGCAGCCACTAAGGAAAACAGTATGAAGGTTCCTCAAAAAACTAAAATTAGAACTACTGTATGATCCAGCAATTCCACTCCTGGGTATATATCCAAAGAAAATGAAAACACTAATTTGAAAAGATGCATGCACTGCAGTATTCATAGCAACATTATTTACAATATCCAAGATATGGAAGCAGCCTAAGTGTCCATCAACAGATGAACAGATAAAGAAGATGTGGTATATATATATACAATGTAATACTACTCAACCATAAAAAAAGAATGAAATAATGCCATTTGCAGCAACATGGATGGACCTAGAGATTATAATACTAAGTGGAATAAGTCAGGCAAAGACAAATATATGATATCACTTATATGTGGAATCTAAAAAAAGACACAAATGAACTTATTTACAAAACAGAACAATGAACCAATGTTCATAGAATTACTCCCAAAAATATAGTCGTAATCCAAAATTTTCATGGTTTAAAAAAGGAAAACTGGGTAAATTCCATTTATTCCGCCTTCCTCTCATTTATCCCACAAGTGGATATCAAGTGCTTACAACATACCAGGCACTGTACTAGGGTCTAATGATAAAATTGTCAAGAAATAAGTTAAATTTCAGGCCTTGTGAAATCCACTACCAATAATCAGATAATCATAAAATAAACGTAAAATCAAACAGTGATAAGAACTCTTAAGAAGAGGTACAAATTGGAAGATTTGACCAAGGAAGGGCAATCATTGGCTTCATTAAGGGAGCGAAGTTTGAACTGAAGTCTGAAGGAAGGATAGAGCTTAGCTAGGCAATGGTGATGGGGGGATTGAGGGAGGTGCTCCAGCCTTAGAGACTCTGTAGCGTGTTCTAGTAACTGAAAGAAGACCAGTGGGCCTGGAGTGGAATAAAGAAACAGAGGCATCACAAGGGATGATGCTTTGGAGGTAAATAAGCCAAGTTACGGAGTCTTTATGATGAACGTGATTAGAGACCATTGAGGTTTATTAAAAACAGGGTGAGAGATAATTTTCTGATTTACTTTTTAGAAAGATCATTCATTACTATATTTTGCATTACTGTTTTTATTATGAAAATATTGAATAGCATGTGTGTATTATCTAATTACTGAAATAATTGTGTATCACCAATTTCAATGGGAATTATTTATTTTTGTTTATTTTCTTCAATGAGAATTACTCAGCAAGAGGTTTTTCAGGTTACAATTATCTTCTAGAAGCAGGGAAGACTATAGTCTGAAGTTCAGAGGAGAAGAATGGGTTAAAGATGAAAATTTGCAGGTTGTCTGCAAATAGACTATGGAGAGA
The DNA here is from genome assembly GCF_000442215.2 of Lipotes vexillifer. Taxonomy (NCBI): domain Eukaryota; kingdom Metazoa; phylum Chordata; class Mammalia; order Artiodactyla; family Lipotidae; genus Lipotes; species Lipotes vexillifer. The sequence continues at coordinate 1,432,400 of NW_006790551.1, forward strand.
TCACAGTATAAGAGAAGGACCCAGGGTCAAATTTATGAAACCAAATTCATGGCCATATATGGGAAAGGAGGCTATAAAAGACAAAAACGGAGCAGGTAAAGAGGCAGGAGGAATAGCAGAGAGTAGTATGTCAGCGAAGCCAAGAGAAGAGAGTGTACCAAGATTTCAACACTGCTGAGAAGTCTAATAATAAGTGGACGTGAAACAAAAGGAGTACACTAATTAACTTAGTTGAGGTAAGCTAAAGTGAATATAAGCCAGACTGGAGGAAATTTAGAAGAGGAGAAGGAAAGTACAGCATTACTGACAAACTTTTTTCAAGAACTTAGCTTCAAAGATAGAAAAGAGAAAGAAATAACCAGAGGTAAATGAAGCATCTGAAAATACTGGTTTATAATTTTAGCTTTATTTTTTTTTAACAGAGGAGATTTAAAACTATTTAAAGATGAAAAATTACCCTGTTGATGAGAATAAGAGGGCATAACTGATAGTAAAATGTCCCAGAAAATATAGAAAGAGGATAAAATCCATAGCATAAGATATTTGGAGTTACTAGTATTAGAAAAAATGAGTGAGTTTCTATTGTAGCAGTTGGAAGGATTATGAGATAAAGCTGGATGTATATAAATTTATGAATTAAATAAAATGAGAGACTTTCCATCTGATGTCTTTTTGTTGGTTTGTTTTTCTCTATAGCTGGCATCAAGTGTTCCTCCTACTCAAATTCCCACAGATATGGCCAAGGAAACATATGATTAGGGAAAACTCTGTTAATGAAAAACAGGGATGGAACATCTATCAGCTGAAATTTTCAAACAATTACAGGTAGATATAATAGTGATGGGAATGGACTGAAGGAGATTTAGAGGGCTGACTCAGGCTTCCTATCCCCCATCCTCAACCTACTTCCAAGTAGAAATATTCACTTCAGGAAGCTGAAATTTTGTCATTCTCAATCTAGAGATAATTAAGTAGTGTAATATCATTGAGATTAAAATACTGGAGTCTACTGACTCCAGTATTCAAATTCGAATTTTTTTGAATTTTTTATTTTTAATTTTTATTGAAATATAGTTGATTTACATTGTGTTTCAGATGTACAGCAAAGTGATTCATATATATATATTTTTTATATTCTCTTCCATTATAGGTTATTATAAGATATTAAATATAGTTAACTATTAAATATAGCTCCCTGTGCTATACAGTAGGTCCTTGTTGGTTATCTATATTATATAGAGTAGTGTGTTTATTTTAATTCCAAACTCCTAATTTATCCCTCCCCCCCCGCCCCCCGTAACCATAAGTTTGTTTTTCACATCTGTGAGTCCATTTCTGTTTTGTAAATAAGTTCATTTGTATCACTTTTTTTAGATTCCACATGTAAGTGATATCATATGATATTTGTCTTTCTCTGTCTGGCTTACTTAGCTTAGTATGATAATCTCTAGGTCTATCCATGTTGCTGTAAATGGCATTATTTCATTCTTTTATAAGGCTAATATTCCATTTTATATATAATAGTCATATATATGTGTGTGTGTATATATACACACACACATACCACATCTTCTTTATCCATTCATATGTTGATGGACATTTAGGTTGCTTCCATGTCTTGGCTATTGTAAATAGTGCTGCAATGAACATTGGGTGCATGTATCTTTTCGAATTACGGTTTTTTCTAGATATATGCCCAGGAGTGGGATTGTAGGATCATATGGAAGCTCTATTTTTGTTTTTTTAAGGAACTTTCATATTGTTCTTTATAGTGGCTGTACTTGTGATTGGCCTGTTCATATTTTCTATTTCTTCTTGGTTCCATCTTGGAGATTATATCTTTCTAAGAAATGGACAAATTCTTCTAGTTTGTCCATTTTATTTGTCATATAGTTGCTTGTAGTAGTCTTTTATGATCCTTTGTATTTCTGTGGTGTCTCTTGTAACTTCTCCTTTTTCATTTCTAATTGTATTGATTTGGACCCTCTCCCCTTTTTCCTTGATTACTCTAGCTAAAGGTTTTATCAATTTTGTTTATCTTTTCAAAGAACCAGGTTTTAGTTTCATTGATTCTTTCTATTGTTTTTTTAGTCTCTATTTCATTTATCTCTGCTTTGATCTTTATGATTCCTTTCCTTCTAACTTTGGGTTTTGTTTGTTCTTCTTTCTCTAGTTGCTTTAGGTATTATGTTAAGTTGTTTTTGTGAGATGTTCCTTGTTTCTGGAGTTAAGTTTATATTGCTATAAACTTCCCTCTTAGGACTGCTTTTGTTCCATCCCATAGGTTTTGGATCATCGTGTCTTCATTTTCATTGGTCTCTGGGTATTTTTTGATTTCCTCTTTGATTTCTTCAGTGATCCATTGGTTGTTTAGCAGCATATTATTTAGCCTCCACATGTTTGTGCTTTTTGCAGTTTTTTCTTGTAGTTGATTTCTAATCTCATTGTGATCAGAAAAGATGCTCTATATGATTTCAATTTTCTTAGATTTACTGAGGCTTGCTTTGTGGCCCAGCATGTGATCTATCTTGGAGAATGTTCCATGGGAACCTGAAAAGAATGTGTATTCTGCTGCTTTCAGATGGAATGCTCTTTAAACATCAATTAAATAGCAATTAAGTCTATCTGGTCTAATGTGTCATTTAAGGCCTGTGTTTCCTTCTTGATTTTCTGTCTGGATGATCTGTCCATTGATGAAAGTGGGGTGTTAATGTCCCCCACTATTATTGTGTTACTGCCAACTTCTCCTTTTATGTCTCTTAACATTTACCTTGTATATCAAGGTGCTCCTATGTTGGGTGCATAGATATTTATGATTGTTATATATTCTTGGGTTGATCCCTTGGTTATTATGTAGTATCCTTCTTTATCTCTTATAACAGTCTTTATTTTAAAGTATATTTTGTCTGATTTTTCCATCCCCTCACTTTATGTCTGTATGTGTCTCTAGATCTGAAGTAGGTCTCTTGTAGAGAGCATATATACGAGTCTTGTTTTTGTATCCATTAAGCCAGTCTATGTCTTTGGTTGGAGGATTTAATCCATTTACATTTAAGGTAATTATCAGTATGTATGTTCTTATATCCATTTTGTTAATTGTTTTGGATTTGTTTTTGTATGTCTTTTTCCCTACTTTCCCTTTTGTTCTCTTCTCATGATTTAATGACTTTCTTTAGTGTTGTGTTTGGATTTCATTTTTTATTTGTGTGTATATCTACTGTAAATTTCTGGTTTGTGGTTACCATGAGGTTTTGTTATAGCAGTCTATATATATATATATATATATATATATATATATATATATATACACACACATATACATGATTGTTTTAAGTTGCTGATTGCTTTATTTCAAATGCATTTCAAATATCCTTCATTTGTACTCTTCTCCTCTCACAATTATTGGTTTAGATATCATATTTGCATGTGGATGATTTCCTACCTTTACTGTATGTTTGCCTTTACTGACTGGTGAGCTTTCCCATTCATAATTTTCTTGTTTCTAATTGTGCCCTTTCCTTTTCTGCATAGAGAAGTTCCTTTGGCATTTGTTGTAAAGCTGATTTGCTGGTTCTAAATTCTCTGAGCTTTTGCTTATCTGTAAAGCTTTTGATTTCTCCATCAAATCTGAATGAGAGCTTGCTGGGTAGAGTATTCTTGGTTGTACGTTTTTCCCTTTCATCACTTTAAATATATCCTGCAACTACCTTCTTACTGCAGATCTTCTGCTGAAAAATCAGCTGATAACCTTATGGAGGTTCCTTTGTGTATTATTTGTTGCTATTCCCTCATTGCTTTTAATATTTTTATCTATAATTTTTGTCAATCTGATTACTGTGTCTTTGTGTGTTCCTTCTTGGGTTTATCCTGTATGCTAATCTCTCTGCTTCCTGGACTTGGGTGACTTCTTCCTTTCCCATGTTAGGGAGGTTTTCAGCTATTATGTCTTCAAACATTTCCTCAGGCTCTTTCTCTCTCTCTTGTCCTTCTGAGACCCCTATAATGTGAATGTTGGTGCATTTGACATTGTCTGAGAGGTCTCTTAAACTGTCCTTGTTTCTTTTCATTCTTTTTTCTTTACTCTGTTCCATAGTGATTTCCACCACTCTGTCTTGCAGCTCACTTATTTGTTCTTCTGCTTCACTTATTCTGCTACTTATTCCACTACTTATTCCTTCTAGTGCATTTTTCATTTCAGTTATTATGTTCTTCAACTGTTTGGCTGTTCTTTATTTTTTCTAATTCTTTGTTAAAAACTTCTTGTAACTTCTCACTCTGTGCATCCATTATTTTCCTGAGTTGTTGGATCATCTTTAAAATCATTACTCTGGGGCTTCCCTGGTGGCGCAGTGCTTGAGAGTCCGCCTGCCGATGCAGGAGACGTGGGTTCGTGCCCCGTTTCGGGAAGATGCCACATGCCGCGGAGCGGCTGGGCCCGTGAGCCATGGCCACTGAGCCTGCGCGTCCGGAGCCTGTGCTCCGCAAATGGGAGAGGCCACAACAGTGAGAGGCCTGCATAACGCAAGGAAAAAAATAAAAAATAAAATAAAATAAAATCATTACTCTGAACTCTTTCTTGGGTAGATAGCCTATCTCCATGCCACTTAGTTATTCTTCTGGGGTTTAACCCTGTCTCTTTATCTGGAACATGTTTCTCTGCCATCTCATTTTGTCTAAACTTATATTTGTATTTTTATGTATGTGGAAGGTTTAGTTATGTTTCTTTACCTTGGAGAAGTTGCCCTCTGTAGGGGATGTCCTATGTATCACAGCAGTACACTCCCCTCTTGTCATCCAGTGGACAAGGGTAGGTTCTGACCTATGTTTGTGGACTCAGTTTCACAGGATGTGGGACTTTATATTTCTTGCTTTTGGTCCCTGCCACTGATGGGTGGAGTTGAGTCTTGGCCCTAAGGTGGGCAGGGCCATGTGAAGGGGCATGTCTAGAGGTTGCTGTGGGCTCCAGAAGTCTTTAGGCAGCCTCTCTGTCTGGGTGGGACTGTTTTCCTGCCCTGCTGGTTGTTTGGCCTGAGGCAACCCAGCACTGGAACCTAAGGCTGTTGGTTGGGCCAAGCCTTGGTGTTAATGTCCCAAGCAAGATGTCAGCCTTCAGGTGATACTCCCCGACATATTTACCACCAGCTTTTATATCCCAAGAGAGGGTCACAGCTGCCCCCCACCTCCCCATGAGACCCTCCAAGACCAGCAGGTAGGTCTGGCCCAGCCTCCTATGAAGTCCCTGCTTTTGCCCTGGGTCCCAGTGCCAGTGCACATGGAGATCTTGTGTGTGTCCTCCAAGAGTGGTGTCTCTTTTTTCCCCTGTCCTGGAGCTGCTGTGATCAGGACCCACTGGCCTTCAAAGCCAAATGCTCTTGGGGCTATCCTCCTGATGCCAGACCCCCAGGCTGGAGAGCCTGACGTGGAGCTCAGAATCCTCCTATGGGAGAACTTCTGCAGTATAATTATTCTCCAGTTTGTGGGTTGCCCACCCAGTGATTGTGGGATTTGATTATATCATGAGTATGCCCCTCCTACCATCTTGTTGTGATTTCTTCTTTGTCTTTGGATGTAGAATATCTTTTTTGGTAGGTTCCAGTCTTTTTTATTGTTATTCAGCAGTTAGTTGTGGTTTTGGTGTTCTCATGGGAGGAGTTGAGCTCAAGGTCTTCTACTCTGCCATCTGGTCTTCTCTCCTCTGGAGTCAGTATAGTTTTGTGAGGACTCTAGTTTCAATCATGGCACAGCACACGAAATGAACTTAGACATTATCATGGTCAACTTTGTTTCTGACAATAGTAGCCAGACAAAGCTGAGACACTAGCAGGTCTGAATTTGGGCAGTGGAGATATATAAGTGGAGTGGAGGTATGTCAGGCTTTATCTAGAGCAGAGGAAAGAAATGAAACTCTTCTAGTGGCTATTTGCACCAGTTCTCTCTATATACTTTCCCCAAAGGCTTCTGGAACTGAAAGGGTCTGAAATTGAAGGTCCATCTGAGAAAGATTTTAAGAGGTGTGGGAGAGAGTACCAGACATTATAAAATAATATAAATCTATAATACTTAAAACAGTATGGCTCAAGCCCCAAGACAGGTGGTAAATTCAGTGGAAAAGTAACCTACTAAGCTTAAAATAAACATATTCATTTAGCATATGGTAAAATTGGCATTTCAAGTCAACAGGAAAAGGATGTACTCAAAGGTCATAGGTACTGGAATAATGAGATTTGTAAATAACTATAAATAGTATCTTCACATTGTGGGCTCATGTAAATATAAATGTTTAAATTTTTTTTAATGGAACATTAGAATAAATAGAAGAAAACACAAATGTATTTCAGGTCTAGGATTTTATTTTAGGAAATCATCCTGATTCTTCACAAACTGGTATATGAGACGATATTTATTGTATTGTTTTATATAATAAGTATGCTGATAGTCTTTTAAATTTTCTAGAAAGAACTTCTGATAATGTTTTATAAATTAGTCCCAATATAGCAAAAATAGAGTGGTCATTTTATAAAATTAGTTATATGATTCTAAAATGGCTACTGTTCTTTATTTTTAAAATATCCAACTTCAATACTTACTATACCTTACATTTGACAAAGTAATCAAGATATTGGGGTACTGGTGAAAGAACAGACAAAAATAAATAGAACAGAATAAAAAGCCCAGAAAAAGATCCACACAAGTATAGTCAACTGATCTTTGACAGAGGAACAAAGCCAATACAACAGAGCAAAGACTGTCTTTTCAACAAACGGTGCTGGAACAACTTGACATCCATAAGCACACAAAAAGGATCTAAACACAGACCTTCCACCCTTCACAAAAATTATCCAAATTGACCTAAATGTAAAATGCAAAACTATAAAGCTCCTAGAGGATAACATAGTAGAAAAACGAGATGAACTTGTGTTTGGCGATGACTTTTTAGGTACACCATCAAAGGCATAACCCATAAAAGAAATAACTGATTAATTGGCCTTCATTAAAATTGAAAACTTCTGTTCTGCCAACAATACTGTCAAGAAAATGAAAAGGCAAACCACAGACTGGGAGAAAATATTTGCAAAAGACATATCTGATAAAGAACCATTATCTAAAACATACAAAGAACTCTTAAGACTGAACAATCTGATTTTAAAATGGGCAAAAGATCTAAACAGACATCTCAGCAAAGAAGATATACACATAGCAAATAAGCATATGAAAAGATGCTCAGCATCAAATGTCACTAGAGAATTACAAATTAAACCAACAAGATACCACTACACGTCTATTAAAATGGCCAAAATCCCAAACACTGACAACACCAAATACTGGTGAGGATGTAGAACAAGAACTCATTCATTGCTGATCAGAATGTAATATGGTACATCTACTTTGGAATAGTTTGGTGGCTTCTTACGAAACTAAACTTATTCTTACTATACAGTCCACATGAATTGTATTTACCCAAATGAGTTAAAAACTTTTGTCTACAAAACACCTCCACACAGATGTTTATAGCAGTTTAATTCATAATTGCCAAAACATGGAAGCAACAAAGATAAGCTTCAGTAGATGAATGGATAAATATACTGTGGTACACCCAGACAACGAGATTTGATTCAGGTCTAAAAAAAATGGGTTATCAAGCCATAAAACCTATCGAGGAAACTTAAATGCACATTACTAAGTGAAAGAAGACAAAAGACTTCATACTGTATGGTTCCAACTATGACATTCTGAAAAGGCAAAACTATGGAAACAGTAAAAAGATGAGAGGTTACCCAGGGTTAGTGGTGTGGGAAGGATGATTAGTTGGAACACAAAGGATTTTTAGAATAGGAAAACTATTCTGTATGATACTAGAATGCTGGATACATGTTTTTTTTTTAATTGAAGTAGAGTTGATATACAATGTTTTGTTAATTTCTGCTGTATAGCAAAGTGATTCACATATATATACACATATATATGTATATATATATACTTTTCCATTATGGTTTATCACAGGATGTTGAATATACTTTGCTGTGCTACGCAGTAGGACCTTGCTGTTTATCCATTCTATATATAATAGTTTGCATCTGCTAACCCCAGACTCTGACTTCATCCCTCCCCTACCCCCACCTTGCAAACCACAAGTCTGTTCTCTGTGTCTGTGAGTCTGTTTCTGTTTTATTTGTATCATATTTTAGATTCCACATATAAGTGATATCATATGGTATTTGTCTTTCTCTCTCTGGCTTACTTCACTTAGTATGATGAGTTCTATCCATGTTGCTGCAAATGGCATTGTTTCATTCTTTTTTATGGCTGAATAGTATTCCATGTATATATGTACCACAGCTTCTTTATCCATTCCTCTGTCAATGGACATTTACATTGCTTCCACGTCTTGGCTATTGTGAATAGTGCTACTATGAACATAGGGTTGCATGTAACTTTTTGAATTACAGTTTTGTTGAGATATGTGCTCAGGAGTGGGATTGCTGGACCATATGACAACTCTGTTTTTAGTTTTGTGTGGAACCTCCATACTGTTTTCCATAGTGGCTGCACCAACTTACATCCCCACCAGCAGTGTAGCAGGGTTCCCTTTTCTCCACACCCTGTCTAGCATTTGTTATTTTTAGACTTTTTAATAATGGCCATTCTGACCAGTTTGAGGTGGTAGCTCATTGTAGTTTGGATTTGCATTTCTCTAATAATTAGTGATGTCGAGCATCTTTTCATGTGCCTGTTGGCCATCTGTATGTCTTCTTTGGAGAAATGTCTATTTAGGTCTTCTGCCCATTTTTTGAATGGGCTTTTTATTTTTTTGATGTTGAGTTGTATGAGCTGTTTATATATTTTGAAAATTAAGCCCTTGTCAGTCGCATCATGTGCAAATATTTTCTCCCATTTCATAGGCTGTCTTTTCACTTTGTTTATGGTTTCTTTTGCTGTACAAAAGCTTGTAAGTTTGATTAGGTTCCATTTGTTTATTTTTGCTTTTATTTCTATTGCCTTGGGAGACTAAGAAAACACTGGTATGATTTATGTCAGAGAATGTTCTGCCTATGTTCCCTTCTAGGAGTTTTATGGTATCATGTCTAATGTTTAAGTCTCTAAGCCATTTTGAGTTTATTTTTATGTACAGTGTGAGGCTGTTTTCTAACTTCATTGATTTACTTGTGGCTATCCAACTTTCCCAACACCCCTTGCTAGAGAGACTGTCTTTTTCCCATTGTATATTCTTGCCTCCTTTGTCAAAGAGTAATTGACTGTACGGGTGTGGATTTATTTCTGGGCCCTCTATTCTGTTCCATTGTGCCAATACCATGCCATTTTGATGACTGTAGCTTTGTTGTATTGTCTGAAGTCTGGGAGGTTATGTCTCCTGCTTTGTTCTTTTTCTCCAGGAGTGCTTTGACACTTCTGGGTCTTTTTATAGTTCCATATAAATTTTAAGATTATTTGTTCTAGTTCTGTGAAATTTGCCCTTGGTGATCTGACAGGGATTGCATTAAATCTGTAAATTGCTTTGGGTAGTATAGCCACTATAACAGTATTAATTCTTCCCATCCAAGAGCATGGGCTATCTGTCCATTTCTTTGAATCATCATCATTTTCCTTTATTAATGTTTTATAGTTTAGTTCTCTCTATACAAGTGTTTCACCTCTTTGGTCAGGCTTATTACTAAGTATTTTATTTTTTTGGCACAATTTTAAAAGGTTTGTTTTTTTTTTACATTCTCTTTCTGATATTTCATTGTTAGTGTAAAGAAATGCAACCAATTTCTGTATGTTAATCGTGTATCCTGCTATCCTGCTGA
>NW_006790551.1:1442215-1445328 GCF_000442215.2 Lipotes vexillifer
TATCAGTCCTAGCACTTTATATGTGGAGTCTTTAGGGTTTTCTAAATATAGTATCATGTCATCTGCATATAATGACAATTTTACCTCTCCCCTTCCAAACTGGATAACTTTTATTTCTGTTTCTTGCTGTGGCTAGGACTTCCAATACTATGTTGAATTGAAGTGGTGAGAGTGGGCATCCTTATCTTCCATGTTTTAATGGGAAGGCTTTCAGCTTTTCACCATTATTATATAGGCTGTGGGTTTGTCATAAATAGCTTTTATTATGTTGAGATATGTTCTGTCTATACCCACTTTGTTAAGATTTTTTTTATCATGAATGAATGTTGAAATTTGTCATATACCTTCTCTGCATCTATTGAGATGGTCATGTGGTTTTTCTCCTTTTTTTTTGTTGATGTGTTGTACCACATTGATTTATGTATGTTGAACCATCCTTGTGAATTGGGGATGAATTCAACTTGGTTGTGGTGTTTGACCTTTTTTATGTGCTGTTGGATTCAGTTTACTTATATTTCACTGAGAATTTTTGCATCTATAACCATCAAAGATATTGGCCTGTAATTTTCTTTTTGGTTGTATCTTTGTCTGGTTTTGGTATCATACAATGTCTTTGTGAGTGTTCCCTCCTCTTCAGTATTTTGGAAGAGTTTGAGAAGGATCAGTATGAGTTCTTCTGTTTAGTAGAATTCACCTGTGAAGCCCTCTGGTCCTAGACTTTTGTTTGTAGGGTTTTAGGGAGGTTTTTGTGTTTTTTCTTTATATATATATATATATATATATATATATATATATATATTACAGATTCTATTTCACTTCTAGTGATTGGCCTTTTCAAATTATCTATTTCTTCTTGATTCAGTTTTGGTGGGCTGTATGTTTCTAGAAACTTGTCCATTTCTTCTAGATTGTTGAATTTGTTGGCATAAAATTGTACATAATATTCTCTCTTTTTTTGTATTTCTGCATTATTGATTATTATTTCTCCTTTTTCCTTTCTTATTTTGTTTATTTAAGTTCTCTCTCTTTTCTTCTCAGTGAGCCTGGCCAGAGGCTTGTCAATTTTGTTTACCCTTTCAAAAAACCAGCTCTTGGTTTTATTGATTTTTTCTATTGTTTTTTAAATCCCTATTTTATTTGTTTCTTCTCTGATCTTTATTATTTCCTTCTGCTGATTTAGATTTTGTTTGTTCTTCTTTTTCTAATTCTTTTAGGTTGTAGGTTAGGTTGTGTATTTGAGACTTTTCTTGTTTTTTTTTTTTTTTTTTTGGGGAGGCCTATATTGCCATGAACTTCCCTCTAAGAACTACTTTTTGCTATATATAACTCATAGATTTTGCATGGTTGTGTTTTCATTGTCATTTGTCTCAAGGCATTTTAAAATTCCTCTTGGATTTCATCATTGACCCATTGGTTTTTTAGTAGCATGTTGTTTAGTCTCCATGTAATCATTATTTTTTTCATTTCTTTTTCTGTGGTCAATTTCTAGTTTCATGTCACTGTGGTCAGAAAAGATGCGTGAAATAATTTCTATACTCATAAATTTGTTGAGGCTTGTTTTGTGCCCTAGTGTATGGTCAGTCCTAGAGAATGTTCCATGTGCACTTGAAAAGAATGTGTATTCAGGGCTTCCCTGGTGGCGCAGTTGTTGAGAGTCCACCTGCCGATGCAGGGGTCGTGGGTTCGTGCCCCGGTCTGGGAAGATCCCACATGCCGCGAAGCGGCTGGGCCCGTGAGCCATGGCCGCTGAGCCTGCGCGTCCGGAGCCTGTGCTCCACAACGGGAGAGGCCGCAACGGTGAGAGGCCCGCGTACACCAAAAAAAAAAAAAAAAGAAAAAAAAAGAATGTGTATTCAGTTTTTTGGGATGTAATGTCCTGAAAATATTAAGTCTAACTGTTCTATTGTATTACTTGGGATGTCTGTTTCCTTACTGATTTTCTGTCTAGAAGATCTGTCCATTGATGTGAGTGGGGTGTTAAAGTCTCCTACTATTACTGTATTCCTGTCAATTTCTCCTTTTATATTTGTTAGTATTTTTTTAATGTATTTGGGTGCTCCTATGTTAGGTGCATGTATGTTGATGAGAGTAATATCCTCTTCTTGTGTTGATAGTTTTATAATTATATTGTGTCCTTCTTTATGGACTTTGTTTTAAAGTCTATTTTGTCCAGTATGAGTACACTGCAACCCCCCTCTTTCTTGTCATTTCCATTTGCATGAAATATCTTTTTCCATCCCCTTACTTTCTATCTATGTGTGTCCTTTGCCGTAAGTGGTCTCTTAAAGGCAGCATACTGTAGGCTCTTGCTTTGTTTTTATCCAACTTGCCACTCTATATCTTTTGATTGGAGCATTTACTCCATTGATATTTAATGTAATTATTGATAGATAAGTATTTATTGCCATTTTAAACCTTGTTTTGTAATTGATTCTTTGTTTCTTCTTTGTACCTTTCTTTTTCTTTTTCTTTTTGTGGTTTGATAATTTTTTATTTTATGCTTGTGTTCTCTTTTTGGTTTCTGTGAATCTATTGTATGTTTTTCACTTCTGGTTACTCTGTTTTTCAAGTATGTAACCCCCTCCTGTATCTACTTGCTTTAGACTGATAGTCATATAGGCTCACACACATTCTAAAAAAAAGAATCTTCTCATTTTCTTACACTCCTCCCCCTACGTTTTATGATTTTGATGTCCTTTTTTACATCTTCATGGTTATCCTTTTGCTGTTCATTCTGGTTATCACTTTCACAAAATTTTTTTAATTAAAAAATATTTAATCTGTGTACTGGTTTATTTAAGTGATTTACTTTCAAATTGTGATTTTCTCTTTCCTATAAGATTCTCACTTCTTTTCTATTTAGAGAAGACCTTTCAGTGTTTTAGGATAGGTTTAGTACTGCTGTATTCTTTTAGTTTTTGCTTGTCTGAGAAATTCTTTCTCCTATTCTAAATGATAATTTTGCTGGGTAGAATATGCTAGGTTACAGATTTTTCTCTTTCATGACTTTGAATATATTTTGCCACTCCCTTCTGGTCTTTAGCGTTTCTTTAGAGAAATCAGCTGATAGCCTTGCGGGGGGGGGGGGGGCCTTTGTATTTAATCTTTGTTTT
>NW_006790551.1:1445403-1449115 GCF_000442215.2 Lipotes vexillifer
GGGGGGGGGGGTCCATTGTAATTAACTCTTTGTTTTTTTCTTGCTGCCTTTAAGATCCTCTCTTTATCTTTAACATTTTCCATTTTAATTATGATATGTCTTGGTGTAGGTATTTGGGTTCATTTTGTTTGGAACCCTCTGTGCTTCCTGTACCTGGACATCTGTTTTCTTCTTTAGGCTTGGGGAGTTTTTGTCCATAATTTCTTCAAATACATTTTTGATCTTCTTTTCTCTTTATTCTCCTTCTGGAACCCCTGTTATGCATAGATTGGCATGCTTTGTGTTATCCCATAGGCCTCTTATAGTGCTTTTTTTTTTTAAATTGGGCTTTCTGTCTGCTGTTCTAATTGGGTAATTTCCATTATTCTATCTTCCAAGTCACTTGTTCATTCTTCTGCATTATTCATTCTGCTATTCATTGCCTTTAGCTCAGCTTTCATCTCAGCAAATGAATTTTCTAACTTTTCTTGGCTCCTTATAGTTTCTAGTTCCTTCTTACAGAAATATGCATTTCTGTTGATAGCCTTTCTTAATTCCTTCAGTATTTTCATTTTCTCCTTTTTGAACTTAATATCTGTTAGACTGAAGAGGTCTGTTTCATTCTTCTTTCAGGGGAATTCTCTTGGTCTTTTAACTAGGAGTGTTTCCTCTGCTTCTTCATTTTACTTATATTTCTCTTACTCTGTGAGTTTAAGAGAAACAATTATCTATTGTGGTCTTGGAGAGCTATTTTTATGTGAGAGTGTCCCTGTGTAGCTTGTGTGGGTTTAACATTTTTGGTGTAAGAGCTGTTTTTAGTATGGATGTGTGCTGCCTCTTTCCTCGGCATGTGCTGGCTGTTATCCTCTAAATAGGGGGTGTGCAGATGCAGCGGCTGGTGCCCACATCTATGGCAGTCCCAGGCTCCCTCCACATATACCCTCCAGCCCTTTCAAACTGTCTCTGCATAGCCAACCCCAGACCTTTCCCTGGGCCTGATCTCCAAAGCCTGAGCTTTAGCACCCAGCCCCTGCCTGTACCAGTGGACACGTGTCTCAGTCTGGGGAATGCAGGATGGTGGCAGGGATTGTCTGTGCATGTCTCTCTCCATTCTGCAAACTGGCTGCCACACTACTGTCCGAGGCTTCGAAGCTCCCCCTCCATCCTAGCTGATCTCTCCGCTGGTTGCGGGGCTCTGCAGGGCACAAAGCTCCTCTCCTCTTTCACATTTCCCTTGAAGGGGCACAGGTCCCATCCTGATTCTCTCTCCTTTTTATTTTTTCTTTTATCCTACCCATTTATGTGGGGATTCTTCTTGCCCTTTCAGAAGTCCAAGGTCTTCTTCCAGTGTTCAGTAGGTAGTCCATGAGAATTGTTCCACAGATGTATTTTTAGGTATAGATGTGTTTTTGATGTATTTGTGGGAGGAGGTGAGCGCTGCATCCTGCTACTCCACTATCTTGATCATTCCCCTCTGGATACATGTTATTACACATCTGTCCAAACAGACAGAATGTATAACACCAAGAATGAACACTAATGTAAACCATGGACTTCAAGTGACAATGATGTGTTGCTGTTGTTTCACCAGTTTTAATAAATGTACCATTGTGGTGTGGGATGTTGATAGTGAGGGAGGCTGGGTGGGGAAAGGAGTATATGGGAACTTTCTGTATTTGTCACTCAATTTTACCATGAACATAAAACTGTCCTAAAAAATAGTCTGTTAAAAACGTGGAGTAATTCTGACATTCATCTGAAAGAATACACAAGAAAGAATAGATTGGTAATTTTTTATAAAGAATACTAAGGAGAAAAAACTTGCCCTGTTATAAATTTTAGTATATGTGCTGCCAAAGTGAGCATGCCTTGTTATAAATTAAATGATTTAAATAGCCATAATGATTAAAATAGAAATGTACTGGTTTGCTATTGACATATTTTTGTGTGGAAACAACTTTCATCAAACTCAAATGTTACCATGTCCTACATTTTCCATCCTAACCTCTTACTTGCCAGACAACATTAATTCATCCTCTTGGACTATTTTTAATGTAATTTCATATCATATTCTTTAATATAAGTTAAATAAGACATAGTAAATTGCTCAAGAATACATCTATTTATTATCATTGAAAATACAAACTTAGAAGCTGAGGATGGTATGCAACATAAAATAAAGGGTTAAAAGTCATTAATACTGCAAATAAATTGCAGAACAACAATAAACAAGTATATTAAGAGACAGCTTAGGTTTGAAAAGACTAAATTACATGATGAGAGGTGACAATATCCAAAGAACTAAACTTTAACACTTATTATACTGTTAGGCAAAAAAATGAAGTTATATGTATGATAGCACATAATTATGAGTTTTTAACTATGCAAAAACATCATCTACTTAACAATTTGCTTTTTCTTCAAGCATATGCAAGTAGGAGAAGTAAAAAGACTGCTATCCTTGCTATATGGAGATAAAAACATTTATTTTGTATTCTAAGCATTTTCCACCTGGAGTTAGAATGAATATGAGATGGCTTTTAAGTATATTTGATCTTCATTGAAACCATGTTCAGATTGTAGCTTTCAGAATACAAAAATATCTGAAACTATTTGTCTGCAGCAAAGAGTTGCCTAATGTCCATTTAGACTTTTTATATTCTGTGCTCTATGGTTTGCAAAACTGATTTAAGATTAATCTGAACTAAAGAACAATTTATATATGCCATTCCATTGAAATTATGATAAGTGCTTTGAAATTTGAATTACAGTTGAAGTAAAATCAATACAATGTTAAAAGCTATATGTTTTCTTTCTCAAACTCATAATGAAATAAAAGCTAAAATGACTAAATTCTAATTTGCCATGTTTATAGTTTTCACTGAAATTATAAATGATATGGTATCTATTTGTTATGTGAAATAAAGCACATTGCCTAAGATATTTTAGTCACAATGAATCATTAGGGTATTTTTGTTTGGTAGGATAACAACGATTATATTTTTCCTGGCATGATGAATGTCTTTTCATGTCACTGTGGGATATTAAAAAAAAAAAGCATTACATTGTTCCCTGTCAGAGAAGGATGAAAGGACAATTACCTGATAACTTTTGTACTACTGATTAGAAGTATGCATTTAGAAGAGACAGTAAACAAATATTGAAACTAATTTTACTAAACAGCATCAAAAAGGTCAATGTCCTGAAAGATAAGAAAGACTGAGGAATAGTTATAGATTAAAAGAAAGTAAAGGAACATGATGATTAAAGGCATTAGATAATCCTGGATATAGAATATTGTTAGGTCAATTAGAAAAATTAGAATAAGGACTGTAACAATGTAAAATTTCCAGGATTTCATCATTGTTTTGTTGTCATATAAGAGAACATCTTCATTGTCAGAAGACACAGGCTGAACTATTCAAAGGTGAAAGACTGTGATATTTAGTATATTCAAATGGTTATACAATATATAGTTTCACAATAATAATAAAGTGAAATATATGTGTATACATTTGTGAGAGTGAGTGTGTAAGAGAGACAGATGGAAAGATAAAAAGACAGATCAGAGAAAGTGCAAATGATATAAAAATGCTAACAATTGGTGCATTGAAGTTTGAATTTTTTCAAAATAAATGTTGAAACAAAATTTAAACTCAAAACATGCTCTCTTCAGGACTTCAACTATTCAGTTGCTCTTTAGCTAATATTCTGGTTCCAATTCCTCTTTCCC
>NW_006790551.1:1449125-1451719 GCF_000442215.2 Lipotes vexillifer
TCAGAAATCCTCTGCCGGCTACTCAGTCTCATACCATGCAGTTCAAAGGATGCCTCTTTTAAACAATATCAGTTTTGATGTTAGACAGTCTCAGATTTTTCTGCTAGAAATTTGTAAAATTTGTATTATTGAGCTGGTTGGGTCCTCCTAATCATCAAGTCTATTTGCATGAACACCATCCAACACCCTTACAAGTACTAAAGAGAAGTGTGTTTTTCCTATTGTCTTTCTGTCGTTCTTCTTAAATAGTATGATCCTTTGACCTTTTCCTCTTTCAGATAGTTAGAGAATGATACTGAAAGCAACATTATGCTTCATTTACTAAGTGTATGGGGTAGAAGGGGCACAGAGAGGGAGAGGGAGGTGCAAATGATACAGTAGGTTAATGATTGACATATAAAATCATTCCACAGGGTCATTAGAGAACACTGTGGAATATCCCTCACAATCAGGTAATTTCACTACAGAGAATTAACTACAGTATTTGTAGAAGGATATTTTACTTCACCCTCTTCTGTCAACCCCCACAACCACATCTACCCACCTGCCTATATTTGTATACTTTATATCTCTCTACATTCAGTAAGACTCTCCCTAGAAGCTCCACTTAAGATTTCCACATTGCCTCCCAAACCCAGTATTTCATAGACTCTTTCTCTGCTTTATGTTTTCTACCTACTACTAAGTTACATATTATAGATTTTATTTTGCGTCTTGCTTTATTTCTTATCTAGCTTACTAGAAGTAGTTTTTGTCTTTTGTTCTGTAACAGAGACCTGAGAGGTTTTATGTGTGTGTGTTTGTTTTAAAATTCTGAGGACTTCAGGTCTTCATTCATTTCTGGAAAATTCTCAACTAAGAGTATGTGTGTATCTCTTCTCCATTTTCTTTATTTCCTCTTTCTGGAGCTGCTATTAGACGTTGTTTAATCTCCTTAAACATTCTCCATGTATTTATTTAAATAAGCGTTTACGAAAGCATAACATACATAGAGAAAAATGTAGAAATAAGTATAATATAATGAATCTTCAAAAAGTGAACATGTTGTGTAAAAAGACCCAGGTCAAGAAATAAAATATTACCAGTCCTCCAGAAGGTTCCTGTGTGCCCCCAGGCAGTCACAACTCCCCAGATCCACTTCAGAGCCTGCAAAAGTCACAAGTATCCTGACTTCTAAGAACATTATTAGATCAGTTTTGCCTGAATTCGAATTTTACATAAATGGAATCACACAGGGAATCTACTTTTATATCTGGCTTCATTCATTCGACAATATGCTTGTGATATGGATTCAAGTAGTTGTGTATAACATTCTCCATTCTTTTGCATTCTATTATATAAACAATGTATTTAATCCATTCTACTTCTAAAGACCATTTATAGGTTGTTTCCAGATTTTAGCTACTATAAATAGTGCTGCTATCCATCATTATGCATGTCTTTTGGTGCACATATGTACACACTTCTGTTGGTTATATACCTAAAAGAGTAACTGTTGGGTCATAAAGTATCTGTACTTTCCGTTTTAGTAGTCATGTCTTTGTGTGACTTCATAGCTCATTCCTTTTTTCACTAAATTTTATTCCACTGTATAGATGTATCACAGTTTGTTTTTCCATTCACCTATTGAATGACATCTTGGTTTCTCTTAGTCTTTGGAATTATGTATAAAGCTTCTATAAACATTTATGTCCAGGTTTTTGTGTGACATTAGTTTCAAATCAGTTGGGTAAACACCTAGAAACATGACTGCTGGATCGTATGGTAAGACTGTATAGCTTTGTAAGGAACTGTCAAATTATCTTCCAAAGTAGCAGTACTATTTTGCATTCCCACCAAGAATGAATTTTGTTCCTGTCCCTATAGTTCCACATCCTCACCAGCAATTTGTATTGTCCGTTGTTTGGAGTTTAGTAATTTTAATAGGTGTGTGGTAGGATCTTATGGCTCTTTTAGCTTGCATTTCCTAATGATAAATAATGTTGAGCATATTTTTTTATATGCTTATTTGCCCTGTCACTGTGCCTGGTATGTGTCACTATATAATAGTAATGATAAACAGTGGGTGAGCTGAATTATTTCACAGAATATTTGCAAGGAATGTAAATGCATTATCATGTAGGCATATATCAATAGACAAAAAGGTCACATTTATGTCCACTCCAATAATTATAGCCCTCTTAAAATATGCACTCTTTAATAAAAGAAGTCACCTATTTTTTCTGTGCCTCTGTTTTCTTCAGCTGGTATAAACTTTCAGAATTACATCAGGAAAAGTCCTTCCCCCTGGAGAGTAGACCTTTTATTTTGGAGAAGGCTCTGGGCTTGTTTCACAGTGGTTATGCTCCTTGCTGGATTTATAAGGGGACCTTTCTAGTCCTCACCAGAAGAACCTAGTGGTGAAGTAATTGGATAGGGGACCCCCTTAAGCTTGCAGCCCCCATGATTTTCTCATTTTTAGACAGTCCACACTCAGCCTCTAGCAGTTTGTCGAATTTTTCTTGTGTATCCCTACCAGTTTATGGCTCAAGCAGCTTATGCTCCAGATCAGTAGATCTGTCTCTGTATCTCTCAGGATGTGCCTGTCTCTTCCG
>NW_006790551.1:1451762-1474840 GCF_000442215.2 Lipotes vexillifer
GATTTCAGAGCAGTAGTTGTCCCAGCAACTTCAGTTTTCAGACGGGTCTAAGAAAAGTCATTGATTTTCACTTTTTCCAGCTTTTTCTTGTTGTGAAGACAAGAGTGATGATTTCCATACTCTACATATGTTAGAGCTGAAATCAGAAGTCTATGAGTATTTAAGAAATCTTTAAAATCTTTGTGTTTCTGTTTCCCAGATTTTTCATTCTGGTTTCTATTAAATCTTTTGTTTAATCATATGTATTTTATAGTCTTATCATATGTATTTTTAAAGTCTCATCACATTGTTTTATTATATATTGTTTTTGAGTGTGCTAATTCTCCTTTTATTTACATGTGCTTATTCTTCCTGATAGTGGTTTGTAATGTTTCATTGTTAGCTCATTTTTAGGAGTTAGGAAAGAAAAATCTGTTCAGTACTGAAAATAATCCTACAAAGAAGTGTTGTATTTGCTTTTACAAGATGCTGGAGTTTTAAAATAATTCTTTATATCTATTTATTATCATACCAAAAGGTAATAAAAAGTAGACTCACACCTATGATTAATGGGAGGCCTATGGCTTAGATTTCTCCTACTCAATACCCAGCCACACCCAACATCCAGCACCAAGGTCGGGGAGCCTGTAAACTTTCAGGAGTTTATACAACCATTCTGAAACGTAATTGACAGAAGTTGGGATTCATCTTCTACATCAGTTTAGTTTTAAAATATCTAGATGTTTCCTAATCATTGTTCTATGTATTCCTCTATGGGATTCATTATTGTTGCCCCTTGCTGCTTGCTTGTTTTTGTGTTAAGTAGCAGTGGTTACACTATTTATACAATATCAGGATTTCCCCTAGGCTTTTCAAACTTTTCAAAAACATATTTTAGGACTGCATAATATGCCACTGTGTTGTTATGTCATATTTTACTTCTACACTTACTTAATATATATAATTAGTACTGTTTTCAGTTTTTCACTTTTAAGATAAATGATTAGACATAGAATTACTTAGCCAGAGGAAGTCATATCTTGAATTTTTTAAGAGGCCTGATTCATACTGTCGTCTTTTTCATCAGATTTTTATTGTCAATGTGTATCTTTTTTGAAGAAAAAGTTTTTGATAACTTGATTGATATGTAGTGTCTTCTCGTTCTTTTAATGATTTTTCTTTCGTTACTAGTACAGGGGAGTCTAAATTCTACCTTTACCTTTAAGAACTAAAGTTCTTTTAAACTGGGCCTTAGAATTAAATTGGCTTAAGACAGATCAACAGGAAAGAATCATACAAATTTATTTAATACAAGTTTTACATGACATGGGAGCCTTCATAAGGAGTGAAGAAAGAAAATGGCAAAATCTACAGGCTTTTATATTAGGTTGAAAAAATAGAGGCAATTGTGGAAAAGTAACTAACCTATGTGGAGAGGCTAAAGGGAGATAAGAATTATTTTAACAAGGTCTGCTTGTACAGAATTCTCTTAGTCCCAGCTTCTCATCCTTAATGATAAGAATGTTACTTTTCTTCTGATATAGGGAGGACATCTTTCACATGGAAATTTCACCTCCTGCTTGGAAAGTTGGAGTGTTATTTATTTATTTATTTTGTATTTGCCATTTTTCAAGTGCCTTTAACTCAGAATAGTCAGTACACCAGAGTGGCTTTTTTTTTTTTTTTTTTTTGGGCCCCGTGGCCCCCATGGCTCACGGGCCTAGCTGCTCCGCGGCATGTGGGATCCTCCCGGACTGGGGCACGAACCCGCATCCCCTGCATCGGCAGGCGGACTCAACCACTGCGCCACCAGGGAAGCCCCTGGAGTGGCTTATTTTAGGGTGGCATGTTCTGAATTCCTTCACTCATAATGGAAATCATTTTATATTTATTTTAACTCTTAGTGGAGAGGTTAAGGGCATGTTCTCTCAAGCTATACTTTCCTAGATTTAGAACCAGCTACTGCCTCTTAATAGTTTTGTGAGTGGGAATAGGTGATTGGTTTCATTTTCCACTGAGAGGAATGAGTCGTTCTTAGAAGAGAAGTGGGCACATAGTAAATGATCCACATCTGTTAGCTATCTGTAGTATTTGATAAAAATATTTTTTATTTCTTTCTGAAGATTTTAAATGTGTTTATTTTTCATAAAAAAGTTTTTACTTTTTGATGGATAAGTCTATCATATTTGTCTTTTGTGGGGTTCTTCCATTTTACGGTTACATTATTCACACCCTCATAGAGTTCAACAAAATCATAAGTATATGAACAACATATATGTATATGAACAACATAGTAAAATGTTAAGAGTAAAAAATGAGTTACTTTAAACAAATAAAAATGAATAAAAAAGGAAACCAGAGATGTTTTTCCATGTCCTTTCAGAAGACTAGATCATAGATTATTCAGTGCCATAAATCATTCATTGAAGTGTGAAACAGAATTATCTATAAGTCGAGAATTACAGAGTTTGTTAAAGATATTTGCAATAGACGTTTTCACACCCATGTTCGTATAGTCAAAATCCACAAATGTGTGAAGAAAAAAAAATAGTTAACATTTTAGTGACATTTTTTAAAAGTTCACAATATTCAAAAGAAATATTATAGCTGAGAAATGGAAAATGACTAAGTTATCTCCAGTATCTGAAAAAGGTCATGAGAATTGCATAGCCACTGAATTTAACCCCATCTTATGGGGGAGTTTTAACCAGACAGTGCTTTGACATTATTACAGATGGAAGTTAGAAGCCAGATCCCCTGAATATATTCAAAAATCTTCCAAAATACCCATTTTTGATTTTCATGGCACCTCTAAAAAGAATTTTTTTAATTAAAATGTTAAGAAGTATAGGATTAAAAGAACACTAAATATTTTAAATTGGATAAAAGCAAATTCTTAATTATATACTACTATAATTAATCTACTTCTTTTATTTATAAAGAAAGATTCCAAAAGTATCATTGTTAATTTACTAATGACAAAAGTAGAACAGAATCACCAGATGATGATTCACCAAAAGAAATTTTCAACTTTAAAATAAATTACATGTATAACACGTTCAAGAATTCATTTTACAGTCATACAGTATTTAGGCAATATGAATCACAAAGCATATTAATAATAATTTTTAAAACCTACTGAAAGGAGACTAGTCTGTTAACAAATTATATTAAAAATGGAGAGAAAAAAGTGAAAGCTGGTAAATAGGTTAAAAAATTTAGACTGTTTTGGTGACTGGGTTCAGGAGATAAATGCAAACTCAGAGAAGACAAATGCAAAATAATTAGATTGTGATCAAGGAACACTGCCAGGAACTGGACACTAAATAAAAGTCATCCTATGATTTAAATAAGAATGTGGCTGATGGAGTTATTAAAACTGCTTTGCCATTTTTTTAAAGATAGAACTCTGTATACTCCAATAAGAACAGATTCTTTACTTGGTAAGGCATCTATCTGGAAAACTGTAGACTGTAGAGTATAAGCATTATATTACCTCTAAGAGAAGAAAATAAGGTGATAGGAAAAAGACACACTAGCATATTTAAATGATTTTACTATATATCCTCTTAACGCTAAATCCTGTGATTAAGTTATACTTTAACAGCTTATCATCAATATCTTGTATAAACAATGAAAGCTAAAAGAAATAAATGTTTATGATTCTAATAAATTAGTGCATAAAATATTACTGTTGAACTTTTTTCCTCATTTAATTATTTCTTTAAAAATCTGTGATAGTGACAAACTTGTGTATGCAGTTTGATTAATATTTGAAAGCAATAATAAAAAGTGATTTCTTTGGATTTTAAAATTCATATTCATGTCCAACTAAGTTTGTTTTGTTTTGTTTTAATTAATGAAGGGTTAGTACTATCTTTTCTTTTCTGATGGACCATCAGGAAAAAAGAAAACCT
The DNA here is from genome assembly GCF_000442215.2 of Lipotes vexillifer. Taxonomy (NCBI): domain Eukaryota; kingdom Metazoa; phylum Chordata; class Mammalia; order Artiodactyla; family Lipotidae; genus Lipotes; species Lipotes vexillifer. The sequence continues at coordinate 1,455,659 of NW_006790551.1, forward strand.
CCAGTGACCTCTGTGCTCTCTAGAAATGAGAACTTAATTGGATAGGTTGCTATCATTGATGTCATCTAGAATCGGAGTCCCTCATCAGTCTTCTCTCCTTCCATGCTTCACATCATTTTCTTTCTCAAATTCCTAAATATATAATGTGCACTTATACATAAAGTTCTGTCTGGAGGCTTTGAGCTTTTTAGAAAAGAGATACTTAAAAGTGATAATAAATTTTAAAAAATAGTTCAAAGTTTCTCTGGAGGTGGTCATTATAAACCTGATCTCTAAACTACTAAATTTCTTCCTCTGCCCTATAAACACTGTAGAGTAGCAAATCAACTCCCTCATGGTTCACTTGAATCCCATTTCCTTCCCCTTAGGCAGAGAAAGTTCTTTCATGTGTCAAATAGCCTTGTGGTAGTTTGGCCTATGCAGTGGAACTGGAAAATGAAGAAAAAGATATTTGAGAAATGTATTTTATTTAGTCAAGCTGCTTTCAGATTTCTCACATAACTAAAAAATTGTAAACTCCCTTCTCTATACCATCTAACTTCTCTTTCCACTCAAAAACAAAATCTATAGCAGAACTCAAACAAAAAACACATACAACCAGTTTAGTACATTCAAAACTTTGTGGTATTTTAGTCAGACCATTAAACGAGCTGCCACTTTTCTAGAAAACATGGGTCAGAAAAACAAAGATTGGAAATACTCCCACATGGCAAGAAGCATTTTTAAAAAATCAGGCAAAAATACATAATCATGATATTCAGGTAGTACTATTAAAAATCCACCTGTTTATTGGCTTCACAGAGTGCTCAGTTTTCTATAATAACCCAATAATGTTTATAATTTTTTAAATGCATGTTAATATGTTATAGTAAAAACTGAGTTCATTCTGAATTTGGATTTGGAATTACTATGGTCATTTTTGTCTTCTTTTTGAATAAAAATGAAATAAAACCTGAAATGATGTATTATTGAATCAAGCTGTTCTATAATAACATCTAGAAGACAAAGTTGGGGATTCATTGGAAACAGCGGATGGGTTGTCCAATTAGATACAGCAGTGATATAGAGGAAAGAGTCAAAAATAACTGGTAGGATGTTGCTATAACTCACCATTAAAGACGGTACAATGGGAGAGCAGAATCAGGCAGAAAGATATTAGGTTTAGTTCTGGACATCTGGAGTCTGATATGTCTGAGGGAGAGCTGAGACAATGAAGGTAGTAGGCAGCTGCACATTTGAGTCTAGCACTCACAGTATGGGAGGGATAAAATTAGTTGTTTCTGACCCATGACTACAAAGACAAAAAAGGAAAAGAGAAAAAGACACAGGCAAAACCAAATAGAAAGACCAAGCTTAAAGAGTCAAAAAGGAAGACTGAAGAAATGCCACATAAAGACACAGATACAGAAGTACACAAGCTAAAATACTGAGACAGAAATCTCTTTGTCAGGAAGTCATGAAGGCAAGAAGGAGTGCAAGTGCCCAGAAAAGGTTTTGTTATTCCTTGCTTACTTTTTATGTGCTGGTTGGGGCATTGTGAGGGAATGATCAGACAGAATTTAAAGGACCAGTAACCAAACCAACAGACAGTTAATGAGGCATGCTCAAAATATTCTCCTTTCTAGGAGCTATGAGTATATAAAGAAACAGAAATTAACATGTAGTCAAACCTACCCTACTATAATACTGGATTCTATTAGAACCACTATATTTAATAAGCTATGATTATGGCAGCTTTCAGCTTATAAAATATATGTTTTCATTTTATAAAATAAAATGAAAGTAATTGAGACAATTATTTTGTGATTTGGATTCAAGTCTTCTCCCTCAGAAATAGATAATTAACAATAAAATAAAATACGGAGGCAATGAGATTAGGGAAATATTGTGGATGAACTCTCTTAATGGGAGCTATGTGATTCTAAAACAGCTGATTGAGATCTGAGGCACATTTGCTATGCTGGTATGTGCTGCTAGGTTTTCACTAAATATTCTGTGATTTATAATGTGGAAAAATTGCATTATTTTGCAAAGGAGAATTTGATATGTTTTATATATATATGTGATAGTATTTTTCAGTGTACATTATGAAATGTAATTCTTAAAATACATGATTTATGATACAAAATGCATCTTTATAGAATTTTATATACTATTGTATCATGTAGAATATATTGATTATCACACAGTTTAAACTTTAGTCTCCTTTATATGAGTGTTTCCTGACCACAAGTGTCTCCTGACCACAGTCTCCAGTTGGAACAATAAAAGAAAACAGTAATATTCATATTATTAAAATAATATGCTATTCCTATTATTTCAATATTTCTCAAATATTCTTCAGAATTATAGAAGCAATTGAAGTGATTCCTTCATATGGCATACATTTTATCCATAGTAAAATACTAAAATACTGCCCAGGAGACCCATAGAGATTTTGAGAAAGTGCCTCAGGAACTCTCTCGGATGTGGGCTTTAGGGAGAAAAGGAGTAGCAGGTCAGGGTAGTGACCCAACGATTCCCCATAACAACTGCAATTGTATCTGTTTATCCTATTTGGCTTCTTATTTAAAAAGCTATTTTAAGACAGTGTTTCACTGTTGGGGAAAAAATGAAAACTAGTATTCCAAGAAGAGGTTCATAACAGTTAAGGTTTAATATTGTAAAGAGAATACCACTCAAATTTGAAGAAAACATTTTCTGAGTGTTTATTGATTTATCTAAGCACTATTAGTTCTTCAGTTTCACATATAATGCAAAATCAACGTTTATAAGGAAAGCATATCTAAATGGTAAATAAAAAGATTTCTTTTTTCCTTTGAATTCTTAAATTAGATATGCATAAAATATACATCATACAAAATTTCAAAATGGCATATTTGAGAATATTTATGTTTATATTGAGTGCATATAGTACTTTATAATACTCAAGCTATTTGGAATACATATGAAGTCAAGTTACTAATTTGATAAATAGCACAACACAGGATAATGCATATTTAAGAACATTTAGAAAACCATGTAACTGAATTTTGAAATGGTTGAATTTGTTTATGTTTAGTCTAAAAAGATCAGAAGGAAGAAATATCTGCTTATGGAATGATACACCCCAAGAGGTTGACATTGGTTGTCCTTTTGAGATAGAATTGGAGATTCTATTAACCCTCTTGAGGATATTTCCTTTTTTGTGAATGTACATTTCTATTGTGATGAAAGTAGATTTAACTAAAGAAAAATGTTGTTCATAATAGTTATTAAATGCCACCCCCAGAATATGTATATACACACAAAAATACATACACACACACACACACATACACAAAAACCATTCAATACGTACATTCAAAAACACAAACACACACAGGCACACACACACACACACACACACACATTCTTTGTTAATAGCAAAGGATTAAGTAGAGAAAAGTTTTCTAAAATTGAGATAGACAGAAGCTACAGATTAGTAAATTAGTTACCCAGACTAACATTTCTTTTTCTATTGAGATATATTAGTTTAGTTTCTTAACTAAAGGTGGAACATGGAAAAGTGGTTGTTGGTGGTGGGGGTGATAGTGGACCCTCTGGCAGGGAGAGGCAATATCACTGATATTGTTTAGAATTGCCAGCTCATAATGATAATAAAAATCTAACTGACTTTTAGTGGGTTTGCTTACTGTTTTAAAATTTTCTTCAATATAGTTTCATATTAATTGCATGTAAGACAAACTTTTCCTACTACCTCACCCTTTGGTACACCAGAAACGTAGAAGATGTTTAAATAAGAGGAGAAAGCCTCACCAGTGGACCAGAAGACTTTTTGACTTTCAAAGAAAAGCCTCAATTAATATCATTATGTTCCTTTTTATTTTACTGAATTCTTTGAATAAGTTGTATTTTTTAAAGGTAATAAACAACTAACCCTCAACCAACAGGTAACAACCTTTTCATATGGATCCATCCATACTTTTCTCTTTGCTGAAACAAATTATGCATACATAGATTTATCTCATATAAATATATGGCATTATATAACAGTCCTTTAATTGCTTATTTACTTAATGTATTATGGATATCTCTACAAGTCAATTAATACAGCATTAATTCACTCTCAATCTATTTATTCATTTTCTCTTTTAGCATATTCTTAGTATAGATGCACTACTATCATTTATTCAAATATTGCTGTAGATAGGCATGAGGATTGTTTTGAGTGTGCTGCCTACAAAAATATTGAATAACCATCTTTAGAAATAAATCCTTATATATAATATTTTTTTAGGATATTTTCTAAATCTAGATTTTGGGGGGGCAAATAAATATTGTTTTTCCAAAAATGTTGTAACATTAAATGTTTTTATTGTTTCTTACTTATGCCAAATATTCTGTGAAAATACTAGCCCATTGCTTTGATTCATATTTCTCTGTTAAAGAATCTGAATATCTTATTATGTTTATTGGTCATTTGCCCTTCTTCCACAGTGAATCTCATACTTATATATTTTTTCTTTTTATATTATGGTTTTTTATTGAAGTATTATTGATTTATAATGTTGTGTTTCACGTATACAGCAAAGTGATTCAGATATTTAAATATATTCTTTTTCAGATTCTTTTCCATTATAGGTTATAAAAAGATATTGAATATAGTTCCCTGTGCCATACAGGAGGCCCTTGTTTACCTATTTTATATATAGCAGTGTGTATCTGTTAATCCCAAACTTCTAATTTACCCCTCTTCTCCCTTCCCCCATTGGTAACCATAAGTTGATTTTCTATATTAGTGAGTCTATTTCTCTTTTTTAAATGTTATTTTGTATCATTTGTTTTTTTAGATTGCACATTGTGATCTCATATGGTTTTGTCTTTCTCTGTCTCATTTCACTTAGTATAATAATGTCTAGGTCCATCCATGTAGGTGCAAATGGCATTATTTCATTCTTTTTTATGGCTGAGTAATATTCCATTGTATATGTACCACTTATTCTTTATCCATTCATCTGTCAGTGGACACTTAGCTTGCTTCCATGTCTTGGCTATTGTAAATAGTGCTGCTATGAATACTGGGGTGCATGTATCTTTTCAAATTATAGAGTTTTCATCTTTTCTGGATACATGCCCAGGAGTGGGATTGCTGGATCATATGGTAACTCTATTTTTAGTTTTTAAAGTAACTTCCATACTGTTCTACATAATGGCTTCACCAATTTCTATTCCCACCAACACTGTAGAAGATTTCCCTTTTCTCTACATCCTCTGCAGCATTTACTATTTGTAGACTTTTTGATGATGGCCATTCGACCAGTGTGAGGTGCTACCTCATTGCAGTTTTTATTTACCATTCTCTAATAATTAGCAATGTGGAGCATCTTTTCATATGCCTTTTGGTCATCTGTATGTCTTCTTTGGAGAAATGTCTATTTAGGTTTTCTGCCCATTTTTTGATTGGGTTGTTTGTTTTTTTGGTATTGAACTATATGAGATGTTTGCATATTTTGGAAATTAAGCCCTTGTTAGTTGCATTGTTTGCAAATGTTTTCTACCATTCTGTACCTTGTCTTTTCATTTTGTTGATCGTTTCCTTTGCTGTGCAAAAGCTTTTCACTTTAATTAGGTCCCATTTGTTCATTTTTGCTTTTATTTCCATTACTATAGGAGATGGATTCCCGCAAAATATTGCTGTGATTTATGTTAGACTGCAGAGTGTTCTGCCTATGTTTTCATTTAGGAGTTTTATAGTATCTGGTCTTACATTTAGGTCTTTAATCCATTTTGAATTTATTTTTGTATATGCTGTTAGAGAATGTTCTAATTTCATTCTTTTACATGTGGCTGTCCAGTTTTCCGAGCACCATGTATTAAAGAGACTGTCTTTTCCCCATTGTATATTCTTGCCTCTTTTGACGTAGATTAATTGACCATAAGTGTGTGGGTTTATTGCTGGGCTTTCTATCCTGTTCCATTGATCTATGTGTCTGTTTTTATGCCAGTACCATACTATTTGTATTAGTGTAGCTTTGTAGTGTAGTATAGAGTCAGGGAGCCTGATTCCTTCAGCTCTGTTCTTCTTTCACAAAATTGTTTTGGCTATTCAGAGTCTTTTGTGTTTTCACACAAATTAAAATTTTTTTTGTTCTAGTTCTGTGAACAATGCCATTGGTAAGTTCATAGGAATTGTATTGAATCTATAAATTGCCTTGGGTAGTATGGTAATTTTGACAATATTGATTCTTCCAATCCAAGAACACAGTATATCTTTCCATCTGTTTGTGTCATCTTCACTTTCTTTCATCAGTGTCTTACAGTTTTCAGAGTGAAGGACTTTTGCTTCCTTAGGTAGGTTTATTCCTAGGTATTTTATTCTTTTTGATTCAATGGTAAATGGGATTGTTTCCTTAATTTCTCTTTCTCATCTTTTGTAGTTAGTGTATAGAAATGCAAGAGATTTCTGTATATTAATTTAGTATCCTGCAACTTTACCAATTCATTGATGAGCTTTAGTAGTTTTCTGGTAGCGTCTTTAGGATTTTCTATGTATAATACCATGTCATCTGAAAAATTGACACTTTTACTACTTCTTTTCCAATTTGGATTCCTTTTATTTCTCTTTCCTCTCATTGCTGTGACTTGGACTTCCAAAAATATGTTGAATAAAAGTGGCAAGAGTAGGCAACCTTGTCTTGGTTCTTGGTCTTAGAGGGAATGTTTTCAGCTTTTCACTGTTGAGTGTGATGTTAGCTGTGGGTTTGTCATATATGGCCTTTATTTTATGTTGAGGTATGGTCCTTCTATGCCCACTTTCTGGAGAGTTTTTATCTGGAATGGATGTTGAATTTTATCAAAAGGTTTTTCTGAATCTATTGAGATGAACATATATTTTTTATTCTTCAATTTGTTAATGTGGTGTATCACACTGATTTATTTGCAGATATTAAAAAATCCTAGCATCCCTGAGATACATCCCACTTGATCATGATGTATGATACTTTTAATATATTGTTGGATTCGGTTTGCTAGTATTTTGTTGAGTATTTTTATATCTATGTTCGTCAGTGATACTGACCTGTAATATTCTTTGGTTTTGGTATCTTTGTCTGCTTTTGGTATCAGGGTGATGGTGGCCTCATAGAATGAGTTGGGAAGTGCTCCTTCCTGTGCAAATTTTTGGAATATTTTCAGGAGTATAGATGTTAACTCTTCACTAAATGTTTGATAGTATTCACCTGTGAAGCAATCTGGTCCTGGACTTTTGTTTGTTGGGAGTTTTTTTTAATCACAGGTTCAATTTCAGTACTTGTACTTGTTTTTTTCATATTTTCTATATTTTCCTGGTTCAGTCTTGGGAGATTTTACCTTTCTAAGAATTTATCCATTTCTTCCAGGTTGTCCATTTTATTGGCATATAGTTGCTTTTAGTAGTCTGTTATGATCCTTTGTATTTCTGTGGTGTCAGTTGTAAGTTCTTTTTCATTTCTGATTTTATTTGGACCCTCTCCTTTTTTTCTTGATCGGTCTGGCTAAAGGTTTATCAATTTTATGGTTTCAAAGAACCAGCTTTTAGTTTCATTGATCATCTCTATTTTATTAGTTTCTATTTCATTTATTTCTGCTCTGATCTTTCTAATTTCTTTTCTTCTACTAACTGTGGGTTTTGTTTGTTCTTTCTATCAATGTGTTAGGTGAAAGGTTAGGTTGTTTATTTGAGAATTTTCTTGTTTCCTGAGGTAAGCTTGTATTGCTATAAACTTCCCTCTTAGAACTGTATTTTTTCTGTGTCCCATAGGTTTTGGATCATCATGTTTTCATTTTCATTTGTCTCTAGATATTTTTTGAGTTCCTATTTGATTTCTTCAGTGGTCCATTGTTCGTTTAACAGCATATTACTTAGCCTACATGTGTTTGTGTTTTTTCAGTTTTTTTTTCCTTGTAGTTAACTTCTAGTCTCATAGCATCATGGTCAAAAGGTGCTTGTTATGATTTCAGTCTTCTAAAGCATGCTGAGGCTTGTTTTGTGGCCTAGCATGTAATCTATCCTGGAGAATGCTCCATGTGCACTTGAAAAGAATGTGTATTCTGTGTCTTTCAGATGGAATGCTTTGTATATATCAATTAAGTCCATTTGGTCTAATGTGTTATTTAAGGCCTGTGTTTCCTTATTGATTTTCTGTCTGGATGATCTGTCCATTGATGTAAGTGGGGTGTTAAAGTCCCCTACTATTACTGTGTTACTCTTGATTTCTCCTCTTATGTCTGCTAACATTTGCCTTATATATTGAGGTACTCCTTTGTTGGTTGCATATATTTTTACAATTGTTATATCTTCTTCTTGGATTGATTCCTTGACTATTATGTTGTGTCCTTCTTTGTTCCTTGCAACAGTTTTCATTTTAAAGTCTATTTTATCTGATACGAGTTTTGCTACTCTGGCTTTCTTTTGATTTTCATTTGCATGGAATACCTTGTTTTCTGTTCCCTCACTTTATGTCTGTATATGTCTCTAGATCTGAAGTGAGTTGCTTGTAGGCAGCATATATATGGGTCTTGTTTTTGTATCCATTCAGCCTGTTTCTTTTGTTTGGAGCATTTAGTCCATATACACTTAAGGTAATTATTGATATGCAGGTTCTTACTGCCATTTTGTTTATTGTTTTGGATAGTTTTGTAGGTCTTTTTTTCCCCTTTGTTCTTTTGTTCTACTCTCTTGTGATTTGATGACTGTTTTTAGTGTTGTTTGGATTTTTCTTTTTTATGTGTATATCTATTATAGATTTTTTGTTTGTGGATACCATGACATTTTTGTATAGCATTCTCTATGTATATGTGATTGTTCTAAGTTGCTGATCTCTTAATTTCAAATGTGTTTTAACTACCCTGCATTTGTGCTGTCCTCCCCTCAGGATTACTGTTTTTGATGTCATATTTTACATCTAACTGTTTTGTATATCCCTTAACTCCTTGTGGATACAGATGATTTTTAATAATTTTGTCTTTTAACCTCCCTACTAGCTTTCTGTGTAGATGATTTCCTACCTTTACTATATGTTTGCATTGACTGGTGAGCTTTTTCATTTCATAATTTTCTTATTTCTTATTGTGGCCTTTTCTTTTTCACCTAGAGAAGTTCCTTTAACATTTGTTGTAAAGCTGGTTTGGTGGTGCTGAATTCTTTTAGCTTTTGCTTGTCTGTAAATCTTTTGATTTCTCCATCTGATCTGAATGAGAGCCTTGTTGGGTAGAGTATTCTTGGTTGTAGGTTTTTCCCTTTCATAAGTATAAATATATCGTGTCACTCTATTCTTGCCTGCAGAGTTTCTGCTGACAAATATCAGCGGATAGCCTTATGGAAGTTCCCTCATATGTTATTTGTTGCTTTTCCCTTGCTACTTTTAATATTCTCTCTTTATCTTTGATTTTTGTCATTTTGATCATGATGTGTCTTGGTATATTCCTATTTGGGTTAATCCTATTGGGATTCTCTGCACTTCCTGGACTTGGGTGACTGTTTCCTTTACCAAGTTAGGGAGCTTTTCAGCTATTATCTCTTCAAATATTTTCTGAGGCCCTTTCTTTTTCTCTTCTCTTTCTGGGACCTCTATAAGCAAATATTAGTGTGCTTGTGGTTGTCCCAGAAGTCTCTTAAACTGTCCTCATTTCTTTTCTTTTTTTTTTTTCTCTTTTCAGGAACAGTGGTTTCCACTACTCTGTCTTCCAGCTCACTGATAGGTTCTAAAGTATCACTTAGTCTAATATTGATTCCTTCAATATTGAGTTTTCACTTTAGTTATTGTATTCTTCATCTGTTAACTTGTTCTTTATGTTTTCTAACTCTTTGTTAAAAAAAGAATTCTAACTTCTTCCTCTGTGCATCCATTCTCCTCCCAAGTTCTTTGATCATCTTTATGATCACTACTCTGAATTATCAGATAGATTGCCTATCTCCACTTAATTTAGTTCTTCTTAAGGGCTTTTATGTTGTTCCTTCAACTGGAACATATTCCTCTGCCACCTCATTTTGTCTAAGTTGCTATTGGTATTTTTATGTATGTGGTAGGTTATTTACATTTCTCAACCTTGGAGAAGTGGCCTTCTGTAGGAGATGTCCTATGCATCCCAGCAGTACACTCCCCTCTCATCACCCAAGCTATATGTTCTAGGGGTTCCCTCTAAGAAGGCTGTATGGGTTCTTCTGTTGTGGTGGGCTGACTACATAGGGTGGTCTGGTAGGCTTATTTGGCCCCTACTCTGGTTGGTTGCCAGGGATCTGCCTTGTGTGTATGTTGCTGACTACTATTTAGCCTGGTCACCAGGTGGCTGGTTGCAGAACCCTAGGGAGCCCCATGATTAGAGCTGGCTCACTGATGGGTACAGTCAGGGTTCCAGAGGCTCTGGAGCTGTTGCCCACCCACTGGCAGATGAAACCATATCCTGGGGTTAGTGCCAGACCACTGGCAGGCAGAGCTGTTTCCTGGAGTCTGGCTGCAGGGCCCAGGGATCCCAGAGCTAGTTTCAGATCCTTGGGAGGGGGCAGTTCCTGACAGTTGGGTATGGGGTCTGGGGTGTTCCAAAGGTTCTGTTGACCTGCTACTGGGCATGGCCAGGGCCCAGCTATTCCCTGAATAGGGTCTGGCCAGCTGTTGGCAGACTCTGTCTGCAGGCCATGGGATTGTAGTTTTCTTACTTCTGGTGTCTACCCCATCATAGGTGAGGCTGGTCTAGAGGCTAGTGCAGGCTTCCTGGCAAAAAGGGCCAGTGCCTGCCCACTGATTGGTAAAGCTGGATCTTCACCCTCTGGTGGGCAGGGCTGTGTCTAGAGACATGTCTAGAGGTCACTGTGGGCTCAGGAAGTCTTTAGGCAGCCTGTCTGCTGATGGGTCGGGTGTGTCCCTGCCCAGTTAGTTTTTTGGCCTGAGGCATTCCAGCACTGCTGTCTAGAGTCTGTAGGGCAGGGCCAGGTCTTGGCACTAATGGGCCAAGATGGCAGCCTCCAGCAGCAGAGCTCACATGGTTGAATGTTTGCAAATATGTTTGACACTATTGTCTGTGTCCCCAGGGTGAGCCACAGCCACCCCTCCCACCTCCCTAGGAGATACTCCAAGACCTGCAGGTAGGTCTGGCCCAGGCTGCTATTACATTACTGCTTTTGCCCTGGGTCCCAGTGTGCATGAGATTCTGTGTGCTCCCTTTAAGAGTGAAGTCTCTATTTCCTACAGTCCTTTGAGTCCCCTATAATCAAGCCCTGCTGGCCTTCAAAGCCAAATGCTCTGGATGTTTGTCTTCCTGGTGCCTGACTGCTGGGCTGGGGAGCCTGATGACGGGCTCAGAACTTTCACTCATGTAATTATATTACATGCAATATAATTATTCTCCAGTTTGTGGCTCACCCACCTGGGGTTTATGGGATTTGATTATATTGGGAGTATATCCCTCCTACCCATGTTGTTGTGGTTCATTCTTTATGTGTTTAGTTATAGAAAATCTTTTCTGGTAGGTTCCAGTCTTTTTCATCAATGGTTGTTCTACAGATAGTTGTGATTTTGGTCTGCTCATGAGAGGAGGTGAGCACAGGGTCTTTCTATTCCACCATCTTTGCTGCTCTGGTACATTATGTTTTTTAAGAACTTTTTTTTTTTGCCTACTAAGAGTATTCACCTTTTAAATACAATGTATTAAAAATATATTGAAATGCTTAAATATAATACAATGCAGATATAATATACATGGGTATGTTTGTATGGGTCCTACAGTAGTCTTTTCTGTTTTTAACTACACATCCAAATTCATCTTCTACCACATTCCCCTTCTGCTCCAGACACTGTTAATTGTTTTGCTCTTCCCAAACATACCAAAATCACTCTGGCCTCAGGGCTTTTGCACTTGTTGATGCCTCTAAGTAGAAGATGTTTCTCTCATATTGTTCCTGTAATGACCCCTCACTGTTCAGATGTCTCTCCTGAAATGTCCCCTTCACAGAGACTGTCCCTAACCACCTATCTATCTTTTAAAGACCAGTGCCACCACCACCATCAGCCTCATGCCTATGCCCTTACTTTATTTTTGTTTGTACCACTTATAATTACCTTAAAAAATGTTTATTTGTTTATATGTCTATCTGTCTGTACCATTTGAATGTAAGCTGTAGGAGGCTGAATCATAGCCACCTTGCTCATCCCTGTATTCCTAGTGTCAGGGAAATAGTGGGTATTAAATTCAATAAACATTTGTTGAATCAATGAATATATAAATAAATATATTGCATTAACTATATAATCTTTTAAATGTTTTCATGATGTTCAGTTTTCCTAAACAGGTCTGTAGCATGTTTTCTCATATATGTGCAGGTTTTGGTTTGTATCATGCAGCAAAATTTTACAGTTTTATTCCCTGATAGATATACTTCTTTTTATTTCAGATATTATAGTGTCTTTGTGTGTGTAATAAAAATTGCTTAATTTGTTATTTTAACTTTAAAGAATTTTTTTTCAATATATACTTGTTCTAGTCACTTTGCAATAGACTCCAAATAATTTTAATACTGTTTTCTGTTTTCATTTTGCCATACATTCATGTCATCTGCATCTCTTTTTAATATTTTATTTTATTTTTTTTTATATTGCATTATTTAGAGCCTCTGGAACAAAGTTGAATGATGGTTGGTATCACTGTCTTCATCCCAGTTTTAATGGAAATAAGACTAATATTTTAATATATAGTATTATGCTTACTATCAGGATTTTCTACATAGTTTTAAAATTATTTTAATGTAGTATCAAATCCTATTTTAATTCAGCTTTTTTATTGGAAAAGCTTCCTGAATCTTGAAAAAGATTTTGCAGCATATTTTAAAAGTTACATTGCTTTTATTCTTTAATTTGTTGATGCATTTAATTACATTAAAATATTTTCTAATGTTGAGCCACTCTCTCATTCCAGGAGTAAACTGTACTTGGTTCTAAGTATCATTCTTTTAATTTCTTGATTTGGCAAATATTTATTGGTCACCTAGTAGTCACCTGGCACTATTTCAAGTGACATCTCCAAATGAAGATATCAAATAAGCAGTTGGGTAAATATTGTGGAGTTTTGGGAAGAGAACTAGAGCCAGGTTAGAGATATAATTTGGGAAATATCAGCAGATATGTGGTATAGATTTGTAGTGTAGTTTAGTGAGAAAAGGAAAAGGTCCAGCAAATGTATCACTGGCACTCCAATATATAAAATAAGGTTGATGAATTAGTATAGGAGATCTAAAAGAAGAAGCCAGTAAGATAGGAATAAACCAAAGAAAGTATGATACCCCAGTAGTCATGATCTAGTCTGTTAAATTTGACTAGAAAGTTAGGTAAAATGAAGGCTCAATACCACTATGACAGTTAACCAGTTTATTTTATTTTCAGTATATGTCATAGTGATGTCTATGATTGATTGATTTCTTAAATCAAAGCAGCACATAAGCCTATATCATAAGGAAACAATTTATAAGATCCCTGTTCCTGGGCTATGAACAGTAACTAGAGTCTTCCATAGTTGTTCATTGGCTGTATCTCTGAATGTGACTGTAAGTCTACATGTGTGTGTTTGTCCTCAATAATTATTTACCGTTGTTGTTTTGTCTTTGTTATTATTTTTTATATAAATTGTCTATTTTCCATTTACTTATGAGTCATATTTGTTCTCTGACACATGGGTCATTTATACTGACAACTTATTTTGTACAACAGTTTCCCACATACAGCTCTGAATTAATAATTGCTTGGGTAGATACCATCAGTTCTAGGGATTTACCTACCATTATATTTCTAGAAAGATCTGTAACAAAAATTTTGTAGTATTTTAATCTATCCTCAAACATCAAATGCTCTTTATGATTCTGTTTGTCTCCTCTTTTTTAGTGTTCTCACCTCCTCCTTAACTTATTATTTATTACTCTTTCTCTGTATCCTTTTAACATCTGTAGTTTACATTAATCCAACAGAATCTAAATCATGTACTATATGATAAGAACAGACACTTTGAGTAAAGGTGAACCAGACACACAATATATTCTTATAAGAATAGACAGTCTATTAAAAGAGATGGAGCTATCACATAACTAATAATAATATGAGATAGAAATTAATTTGTTTATGTTATAGGGGGTAAAGATAAACACATATTCAAAGGAAGAGGTCACTGTGCTTTGGAGTGACAGGTAAGTCAACATTTAATCTGGACATTGAAACATAAATTGATTCTATAAATGTAGAGATGAATAAGTTATACTCAAAGAAGAGTAAACATAATAAGTAAATAAACACAGTGGGATACTGGATCAAGTAGTGTGGTGAATGTAGCAAGAGGTTTCCTTAAGCTAAAATTTATGAATATGAAATGAGCTACTAGGAAATAATATTTGAAAAAAAGTATATTAGGATCATGAAATGGAACTTTGGGGTAGGTGAAAATTTTACTCTTTACAGTGATCTACTTGAGTTTTGCTACAGGTAGATTAAAAAGACATGAACATGAAACGAATTGGAAAATTTATGCTAGAAGACTACTATAATTTTCTCATGATAATCTCACTGTCAATTAGCAACAGAGGATTTGTTTCTATCTTGCATCCCACTAAAATACTAAAGTATTTTAACATAGCCTCCAAATTAACAAACTAATGTTTGTAAAAAATGTCAGTCTTCATTATTTTTGTACTGATTTTGTATAGTTTTAGTAAAATTTAATAACTTTAGGTTTACTCTTCTAATAAGATATTCAAGTTAAGTATGCTATTATTATTACCTATTAACTCACAGATATGATAACAACCAAGATAACTGCAACAAAATGAGTAAGATATAATTTACCATACTAGATCTCTATACTAATTAAATTCACTAATTTATTGGATTGAATGACAAGGATACTAATGGTAAGCACAAAATGGAGCCCAGAAACCAAGTCAGAAATGTATGGAAACTTGGTATATGAAAGATAAGGCACTATAAACAATTGGAGGATAAATAATAAAAAATTATTCTTCTACATTAAAAGTATTTAAATTCCTACAACAACATAAAAATATACTCACCAAATATTAGATTTCTTAAATAACTAAATATAACTAAATAGTCAAAGCAAATACTTTGAAACTATTAATACGATATATATAGTAGAATGTGTTGTGTGTGGGTTAGAAAATGATTATTTAAACAAGAATCAAAAAGGAGGGGGAGCTTAAAGATGGCGGAAGAGTAAGACGTGGAGAGCACCTTCCTCCCCACAAATACATCAGAAATATATCTACATGTGGAACAACTCCTACAGAACACCTACTGAATGCTGGCAGAAGACCTCAGACCTCCCAAAAGGCAAGAAACTCCCCACCTACCTGGGTAGGGTAAAAGAAAAAAGAAAAAACAGGACAAAAGAATAGGGACGGGATCTGCACCTCTGGGAGGGAGCTGTGAAGGAGGAAAGGTTTCCACACACTACAATGCCCCTTCACGGGCAGAGACTGCTGCTGGTGGTGGTGGTAGGGGAAGCTTTGAAGCCATGGAGGAGAGCGCAGCAACAGGGTTGCGGAGGGCAAAGCGGAGAGATTCCCGCACAGAGGATCGGTGCCGACCAGCATTCACCAGCCCAAGAGGCTTCTCTGCTCACCTGCTGGGGCAGGCGGGGGCTGGGAGCTGAGGCTCGGGCTTCCCAGGTCAGATCCCAGGGAGAGGACTCGGGTGGGCTGCATGAACACAGCCTGACGGGGGCTAGTGCACCACAGCAAGCAGGGAGGGAGTCCAGGAAAAGGTCTGGACATGCCTAAGAGGCAAGAGACTTTTTCTTGCCTCTTTGTTTCCTAGTGCGCGAGGAGAGGGCATTAAGAGTGCCACTTAAAGGAGCCCCAGAGATGGGCATGAGCTGCGGCCATCAGCGCGGAACCCACAGAGACGGGCATGAGACACTAAGGCTTCTGCTGTGCCACCAAGAAGCCCATGTACAAGCACAAGCCACTATCCATGCCTGCTTCCTGGGAGTCTGTGCAGCCCACCACTGCCAAGGTCCCATGATTCAGTGACAACTTCCCAGGGACAACGCACAGCACACCTCAGGCTGGTGCAACATCACGTCAGCCTCTGCAGCTGCAGGCTCGCCCTGCATCTGTACCCCTCCCTCTCCCCAGCCTGAGTGAGCCAGAGCCCCCTACTCAGCTGCTACTTTAACCCCGTCCTGTCTGTCTGAGTGAAGAACAAATGCCCTCAGGCAATCTACATGCAGAGTGGCTCCAAATCCAAAGCTGAACCCCCAGGAGCTGTGCTAAAAAAGAAGACAAAGGGAAATCTCTCACAGCAGCCTCAGGAGCAGCAGATTAAATCTCCACAATCAACTTGATGTACCCTGCATCTGTGGAACACCTGAATAGACAACAAATCATCCCAAATTGAGGAGGTGGACTTTGAGAACAATGATATATGTTTTTTTTCCCTTTTTCTCTTTTTGTTTGTGTGTGTGTGTGTGTGTGTGTGTGTGTGTGTGTGTGTGTGTGTATGCTTCTGTGTGTGATTTTTGTCTGTATAGCTTTGCTTTTACCATTTGTCCTAGGGTTCTGTCTGTCCGGGTTTTTTTGTTTGTTTTAAAAAAAATTTTTGTTAATAATTACTATTTTTTATTTTAATAACTTTATTTGATTTTATCTACTTCTTTCTTTCTTTCTTTCTTTCATTATTTCATTTTCATTTTCATTTCTTTCATTTTCTCTCCCTTTTATTCTGAGCCATGTGGAGGACAGGCTCTTTGTGCTCCAGCCAGGTGTCAGGGCTGTGCCACTGAGGTGGAAGAGCCAAGTTCAAGACACTGGTCCACAAGAGATCTCCCAGCTCCACTTAATATCAAACAGCGAAAATCTCCCACAGATCTCCATCTCAACACCAAGACCCAGCTCCACTCAAAGAGCAGCAAGCTACAGTGCAGAACACCCTATGCCAAACAACTAGCAAGACAGGAACACAACCCCATGCATTAGCACAGAGGCTGCCTAAAATCATAAGGTCACAGACACCCCAAAACCCACCACCAGACGTGGACCTGCTCACCAGAAAGACAAGATCCAGCCTCATGCACCAGAACACAGGCACTAATCCCCTCTATCAGGAAGCCTACACAACCCACTGAACCAACCTTAGCCACTGGGGACAGACACCAAAAACAACAGGAACTACAAACCTGCAGACTGCGAAAAAGAGACCGCAAGCACAGTAAGTTAAGCAAAGTGAGAAGACAGAAAAATACAAAGCAGATGAAGGAGCAAGGCAAAACCCCACCAGACCTAACAAATGAAGAGGAAATAGGCAGACTACCTGAAAAAGAATTCAGAATAATGATAGTAAAGATGATCCAAAATCTTGGAAATAGAATGGAGAATATATAAGAAACGTTTAAAAAGGACCTAGAAGAACTAAAGAGCAAACAGAGATGAACAACACAAAAAATGAAATTAAAAATTCTCTAGAAGGGATCAATAGCAGAATAACTGAGGCAGAAGAACGGATAAGTGACCTGGAAGATAATATAGTGGCTATAACTACTGCAGAGCAAAATAAAGAAAAAAGAATGAAAAGAATTGAGGACAGTCTCAGAGACCTCTGGGACAACATTAAACGCACCAACATTCGAATTTTAGGGGTCCCAGAAGTAGAAGAGAAAAAGAAAGGGACTGAGAAAATATTTGAAGAGATTATAGTTGAAAACTTCCCTAATATGGGAAAGGAAGTAGTTAATCAAGTCCAGGAAGAACAGAGAGTCCATACAGGATAAATCCAAGGAGAAACATACCAAGACACATATTAATCAAACTATCAAAAATTAAATACAAAGAAAAAAATATTAAAAGCAGCAAGGGAAAAACAACAAATAACATACAAGGGAATCCCCATAAGTCTAATGGCTGCTCTTTCATCAGAAACTCTGCAAGCCAGAAGGGACTGGCAGGACATATTTAAAGAGATGATGGAGAAAAACCTACAACCAAGATAACTCTACCCAGCAAGGATCTCATTCAGATTTGATGGAGAAATTAAAAACTTTACAGACAAGCAAAAGCTAAGAGAATTCACCACCACCAAACCAACTTTACAACAAATGCTAAAGGAACTTCTCTAGGCAG
This sequence comes from Lipotes vexillifer, assembly GCF_000442215.2. Classification (NCBI taxonomy): domain Eukaryota; kingdom Metazoa; phylum Chordata; class Mammalia; order Artiodactyla; family Lipotidae; genus Lipotes; species Lipotes vexillifer. The sequence continues at coordinate 1,473,786 of NW_006790551.1, forward strand.
GAAACACAAGAGAAGAAAAAGACCTACAATAACAAACCCAAAACAGTTATAAAAGGGTAACAGGAAGATACATATTGATAGTTACCTTAAATGTAAATGTATTAAATGCTCCCACCTAAAGACACAGACTGGCTGAATGGATACAAAAACAAGACCCATACATATGCTATCTACAAGAGACCCACTTCAGAACTAGGGACACATACAGACTGAAAGTGAGGGGATGGAAAAAGATATTCCATTCAAATGGAAATCAAAAGAGAACTGGAGTAGCAATTCTCATATCAGAAAAAATAGACTTTAAAACAAAGACTATAACAGGACACACAGAAGGACACTACATAATGATAAACGGGTCAATCCAAGAAGAAGATATAACAATTGTAAATATCTATGCATCCAACATAGGAGCACCTCAATACATAAGGCAAACACTAACAGCCATAAAAGGGGAAATCGACAGTAACACAATCATAGTAGGGGAGTTTAACACCCTATTTTCACCAAAGTACAGATCATCCAAAATGAAAATAAATAAGGAGACACAAGCTTTAAATGATACATTAAAAAGATGGACTTAATGGATATTTATAGGACATTCCATGCAAAAACAACAGAGTACACATTCTTCTCAAGTGCTCATGGAACATTCGCTAGGATAGATCATATCTTGGGTCACAAATCAAGCCTTGGTAAATTTAAGAAAATGGAAATCATATAAAGTATTTTTTCCGACAATATCACTATGAGACTGTATATCAATTACAGGAAAAAATCTGTAAGCAATACAAACACATGGAGGCTAAACAACACACTACTTAATAACCAAGACATCACTGAAGAAATCAAAGAGGAAATCAATAAATACCTAGAGGGCTTCCCTGGTGGTGCAGTGGTTGAGAGTCCGCCTGCCGATGCAGGGGACACGGGTTTGTGCCCCGGTCCTGGAAGATCCCACATGCCACCGGGCAGCTGGGCCTGTGAGCCATGGCTGCTGAGCCTGTGCGTCCGGAGCCTGTGCTCCACAATGGGAGAGGCCACAACAGTGAGAGGCC
>NW_006790551.1:1474850-1480640 GCF_000442215.2 Lipotes vexillifer
GGGAGGGGCCCGTTGCCCCAAAAAAAAAAAAAAAAAAAAAAAAAAAAAAAGTGATATACCTAGAGACGATGACATTGAAAACACAACAACCCCAAAACCTATGGGATGCAGCAAAAGCAGTTCAAAGAGGGAAGTTTATAGCTATACAAGCCTACCTTAAGAAACAAGAAACATCTCAAATAACCTAACCTTACACCTAAAACAATTAGAGAAAGAACAAAAAGACTCCAAAGTTAGCAGAGGGAAAGAAATCATAAAGATCAGATCAGAAATAAGTGAAAAAGAAATGAAGGAAACGATAGCAAAGATCAATAAACCCAAAACCTGGTTCTTTGAGAAGATGAACAAAATTAATAATCCATTAGCCAGAATTATCAAGGAAAAAAGGCAGAAGACTCAAATCAATAGAATTAGAAATGAAAAAGGAGAAGTAACAACTGACACTGCAAAAATACAAAGGATCATGAGACATTACTACAAGCAACTCAATGCCAATAAAATGGACAACTGGGAATAAATGGACAAATTCTTAAAAATGCACAACCTTCCTAGACTGAACCAGGAAGAAATAGAAAATATGAACAGACCAATCACAAGCACTGAAATTGAAACTGTGATGAAAAATCTTCCAACAAACAAAAGTCCAGGACCAGATGGCCTCACAGGCGAATTCTATCAAACATTTAGAGAAGAGCTAACACCCATCCTTCTCAAACTCTTCCAAAATACAGCAGAGGGAGGAACATTCCCAAACTCATTCTACCATCACTCTCATACCAAAACCAGACAAAGACGTAACAAAGAAAGCAAACTACAGGCCAATATCACTGATGAACATAGATGCAAAAATCCTCAACAAAATACTAGCAAACAGAATCCAACAGCACATAAAAAGGATCATACACCATGATCAAGTGGGGTTTAATCCCAGGAATGCAAGGATTCTTCAATATACACAAATCAATCAATGCGATACACCATATTAACAAATTGGAGGAGAAAAACCACATGATTATCTCAATAGATGAAGAGAAAGCTTTCAACAAAATTAAACACCCATTTATGATAAAAACCCTCCAGAAAGTAGGTGTAGAGGGAACTTTCCTCAACATAATAAAGGCCATACATGACAAATCCTCAGCCAACATTGTCCTCAATGGTGAAAAACTGAAACCATCTCCAGTAAGATCAGAAACAATACAAGGTTGCCCACACTCACCACTATTATTCAACATAGTTTTGGAAGTTTTAGCCCCAGCAATCAAAGAAAAAGAAATCAAAGGAATCCAAATTGGAAAAGAAGAAGTAAAGCTTTCACTGTTCACAGATGACATGATAATATAGAAAGAGAATCCCAATGATACTGCCAGAGAACTACTAGAGCTAATCAATGAATCTGGTAAAGTAGCAGTATACAAAATTAATGCACAGAAATCTTACATTCCTAGACACTAATGATGAAAAGTCTGAAAGTGAAATTAAGAAAGCACTCCCGTTTACAATTGCAACAAAAAGAATAAAATATGTTGGAATAAACCTACCTAAGGAGACAAAACACCTGTATGCAGAAAATTATAAGACACTGCTGAAAGAAATTAAAGATGATACAAATAGATGAAGAGATATACCATGTTCTTGGATTGGAAGAATCAACATTGTGAAAATGACTCTACTACCCAAGGCAATCTACAGATTCAATGCAATCCCTATCAAACTACCACTGGCACTTTTCACAGAACTAGAACAAAAAATTTCACAATTTGTATGGAAACACAAAAGACCCCAAATAGCCAAAGCAATCTTGAGAAAGAAAAATGGAGCTGGAGGAATCAGGCTCCCTGACTTCAGACTATACTACAAAGCTATAGTAATTGGGCTTCCCTGGTGGCGCAGTGGTTGAGAGTCCGCCTGCCGATGCAGGGGACGTGGGTTCGTGCCCCGGTTTGGGAGGATCCTGCATGCCGTGGAGCGGCTGAGCCCGTGAGCCATGGCCGCCGGGCCTGCGCGTCTGGAGCCTGTGCTCCACAACAGGAGAGGCCACAACAGTGAGAGGCCGGCGTGCCGCAAAGAAAAAAAAAAAAGCTACAGTAATCAAGACAGTATGGTACTGGCACAAAAACAGAAATATGGATCAATGCAACAGGATAGAAAACCCAGAGATAAACCCATGCACATATGGTCACCTCCTCTTTGACAAAGGAGGCAAGAATATACAGTGGAGAAAAGACAGCCTCTTCGATAAGTGGTGCTGGGAAAACTGGACAGCTACATGTAAAAGAGTGAAAATAGAACACTCCCTAACACCATACACAAAAATAAACTGAAAATGGATTAAAGACCTAAATGCATGGCCAGACCCCATCAAACTCTTAGAGGAAAACATAGGCAGAACACTCTGTCACATAAATCACAGCAAGATCCTTTTTGACCCACCTCCTAGAGAAATGGAAATAAAAACAAAAATAAATGGGACCTAATGAAACTTAAAAGCTTTTGCACAGCAAAGGAAACCATAAACAAGATGAAAAGACAACCCTCAGAATGGGAGAAAATATTTGCAAATGAAGCAACTGATAAAGGATTAATCTCCAAAACATACAAGCAACTCATGCAGCTCAATATCAAAAAAAACAAACAACCGAATCCAAAAATGGGCAGAAGACCTAAATAGACATTTCTCCAAATAAGATATCCAGATTGCCAGCAAACACATGAAAGAATGCTCAACATCATTAATCATTAGAGAAATGCAAATCAAAACTACAATGAGATATCATCCCACACTGGTCAGAATGGCCATCATCAAAAAATCTACAAACAATAAATGCTGGAGAGGGTGTGGAGAAAAGGGATCTCTCTTGCACTGTTGGTGGGAATGTAAATTGGATACAGCCACTACGGAAAACAGTATGGAGCTTCCTTAAAAAACTAAAAATTGAACTATCATACAACCCAGCAATCCCACTACTGGGCATATACCCTGAGAAAACCATAATTCAAAAAGAGCCATGTGCCAAAATGTTCATTGCAGCTCTATTTACAATAGCCAGGATATGGAAGCAACCTAAGTGTCCACTGACAGATGAATGGATAAAGATGTGGCACATATATACAATAGAATATTACTCAGCCATAAAAGGGAATGAACTGATTTATTTGTAGTGAGGTGGATGGACCTAGAGACTGTCATACAGAGTGAAGTAAGTCAGAAAGAGAAAAACAAATACTGTATGCTAACACATATATATGGAATCTAAAAAAAGTAAAAGAAACTAAATGGTCAGAAGAACTTAGGGGCAAGATAGGAGTAAAGATGTAGACCTACTAGAGAATGGACTTGAGGACACGGGGAGGGGGAAGGGTAAGCTGGGACAAAGTGAGAGAGTGGCATGGACATATATACACTACCAAACGTAAAATAGATAGCTAGTGGGAAATAGCTGCATAGCACAGAGAGATCAGCTCATTGCTTTGTGACCACCTAGAGTGGTGGGATAGGGAGGGTGGGAGGGAGGAAGATGCAAGAGGGAAGAGATATGGGGACATATGTATATGTATAAATGATTCACTTTGTTATAAAGCAGAAACCAACACACCATTGTAAAGCAATTACACTCCAGTGAAGGTGTTTTTTAAAAAAAATCAAAAAGGAAAATGAATAAAAATAATGCTAATTTGCTAAAGTCCTGATGGCATGCATTGTAGGTTCAGAGATTTTATCAACCATATGATTATGAGACAAAGCTATTATTCTGAATATACATCAGAGTACACTTAGCATGACCCCCTTACCATCATCAAAATACAGCAGACTATAAATGGTACAAATTGCGAAATGTTATGTACTATAGAAATGCCATAAGAGGTTCTCAAACTCTACCCCACACTCCATGATTAAAATGAAACTATATAGGGAATCGGCACAAAGTCGAAGCCATATTGCATCTTGTGGATTATTAACAGGAATGATATGAGTGTTACAGGGAATGCTACAAGCTCAGGAGAAAACATGGTGGAGTAGAAGGCCCTACCCTGCAGTGGGTCAAGACACAGCTCCACCTGCTGGGAAGCCTGCACAAGCCTCTTAGAATGGCCTCATCCAACAGGGGGGAGACAGCAGAAGCAAAAAGAACTAAACCCTGTGGCCTGCAGAACACAAACTGCAATGACAGAAAGTTAGACAAAATGAAATGGCAGAGGAATATGTCCCAGACTAAGGAACAAGATAAAACCCCAGAAGAACACTAAGTGAAGTTAAGTTCAGACAGGTAGGCAATCTACCAGAAAAAGAATTCAGAGCAGTGAAAGTAAAGACAATCCAAGATCATGGAAAAAAATAGAGGCACAGACCGAGAGCTACAAGAAATGTTTAACAAATAGCTAGAAGATCTAAACAACAAACAGATGAACAATATGATAAATGAAAAATATACTAGAAGGAATAAATAGCAGAGTAAATGAAGCAGAAGAACGAATAAGTGAGCTAGAAGACAGAATGGTCGAAATCACTGCCACAGAACAGAATAAAGAAAAACTAATAAAAAGAAATGAGTACCGTCTAAGAGACTTCTAGGACAACATTAAATGCACCAGCATTAACATTATAGGGGTCCCAGAAAGAGAAGAGAGAAAGAGATAATAGCTGAAAACGAACCTAACACAGGAAAGGAAACAGTCACCCACGTCCAGGAAGTACAGAGTCCCAGGCAGAATAAACCCAAGGAGGAACACACCGAGTCACATAGTAATTAAATTGACAAAAATTAAAGACAAACAAATTATTAAAAGTAACAGATGACATACATAGGAACTGCCATAAAGTTATCAACTGATTTCTCCACAGACACGCTGCAGACAAGAAAGGAATGGCATGATATATTTGCAGTGATGAAAGGGATAAACCTACAACCAAGAATACTCTACCCAGCAAGGATCTCATTCAGAGATCCTTGACAGAGGATCCTTTGACAGAGAAACCAAAAGCTTTACAGACAAGCAAAAGTTAAAAGAATTCAGCACCACCACACCAGCTTTACAACAAATGCTAAAGTAACTTCTCTAGGCAGAAAAAAATGCCACAATTAGAAACAAGAAAATTACAAATGGAAAAGCTCACCCCTAATGACAAACATAAAGTAAAGGTAGGAAATCATCTGCACACAAATATGATGTCAAAACCAGAAATCATGAGAAAAGGAAAGTAGAGATGCAGGATATTGGAAATGCATTAGAAATTAAAACAACAGCAACTAAAAACAATCTTATTTATATATAGACTGCTATATCAAAGCCTCATCATAACCGCAAACCAAAAATCTGCAGTAGATACACACACACACACACACACACACACACACACACACACACACACACACACAAGAAATCCAAGCACAAAATTAAAGTTAGTCAACAAATCACAAGAGAAGAGAACGAAAGAGGAAGGGGAGAAAAAAGACCTACAAAAACAAATCTAAAACAATTAACAAAACTGCAATAAGAATGTACATATTGATAATTACTTTAAATATAAATAGATTAAATACTCCAACCAAAAGACATAGACTGGCTGAATGGATACAAAAACAACATCTATATATATGCTATCTACAGGAGACTTGCTTCAGATCTAGGGACATATACAGAATGAAAGTGAAAGGATGGAAAAAATATTCCATGCAAATGAAAATTTTAAAAAAATGCTGGAGGGGCTTCCCTGGTGGTGCAGTGGTTGAGAGTCTGCCTGCCGATGCAGGGGACACGGGTTCGTGCCCCAGTCCGGGAAGATCCCAC
>NW_006790551.1:1480735-1622206 GCF_000442215.2 Lipotes vexillifer
AAAAAAAAAAAAAAAAAAATGCTGGAGTACCAAAACTGACATCAGACAAAAGAGATAAAATAGATTTTAAAATGAAGACTGTTACAAGAGACAAGGAAGGACACTACATAAATCAAGAGCTCAATCCAAGAAGAAGACAAAATTATATCACATGACTTAAGTGATATTTATACAGTATTTAATGTGAAAGCAGCACAATATACATTCTTTTCAAGTCCACATGGAACATTCTCCAGGACTGATCACATGCTGTGCCATAAAATGAGCCTTGATAAATCTAAAAAAACTGACAGAGAAATATGTTGCAGATGTAGGAGCAAGGTAAAACTCCACAAGACCAAACAAATGAAGAGGAAATAGGCAGTCTGCCTGAAAACGAATTCAGAGTAATGATAGTAAAGATGATCCAAAATCTTGGAAAAAGAATGGAGAAAATATAAGAAATGTTTAACGAGGAACTAGAAGAACTAAAGAGCAAACAAACAATGATGAACAACACAATAACTGAAATTTAAAATATGCTAGAAGGAATCAATAGCAGAATAACTGAGGCAGAAGAACAGATAAGTGACTTGGAATATAGAATGGTGGAAATAACTGCTGCTGAGCAGAATAAAGAAAAAGGAATGAAAAGAATTGAGAAGAGTCTCAGAGACCTCTGGGACAACATTAAACGCATCAACATTCAAATTATAGGGGTCCCAGAAGAAGAGAAAGAGAAAGAGTCTGAGAAAATATTTGAAGAGATTATAGTCAAATACTGGAAAGGAAATAGTCAAGGCCAGAAAGTGCAGAGAGTCCCATACAAGATAAACCCAAGGAAAAACACATCAAGACACATATTAATCAAACTATCAAAAATTAAATACAAAGAAAAAATAGTAAGAGCAGCAAGGGAAAAGCAACAAATGACATACAAGGCAATCCCCATAAGGTCATCAGCTGATCTTTAAGTATATCCTGCTGGCCTGCAGAGTTTCTGCTGAAAGTGACGAAACGGGAAAAACCTACAACCAAGATTACTCTACCCAGCATGGCTCTCATTCAGATATGATGGAGAAATCAAAAGCTTTAGAGACAAGTAAAAACTATGAGAATTCAGCACCACCAGACCAGCTTTACAACAAATGCTAAAAGAACTTCTCTAGGCAGGAAACACAAGAGAAGAAAAAGACCTATAAAAACAAACCCAAAACAATTGAGAAAATTGTAACAGGAACATACATATCAATAATTACCTTAAATGTAAATGGATTAAATGCTCCAACCAAAAGAAACAGACTGGCTGAATGGATACAAAAACAAGACCCGTATATACATTGTTTACAAGTGACACACTTCAGACCCAGGGACACATACAGAATGAAAGTAAGGGGATGGAAAAAGATATTCCATGCAAATGGAAATCAAAAGAAAGCTGGAGTAGCAATATTGATATGACAAAATAGACTTTAAAATAAAGACTGTCACGAGAGACAAAGAAGGACACTATATAATGATAAAGGGATCAAGCCAAGAAGATATAACAGTTGTAAATGTTTATGCACCCAACATAGGAGCAATACAATACATAGGCAAATGCTAACAGCCATAAAAGGGGAAATTGACAGTAACACAATAATAGTGGGAGACTTTAACATTCCATATACACCAAGGGAGAGGTCATCAGAGAGAAGATTAATTAAAGGAAAACACAAGCCTTAAATGACATATTAGACCAGATAGACTTTATTGATATTTATAAGACAGTCCATCCAAAAACAACAGAGTACATGTTCTTCTCAAGTGCTCATGGAACATTCTCCAGGACAGATCACATCTTGGGTCACAAATCAAGCTTTGCTAAATTTAAGAAAATTGAAATCATGTTAAGCATCTTTTCCAAACACAACACTATGAGATTAGAAATCAATTACAGGAAAAAAAATTGTAAAAAACACAAACACATGGAGGCTAAACTATATGCTACTAAATAACCAAGTGATCACTGAAGAAATCAAAGAGGAAATCAAAAAATACCTAGAAACAAATGACAATGAATACACAATGACCCAAAACGTATGGAATGCAACAAAAGCAGTTCTGAGAGGGAAGTTTATAGCAATACATTCCTACCTTAAGAAAAAAGAAAAATCTCAAATAACCTAACTTTACACCTAAAGCAACTAGAGAAAGAAGAACAAACAAAATCCAAAGTGAGTAGAAGGAAATAAATCATGGAGATCAGAGAAGAAATAAATGAAATAGAACTGAAAGAAAAAATAGCAAAGATCAACAAAACTAAAAGCTGGTTCTTTGAGAAGACAAAATTGATAAACCTTTAGCCAGACTCATCAAGAATAAAAGGGAGAGGAATGAATCAATAAAATTAGAAATGAAAAAGGAGAAGTTACAAATAAAAAAGGATCATAAGAAATTAGTACAAGCCGCTATATGCCAATAAAATGGACAACCTGGAAGAAATGGACAAATTCTTAAAGTACCACCTTCCAAGACTGAACCAGGAAGAATTAGAAAATATAACCAGACCTATCACAAGTAATGAAATTAAAACTGTCATTAAAAATCTTCCAACAAACAAAAGTCCAGGGCCAGATCACTTCACAGGTGAATTCTATCAAACATTTAGAGAAGAGCTAACACCTATCCTTCTCAAACTCTTCCAAAATATAGCAGAGGGAGGAACACTCCCAAACTCATTCTACGAGACCACCAACACCCTGATACCAAAACCAGTCAAAGATGTAACAAAAAAAGAAAATTACAGGCCAATATCACTGATGAATATAGATGCAAAAATCCTCAACAAAATACTAGCTAACCAAATCCAGCAACACATTAAAAAGATAATACACCATGATCAAGTGGGATTTATCCCAATGATGCAAGGATTCTTCAATATACACAAATCCATCAATGTGTTACACCATATTAACAAACTGAAGGATAAAAACCATATGATCCTCTCAATAGATGCAGAAAAAAGCTTTTGACAAAATTGAAAACATATTTATGGGCATAGAGGCAACCTACCTTAACATAATAAAGGCCATATATGACAGCAAACACTATTTCCAATGGTGAAAAACTGAAAGCATTTCCTCTAAAATCAGGAACAAGACAAGGGTACCCACTCTTGCCACTATTATTCAACATAATTTTGGAAGTCCTGCCCACAGCCATCAGAGAAGAACAAAGAATAAAGGGAATCTAAACTGACAAAGAAGAAGTAAAACTGTCACTGTTTGCAGATGACATGATACATAGAAAAACTTAAGATGCCACCCTAAAACTACTAGAGCTAATCAATGAATTTAGTAAAGTCACAGGATACACAATTAATACACAGAAATCACTTGCATTCCTATACACTAACACTGAAAGATCAGAAAGAGAAATTAAAGAAACAATCCCATTTACCACTGCAACAAAAAGAATAAAATACCTTGGAATAAGCCTACCTAAGGAGGCACAATACTTGTACACAGAAAACTATAAGATACTGATAAAAGAAATCAAAGATGACACAAATAGGTGGAGAGACATACCATGTTCTTGGATTGGAAGAATCAATATAGTGAAAATGACTATATTACCCAAAGCAATCTACAGATTCAATGCAATCCCTATGAAATTACCAATGGCATTTTTCACAGAACTAGAACAAAAAAATGTAACAATTTGTATGGAAACACAAAAGAGCTCGAATAGCCAAAGCAATCTGGAGAAACAAAAATAGAGCTGGAGGAATCAGGTCCATGACTTCAGACTATACTAATCAAGAAAGTATGGCACTGGTACCAAAAGAGAAATATAGATCAATGGAACAGGATAGAAAGCCCACAGATAAACCCATGCAACTATGGTCACCTAATCTATGACAAAGGAGGCCAGAATATACAGTGGATAAAACATAGCTTCTTCAATAACTGGTACTGGGAAAACTGGATAGCTGCATGTAAAAGTAAGAAATTAGAACACTCCCTAACACCATACACAAAAATAAACTCAAAATGGATTAAAGACCTAAATATAAGGCCAGACACTATCAAACTCTTAGAGAACATAGGCAGAACACTCTTTGACATAAATCACAGCAAGATATTTTTTGACCCACCTCCTAGAATAATGATAATTAAAACAAAAATAAACAAATGGGACCTAATGAAACTTAAAAGCTTTGCACAGAAAAGGAAACCATAAACAAGATGAAAAGACAACCCTCAGAATGGGAGAAAATATTTGAAAACGAAGCAACTGACAAAGGATTAATCTCCAAAATATACAAGCAGCTCATGCAGCCCAATATCAAAAAACCAAACAACCCAATCCAAAAATGGGCAGAAGACCAAAACAGACATTTCTCCAAAGAAGACATACAGATGGCCAACGAAGACATTAAAAGATGCTCAACATCACTAATTATTAGAGGAATGCAAATCAAAACTACAATGAGGTATCACCTCATACTGGTCAGAATGGCCATCACGACAAAATCTACAAACAATAAATGCTGGAGGGGGTGTGAAGAAAAGAGAACCCTCATGCATTGTTGGCAGGAATGTAAATTGATACAGCCACTATGAAGAACAGTATGGAGACTTCTTAATAAACTAAAAGTAGAACTACGATATGCCCCAGCAATCCCAATACTGGGCATATACCCAGAGAAAACCATAATTCAAAAAGACACATGCACCCCAGTGTTCACTGCAGCACTATTTACAATAGCCAGAACATGAAAGCAACCTAAATGTCCGTTAACAGAGGAATGGATAAAGAAGATGTGGTACCTATATACAATGGAATATTACTCAGCCATAAAAAGGAATGAAGTTGGGTCATTTGTAGAGACTTGGATGGACCTAGAGAGTGTCATACAGAGTGAAGTAAGTCAGAAAGAGAAAAATAAATATCATATATTAACGCATATATGTGGTATCTGAAAAAATTGGTATAGATGACCTTAGTTAACAAAGCAGAAATAGAGAGACAGAAGTAGAGATACCAAGGCAGAAGGCATGGGTGGGATGAATTGGGGGATTGGGATTGGCTGACATATATACACTGTGATACTATGTGTAAAATAGATAACTAATGAAAACCTATTGTATAGCACAGGGAACTCAACTCAATGCTCTGTGGTGACCTAAATGAGAAGGAAATCCCCCAAAGAGGGGATATATGTATATGTACCCCTGATTCACTTTTCTGTACAGTATAAACTAACACAATATTTTAAATCATCTATACTCCAATAAAAATTATTTTAAATTAAAAAAAAAATTGAAATCATATCAAGCATATTTTCCGACCACAGTGCTATGAGATTAGAAATCAACTTTAAGAAAAAAGAACTGTAAAAAAAGAGAAAAAAACTCAAACATATGGAGTCTAAACAATATGCTACTAAACAACCAATTGATCACTGAAGAAGTCAAAGAGGAAATTAAAAAATACCTAAAGACAAATGAAAACAAAAGCACATGATCCAAAACCTATGGGACACAGCAAAAGCATTTCTAAGAGGGAAGATTATAGTAATACAATCTTTCCTCAGGAAACAAGAAAAATCTCAAATAAACAACTTAATCATGCACATAAAGAAACTGGAAAAAGAAGAATAAACACAACTCAAAGGCAGTAGAAGGAAAGATATCAGAAAGATCAGAACAGAATTAAATGAAATAGAAATCAAGAAAACAATACCAATGATCAATGAAACTAAAAGCTTCTTCTTTGAAAAGATAAACAAAACTGATAACCCTTTAGCCAGGCTGATAAAGAAAAAAAGGGAGAGGGCTCAAATCAATAAAATTAGAAGTGAAAGAGACGTTACAAGGGACACCACATAAACACAAAGAACCATAAGAGACTAGTAGGAGCAACTATATGCCAATAAAGTGGACAACCTAGAAGAAATGGACAAATTCTTAGAAACATACTATCTCCCAAGACAGAAACGGGAAGAAATAGAAAATACGAACAGACCAATCACAAGTACTGAAATTGAAACTGTGATTTTAAAACTCCCAATAAACAAAAATCCAGGACCAGGTGGTTTCACAGGTAAATTCTATCAAATATTTAGAGAAGAGTTAACACCTATCCTTCTGAAACTATCTCAAAAAATTGCAGAGGAAAGAACACTCCCAACTCATTCTATGAAGCTACCACCACCCTGATACCAAAAGCAGACAAAGATAATACAAAGAAAATTATAGGCTAATATCACTGATGAATACAGATGCAAAAATCATCAAAAAAATACTAGCAAACCAAATCCGGCAATACGTTAAAAGGATCATACACCATGATCAAGTGGGATTTATCCCTGCAATGCAAGGATTTTTCAGTATCAGCAAATCAGTCACTGTTATACACTACATTTAAAAAGTGACAAATAAAAACCATGTGATCATTTCAATAGATGCAGAAAAAGCTTCTGAAAAAATTCAACAGACATTTATGATAAAAACTCTCCAGAAAGTCAGCATGGAGGGAACGTACCTCAACATAATTAAGGCATATATCAAAAACCCACAGCTAACATCATCCTCAACAGTAAAAAGCTGTAAACATTTCCTCTAAGATCTGGAACAAGGCAAGGGTGTCCACTTTCACCACTTTTTTCAACATAGTTTTGGAAGTCCTAGCCACCAGCAATAAAGGAAGAAGAAGGAATAAAAGGAATCCAAATTGGGAAAGAAAAAGTAAACCTATCACTGTTTGCAGATGACATGATATATACTATACATAGAAAATCCTAAAGATGCTACCAGAAAACAACAGCTCATCAATGAATTTGGTAAAGGTGCAGGATACAAAATTAACTCACAGAAATCGGTTGTATTTCTATACACTAACAAGGAATAATCAGAAAGAAAAATTAAGGAAATAACCCAATTTGCCATCACATCAAAAAGAATAAAATACCTAGGTATAAACCTACCTATGGAGGCAAAAGACCTTTACAACAAAAATTATAAGATGCTGATGAAAGAAATCAAAGATGGCAGAAATTGATGGAAAGATATACCTTGTTCTTGGATTGTAAGAATCAATATTGTCAAAATGACTATACTACCCAAGGCAATCAACAGATTCAATGCAACCACTATCAAATTACCAATGGTGTTTTCCTTACAACTAAAACTAAAACATTTTAAATTTGTATGGAGACACAAAAGACCTCAAATAGCTAAAGCAATCTTGAGAAAGTAAAGTGGAGCTGGAGGAATCAGGTTTCCTGACTTCAGATAATACTACAAAGCTACAGTGATCAAAACAGTATGGTACTGGCACAAGAATAGAGATATAGATCAATGGAACAGGATAGAAAGCCCAGAATTAAACCCATGCACCTATGGTCAATTAATCTATGACTGAGGAGGCAAGAATAAACAATGGAGAAAAGACAGTCTCTTCAAGAAATGGTGCTGGGAAAATTGGACAGCCACATGTAAAAGACTGAAATCATTCTTTAACAGCATACACAAAAATAAACTCAAAATGGATTAAAGATCTAAATGTAATACTGGATACTGTAAAACTCTAAGAGGAAAACACATGCAGAACACACTTTGACATAAATCACAGCAGTATATTCTTTGATCCATCTCCTAGACTAATGGAAATAAAAATAAACAAATGGGACCTAATTAAACTCAAAAGCTTTTGCACAGCAAAGGAAATCATAAACAAAACGAAAAGACAACCCACAGAATTGGTGAAAATATTTCAAGTCATGCGACCAACAAGGAGGGATTAATCTTCAAAATTTACAAACAGCTCATGTGGATCAATATTAAAAAAAAACCCAAAAAACCCAACCCAATCAAAAAATGGGCAGAAGACCTATATACACATTTCTCCAAAGAAGACATACAGATTGTCAAGAGGAACCTGAATAAATGCTCAACATTGCTAATTATTAGAGAAATGCAAATCCAACCTAGAGTGATATATCGCCTCACACCAGTCAGAATGGCCATCATCAAAATATCTATGAACAATAAATGCTGTAGAGGGTGTGGAGAAAAGGGAACCCTCCTACACTATTGGTGGGAATGTAAATTGGTACAGCTGCTGTGGAGAACAGTATGTAAGTTTCTTTAAAAACTGAAAAAAGGAGCTACCTTTTTCAGTTGGATATGATCCAACAATCTCACTCCTGGGCATAAACCCATAGAAAACCATAAATCTAAAATGAATGTTCATCACCCCACTATTTGCAAGAGCCAAGACATAGAAGCAACCTAAATGTTCTACAGAGGAATGGATAAAGAAGATGTGGTACATATATACAATGGAATATTACTCAGCCATAGAAAAGAATGAAATAATGCCATTTGCAGCAACATGGTTGGACCTGGAGTTTATCATAGTTAGTCAGACAAAGACTAACATCATATGATATTGGTTACAGGCAGAATCTAAAAACAAAAGATACAAATGAATTTGTTTACAAAATAGAAACAGACTCACAGAGAATGAACTTATGGTTAACAAAGGGGAAAGGTGGTGGGGAGGGATAAATTGGGAGTATAGGATCAACATATACACATTACAGTATTTAAAATAGATAATCAAAAAGGACCTAGTGTACAGCACAGGGAGCAACTACTTATTGTGTAATAACCTAAATGGGAAAATAATTTTAAAAAGAATATGTATATGTATAACTGAATCACTTTACTGTACACCTAAAACTAATACAACAGTGTAAATCAACTATACTCCAATATAAAATAAAAATTTAAAAAAAATAACCTATATAAGTTACTACATAAAGACAAATAATTTAGTGGACTATGAATGTTCTTTAAAATCTGGCATTCTGGTACTCTGATATTAAGTGCTAGATCTACATTGCAATTAAATAAGAGAAATAGCTACAGAACTGAGTAGCATCAACATTTCTCAGTTGAAGTCCTAAAAATATCCCATCAATTTATCATATCATTTATCATATAAATTTATCTAATATCATATCAATTAGAATAGGATATCCATGGTTAATATAAACAGATCAAGATATCCATTATGGGTGTGGTCAAGATGGTGGAGTAGGAAGACTCTGAGCTGACCTCCACCCATGGACACACCAAAATTACAAGTATTTACAGAGCAAGGATCTATGAGAAAGACCTGAAGAGTAGCAGAAAAGATCTATGTAATTAAAGATATAAAGAATCATAAAGTAGGAGAGGTAGAGAATGGGGTATAGTCAAAACCAATACCCCTGGACAGGTGACCCACAAATGAGAGAATAATCACAATTGCAGAGGTTCTTTCCAAGGAGCAAGGAGTCCAAGTCACACATTGGGCTCCTACACTTCAAGTGTTTATAGTCCCAGAAGACATAAATAAATAAACACCAAAAAAACACAAAAAGGTTAGGGAATATTGCAATTAAAGTGAATACAGGATCTCCTGGGCCTTGCAGACATCTATTGGGTGGGCCAAAAAGTGCCTTCGGTTTTTTAAGAAAAAATAAAAGACACGTTTTTCATTTTCACCAAGAACTTTACTGAACAATGTATTCACCCTTTTGTTCCACTATCTTCTGCCATTTTTCAGGCAATTTCATAATTCCATTTTCCCAAAACTTTTGATCTTTTTGAGCAAAGAACTGTTCCAGGTGCCTTTTACAGTTTTCCAGGGAATTGAAATTTTTTCCATTAAGAGAATTTTGTAAAGACCAAAATAAATGGAAATCCAAAGGTGCCATGTCTGATGAATATGGTGGATGAATCAGAACTTCCCAGCCAAGCTGTAACAGTTTTTGCCTGGTCATCAAAGAACATGCAGTCTTGCGTTATCCTGATGGAAGATTATGCGTTTTCTGTTGACTAATTCTGGATGCTTTTCCTTGAGTGCCACTTTCAGTTGGTCTAATTGGGAGCAGTACTTGTTGGAATTAATCATTTGGTTTTCCAGAAGGAACTCATAATAGAGGGCTCCCTTCCAACTCCACCATATATACAACATAACCATCTTTGGATGAAGACTGGCCTTTGGTGTGGTTGTTGGTGGTTCATTTCACTTGCTCCACGATCTCTTCCAGTCCACACTGTTGTACAGCCTCCAGTTTTCATCACCCATCACAATTTGTTTTAAAAACAGAACATTTTTATTACATTTCAGTACAGAATCACATGTGGAAATATGTTCAAGATTTTTTTTGCTTAACTTACGTGAAACCCAAACATCAAAGTAATGAACATAACCAAGCTGGTACAAATGATTTTCAACGCTTGATTTGGACATTTTGAATATGTCAGCTATCTCCTGTGTGGTATAACGTTGATTGTTCTGTTATAGTTTCGATTTGATCACTATCATCTTCAACTTGTCTACCCGACCATGGAGCATCATCCAGCGAGAACTTTCCAGCACAAAACTTCACAAACCACTTTTGACACATTCAGTCAGTCACAGCACCTTCTCCATACACTGCACAAATCTTTTCATGTTTCAGTTATGTTTTTACCTTTCTTGAAATAATAAAGCATGATACACTGAAAATGTTGTTTTCTTCCATCTTCAATAGTAAAATAGCTATACAAAAATTCACCAATTTTGATGTCTTTTTTTAAATGCATGCTGATATGACAGCTGTCACATATAATCTAACAAAATAGTTTCAAATGAGGTTAGAGACAACTAAGTGCTACTAGAGCCATCTTATGGAAAAAACCAAATGAACATTTTGGCCCACCCAATAAATAGGAACACAGCCCTTTCCTCCAACAGGCTGGCACTACATGCTTCCCCAGGTACACACAGACAGGCACATGGGAGCCCAGCCCCAACCAAGAGTGGGCGACCAGCAACCTCATGCACCCTTCAGGCTCTGCAGTCAAACACACAGGAATCCTGCCCTGCCCTCCAGCAGGCACACAGCTACTGCACACAGCACAGCGTCACAGCCAACTGGGACAGGGGCCAGGCCCATCTGTCAGTGTACCCACAGTAGTGGGCCTTGCAACAACAGAAGGGCACATATAGCCCACATAGGGGATACCCCCACAGTGTATAGCTCTGGTGAAGAGAGAGGAGTGTGCTGCTAGCCCCCCATGGGGCATCTCCTATGTAATGCCATTTCTCCAAGATCAGGAAACATACCTAATACATAGAAATAAACACAGAGAATTGGGCAAAATGAGGAGTCACAGGAATATGTTCAAACAAAGGACCAAGACATAACCTCAGAAAAAGAACTAAGCGACATAGACATAAACTATCTACCCAATAAAGTTTTTGAAGTAATGACCATAAAGATGCTCACCAAACTCAGGGCAAGAATGGATGAGCACAGTGAGAATTTCAAAAAGAGTTAGAAAATGTAAAGAAGAACCAAACAGCTGAAGCATATAATAAATGAAGTTTAAAAATACACTAAAAGGAAAAACAGGATATTAGATAATGCAAAAGAATGGATCCACAATCTGGAAGACAGAGCAGTGGGAAACACCCAAGTTGAAAAGAAAAAAGAATAAAGAATTTTAAAAAATGAGAATAGTTTAAGAGACCTATGAGATAACATCAAGCATACTAATATTTGCATTATAGGGGTCTGAGAAGGAGAAAAGAGAAAGGGGCAGAGGACACCTTTGAGTCATAATAGCTAAAAACTGCTATAACCCAGGAAAGGAAACAGACATCTAGGTCCAGTAAGCAAAGAAAATTCCAAAGAGGATCATCCCAAAGAGGATCACACCAAGACACATTGTAATTAAAATGGCAAAAATTAAAAATAAAGAATCTTAAAAGCAGGAAGAAAAAAGCAACTAGTTATGTGCAAGGGAACTCTCATAAGACTAATAGCTGACTTCTTCAGCAGAAACGTTGCAGGCCAGAATGGAGTACCACAACATAATTTAAATGATGAAAGGAAAAAACCTACTGGGTTTTATACCAGGAAAATAATATACCAGGAAAATAATATACCAGGTAAGGCTATCATTCCGATATGAAGGAGAGATAAAGAGTTTTACAGACAAGCAAAAGCTAAAAGTGTTCAGCACCACTAAACAGGCTTTAAAAGACATTTTTCCAAAGAGGAAATGCAGATGGGTCAACAGGCACATGAAAAGATGCTCACCATCACTAATCATCAGATAAATGCTAATCAAAACCACAGTGAGATACCACCTCACACCAATCAGATGACTATCATCAAAAAGAACACAAATAACAAATGCTGGAGAGGGTGTGGAGAAAAAGGAACACTTGTACACTGTTGGTGGGAATGTAAATTGGTGAAGCCACTTTGGAAAACAGTAGGGAGGTTTCCAAAAAACTAAAAATAGAACTACCATGTGAGCCAGCAATTCCATTCCTGGTTTATATGTATATAAACCACTAATTGGAAAAGATGTGAAAATTTGCCTTTTGCAGCAACGTGTTTGGACTTGGAGGGCATTATGCTAAGTTAGTGAAATCAGTCAGAGAAATAAAAATACTGTATGATATCACTTATATGTGGAATCTAAAAAAATACAACAAACTAGTGAATAAAACAAAAAAGCAGACTCACGTATATAGAGAACAAACTCTATAGTGGTTAAGTGGGCAGGGGGTAGGGGCAATATAGGAGTGGGAGATATATAAACTATTGGGTGTAAGAGAGGCTACAAGGATATATTATATAATACAGGGAATATAACCAGTATTTTTGATAACAGTATATGGATTGTAACCTTTAAAAGTTGTATAAAAATTTTAAAAAACAAGAAATTAAAAAGAAATAATATTGAGCATCTGTTCCAACCACAATGAGACTAGAAATCAATTACAATTAAAAAAAACTGCAAAAAACACAAACCCATGGAGGCTTTACAATATGCTAATAATAACCAATGGGTCACTGAAGAAATCAAAGAAGAAACTAAAAAATATACCTGGAGACAAGTGAAAATGGAAACACAATGATCCAAATTTCATGGGTTGCAGAAAACTCAGTACTAAGAAGGAAGTTTATAGCAATACAGGCATACCTCAGGAAACAAGAAAAATCTCAAACAGTCTAACCTTGCACCTGAAGGAACTAGAAAATGAAGAACAAAACCGAGTTAGTAGAAGGAAAGAAAGCATAAAGATCACAGCAGAAATAAGTGAAATAGAGACTAAGCAATCAATAGAAAATACCAATGAAACTAAGAGCTGCTTCTTTGAAAAGATAAAAGTGATAAATTTCAATCCAATCTGATCAAAAATAAAATAAAGAAAAAATAATGTGAAAAATAAAAGAACAGCAGTAGAAATCCTATAGCTAGTAAGTAATAAGGGAATTTACAAATAGCTAATATATTTGACAATTTATATAATACAGATGAATTCCACGGAAGATACAAACCATTAAAACTTACACAAGATGACACAGACAATGCTAAGGACCTTATATCTATGAAAGAAATTAAATATCTGTTTATTCTTTCCCATAAAGAAAACTGTAGGTACAGATGGCTTCAGTGATGAATTCTATCTGTCATGATATGAGAAATTAATGTAAATTCTACTCAATTTCTTCCAGAAAAATGAAAGAGATGGAACTCTTCTCATTTTTTGAAGCCAGCAGTACCTCAATACAAAAATCAGATAAAAACATTACAATAAATGGAAACTACAGACCAATAACTTTTATTAACATAGATGCAAAACCCCATTCAAAAATTGTTTAATCAAGGGCCATCTGAGCTGATTATCTGTGGGCTCAGTGGGTGCAGCTCACATGGGTTTATGCACCAGCAGTCTTGTGAGTATGTACACATGCCTAAGGGACCTCCAAGCTGATGACTAGAGCCCACAAGCAGAGGCAACCACCAAGTGCAGTGCCAGCAACAGTGATCTTTGTGGGCACACACACCAGGTGGCAAGTGGAGTCACAGAATCACATGTCCTAGAGAACAGCTCCTGGGAAGAACATGCAGCAGCTCCTTTCCCAGAGGGAGTGTTCCAGTCCTGCCTACTTCCCACTGCAGATTAGAACCTCAACAACTGGGGAACAGACCCTGCTTGCAACAGGGCAACCACAGAGCAAACAGGAGGCCTTGTTCAACATCCAGTGTAGGCTCTGGTCACCACAACACCAAACACAACCCACTGTGAAGGGATCAAGTGCCAGAACACCCTAAGGAAAGATATGGTAAGCATTCAGAGCAAAAACAGCCCTTGCACCAAAAATACTGGACTCAAGCAGGCTATACAGGTATACTCCCACATAAAAACAACCCTTCAAAATCACAGTACATAACTGTTTCTCCTAAATTCATAGTCATAAATATAAGAAAAATGAAGAAGCAGAGGAATTACTCCCAACTGAAAGAACAAGAGAAATCTCCTGACAGAACAAACAAGGAAATAGACCTCTTCAGACTACTAGATGCTGAGTTAAAAAAGGAGGTAATAAAAATGCTGAAAGAATTAAGAAAGGCTATCAATAGAAATGCAGATCACTGTAACAAGGAACTAGAAATTATAAAGAGTAGCTAATCAAAATTAGACAACTCAATTGCTGAGATGAAAACCAAGCTAAAGGCAATAAATAGCAAACTAAATAATGTAGAAGAATGAATAAGTGATCTGAAAGACAGAATAATGGAAACCACCCTATCAGAACAGACAGAAATATGAGTGAAAAAAAAAAAAAAACCGAAAGCAACATACTAGATTTATGGGATAATATAAAGTGTGCCAATCTACTCATAATAGAAACCCCAGAAAGAGAAAAGGGAATCAAAAATGTTTTTGAAGAAATTATAGCTACAAAATTCCCAAACCTAAGGAAGGAAAAAGATATCCAGGTACAGGAATCACAAGGAATCCAAACGAAAAGAACCCAAACAGACCTACTCCAAGACATATCATAATTAAAATGGCAAAAAAAAAAAAAAAAAAAAAAAAAAAAAAAAAAAGATAAAAAGAGGATTCTAAAGGCAGCAAGAGAAAAAAAGTCAGTTCCAAGGGAGTCCCCATGAAGCTATCAGCTGATTTCTCTACAGAAAATTGCTGACCAGAAGGGAGTGGCAAGGTATATTCAAAGTCCTGAAAGGGAAAAACCTGTAACCTAGGATACTCTACCCAGCAATATTATCATTTAGAATAGAAGGAGAGTAAGAGAATTTCTCAAACAAGAAAAAACTAAAAGAATACAGCAATACTAAACCTAACCTAAAAGAAATATTCAAAGGTCTTCTCTAAATAGAAAAGAAGGAAAAATCTATAGGAAAGAGGAAATCAATAGGAAAAAAATAAATACATAAAAGGGCTGAAGTTCATGTAAATAGCCAGTACCTAGATTAAAAAATAATCAAAAAATTTCTGTGAAAGCAATTATAACTACAATGAACAGCAAAAGGATAAACATGAAGATGTAAAGTAGGCCATAAAAATCACAAAATGTGGGCGAGGAGAGTAAGAAAATGTAGATCTTTTAGAATGTGTTTGAGCTTATATGACTACCAGTCTAAAGCAAGGAGCTATAGTTACAGGTTAAAATACTTGAAAACCAGGGTAACCACAAATCAAAAACATATAATAGATTCACAAAAATCAAAAAGAAAGTAACTCAAGTATAATGTACAAGAAAACCATCAAACCACCAAAGGAAAAACAAAAAGAAGCAGAAAGGAACAAAGAATAAATACAAAATCAACTGGAAAATAAGGTTTAAAATGGCAATAAATACATACTTAACAATAATTACTCTAAATGGCAATGGATTAAATGCTCCAGTTGAAAGACATTGAGTGGCAGATTGGATAATAAAACAAGCACCTACAGTATGCTGCCTATAGGAGACATACTGTAGGGTGACAGATAATTATAGATTGAAAGTGAGAGTATGAAAAAGATATTTCTTGAAACAGGAAATGACAGGAAAGCAGGGATAGCAATACTCATATCAGACAAAATAGACTTTAAAACAAAGGTCATAAAGAAAGACAAAGAAGGACATTATAATCATTATGAAAGGGGGATCAGTACAAGAAGAGGATATCACACTTGTTAACATATCTGCACCTAAAATAAGAGCACCTAAATATATAAAGCAAATATTAATAGACATAAAGAGAAAAATTGATGGGAATACAATAACAGTAGGAGACTTTAACACCCACTGACATCAATGGACGGTAACACCCACTGACATCAATGGACGGATATTGCAGACAGAAAATCAATAAGGCAAAAGAGATCATGAATCACACAATACAATAATTAGAATAGTAAGTCATATCTACAGGACACAACATCCAAAAACGTCAGAATATATATTCTTTTAAAGTGCACATGGAACATTCTCCAGGCTAGGCCACATACTAGGACACAAGCAAGCCTCAACAAATTTAATAGGATAGAAAATTATTTCAAGCATCTTTTCTGATCACCATGGCATGAAACTAGAAATCAATCACAGAAAGAGAAAAAATGATTACGTGGAGACTAAACAACATGCTATTAAAAAAAAACAGTGGGTCAGTGATGAATTCAAAGAGGAAATAAAAGCATACCTCGAGACAAATGACAATGAAAACAACCATACGAAATCTATGGGATGCAGCAAGGGCAGTTCTAAGAAGGAAGTTCATAGCAATACAGGCCTTCCTCAAAGAAAACAAGAAAAATCCCCAAAAAACAACCAAACCTACCACCCAAAAGAATAGGAAAAAGAGCAAACAAAACTTAAATCAGCAGAAGGAAGGAAATAATAAAGATCAGAGAGGATATAAATAAAATTGAGATGAAAAAACAACAGAAAAAAATCATTAAGACTAAGAGCTGGATTTTTGAAAGGATAAACAAAATCCACAAACCTCTGGCCAGGCACACCAAGAAGAAAAGAGAGGACCCAAATAAACGAAATGAAAGAGGAAAAATAACAACTGATACCACAGAAATTTAAAAGAAAACCCATAGGACAATTCTATGAACAGTTATATGCCAACAAATTAGACAACCTAGAAGAAATAGGCACGTCTCTAGAAACATACAGCGCAGCAAACCTGGATCAAGAAGAAATAGATAATTTGAACAGACTGATTACTAGAAGTGAAATAGAATCTGTAATTCAAAACAAAAATCCAGGACCAGATGCCTTCACTAGGGAATTCTACAAAACATACAAAGAACTTATAACTGTCCTTCTCAAACTTTTCCACAAGACTGAAGAGGAGGGAACACTCCCAAAGTCATTCTATGAAGCCCCCATCACCCTGATACCAATCAGACAAAGGCACTACCTAAAACTAAAATTACAGACCAATATCTTTGAGAATATAGATGCAAAAATCCCCAACAAAATTTTACCAAATCCAAAACATATGAAAAGGATCATACACCATGATCAAGTTATATTCATTCCAGGGTCACAGGCTGGTTCAACATATGCAAATCAATCAATGTGATATACATCAGCAAAAGAAAAGACAAAAACCACATGGTCATCTCAGTAGATATAGAAGAAGCTTTTGATAAAATTCAAAATCGATTCATGACAAAAACTCTTGACAAAGTGGGTATAGAGGGAACATATCTCAAAATAATAAAAGCCATTTATGGCAAACCCACAGCCAACATAATACTAAATGATGAAAAGCTGAAGCCTTCCCATGAAAATTTGGAATAAGACAAGGATGCCCACTCTCAGCACTTGTATTCAAAGTACTATTGCAAGTCCTCACCACAGCAATCAGACAAGAAAAAGAAATAAAAGGTATCCAGATCAGAAGGGAAGAGGTAAAATTGTCACTATATGCAGAGGACATGCTACTATATATAGAAAATCCAAAAGACTCCACACAAAAACTACTAGAACTGATAAACAAATTCAGCAAGGTAGCAGAATACAAGATTAACATACAGAAATCTGTTGTATTTCTTTACACTAATGAAATATCAGAAAGGGGAAGTAAAAAAACAATTCCATTTAAAATTGCATCAAAAAAATAAAATACTTAGGAATAAACATAACCAAGGAGGTGAAAGAATTACATGCTGAGAACTAAAAAACATTGATAAATGAAATTGATGATGATTCAAGGAAATGGAAAAATATCCCATGGTCTTGGAGACCAAGAATTAATATAGTTAAAATGGCCATACTACCCAAAGAAATCTACAGATTTAATGCAATTTCTATCAAATTACCAATGACAATTTTCACAGAACTAGAACAAATAATCCTAAAATTTGCATGGAATCACAAAAGACCCAGAATTGCTAAAGCTACAGTAATAAAAACAGCATGGTATTGGCATAAAAACAGACATATAGATCAATAGAACAGAATAGAGTGCTCAGAGATAAGCCCACACACCTATGATCAATTAATCCTTGACAAAGGAAGAAGAACATACAATGGAGAAACAACAGTCTCTTCAGCAGGTGGTGTGGGAAACCTGGAAAGCCACATGTAAATCAATGATGTTAGAACACACCCTTACACCATACACAAAAATAAACTCAAAATGGCTTAAAGACTTAAACATTAGACATGACACCATAAAACTTCTAGAAGAGAGCATAGGCAAAATATTCTATGACATAAATTGTACCAGTGTTTTCTTAGGTCAGTGTCCCAATGCAATAGAAATAAAAACAAAAATAAAGAAATGGGACCTAATCAAAGTTACAAGCTTTTATACAGCATAGGAAATCATAAAAAAAAAAAAAAATGAAAAGACAACCTACAGAATGGGAGAAAATATTTGCAAGTGGTGCTACCAACAAGGGCTTAATCTCCAAAATATACAAATAGCTCATACAACTCTACAACAAAAAACAAACAACCCAACTGAAAAATGGGCAGAAGACCTTAATAGACATTTCTCCAAAGAAGACATACAGATGGCCAGTAGGCATGTGAAAAGATGCTCAATATCACTAATTATTAGAGAAATGCAAATCAAAACTATAATGAGTTACCACCACACACCTGTCAGAATGGCCATCATTAAAAAGTCTACAAATAACAAATGTGGCAAGAGTATGGAGAAAAGGGAACCCTCCTTCACTGTTGGTTGGAATGTAAGTTGGTGAAGCCATTATGGAAAACAGTATGGAACTTCTTCAGAAAACTAAAAATAGAATTACCATAGGATCCAGCAATCCCACTCCTGGGTATATACCTGGACAAAACTACAATTCAAAAAGATACATGCATCCCTATGTTCATAGCAGCACTATTCACAATAGCCAAAACATGGAAACAACCTAAATGTCCATCAACAGATGAATGGATAAAGATGTGGCACATATATATAATGGAATACTACTCAGCCATAAAACAGAATAAAATAATGTCATTTGGGGCTTCCCTGGTGGCACAGTGGTTGACAGTCTGCCTGCCGATGCAGGGGATGCAGGTTTGTGCCCCAGTCTGGGAAGATTCCACATGCCGTGGAGCAGCTGGGCCCGTGAGCCATGGCTGCTGAGCCTGAGCGTCCGGATCCTGTGCTCTGCAATGGGAGAGGCCACACAGTGAGAGGCCCGCGTACCGCAAAATAAAAAAAAATAATAATAATAAAATAATGTCATTTGCAGCAACATGGATGCAACAAGAGATTATCATACTAAGTAGAGTAAGTCAGAAATAGAAAGACAAATGCCATACGATATCACTCATATGTGGAATCTAAAATATGGCATATGAACCTATCTACAAAACAAACAGAGACACAGAAATCAGACCTGTGGTTGCCAATGGGGATGGGAGGAGGGATAGGGATGCACTGGGACTTGGGGGTTGGTAGATGAAAACGATTACATTTAGAATGGATAAACAACAAGGACCCCAGGAACTATACCCAATCTCCTGGGATAAACCATAATGGAAAAGAATATTAAAAAAAGAATGTCTCTATGTGTATAACTGAGTCACTTTACTGTATAGCAGAGATTGGCACAGCATTGTAAATCAACTAAACTTCAATAAAAAAAAATAAAAATAATTACAATTATAAATAATGGAAGATTAAAAAAATGGGACCTAATCAAACTTATAAGCTTTTGCATAGCAAAGGAAACCATAAACAAAACGAAAAGACAACTTATGGAATGAGAGAAGATATTTGCAAATGAGGCGACCAACAAGGGCTTAATCTCCAAAAGTATACGAACAGTTCATACCACTCACTAACAAAAAAACATAGAACCCAATCAAAAAACAGGCAGAACACCTAACTAGACATTTCTCCAAAGAAGACATCCAGATGGCCAAGAGGTACATGAAAAGATGCTCAACATCATTAATTATTAGAGAAATGCAAATCAAAACTACAATGAGGTGTCAGCTCACACCAGTCAAATGGCCATCATCAAAATGTCTACAAGTAATGAATGCTGGAGAGGGTATGGAGAAAAGGGACCCTCCTACGCTGTTGGTGGGAATGTAAATTTGTGCAGCCCCTATGGAAAACAGTATGGAGGTTCCTTAAGAAAACAAAAATAGAGTTACCACAGGACCCAGCAATCCTACTCCTGGGCATATATCCAGAAAAGATGAAAGTTCTAATTCGAAAAGATACATGCACCCCAATGTTCACTGTGGCACTATTTACAATAACCAAGTCATGGAAGCAACTTAAGTATCCATCAACAGACAAATGGATGAAGAAAATGTGGTGTATATCTACACTGGAATATTACTCAGCCATAAAAAAGAATGAAATAATGCCATTTGCAGCAATATGGATGGACCTAGAGATTATCATACTAAGTGAAGTAAGTCAGACAGAGAAAGACAACTATTATATGATACTACTTATATGTGGAGTCTAAAAAACAGTATAAATTAACTTATTTACAAAACAGAAACAGACTTACAGACATAGAAAACAAACTTATGGTCACCAAAGGGGCATGTGGGGGGAAGGATAAATTGGGAGTATGAAACTGACAGATGCATGCTACCATATATAAAATAGATAAACAACAAGATTTTACTGTGTAGCAGAGTGAACTATATTCAATATCTTTTAATAAACTATAATGGAAAAGAATTGAAGAAAAAGGTGTGTGTGTGTGTGTGTATATATACACACATATATATGTATATTACTGAATCACTTTGCTGTACACCTGAAACTAACACAATATTGTAAATCAACTGTTGATTTACCACAACAGTCAATTGCCACAACTATTTTACATTCAGTGCCAAAAAAATCTTTTTTCTCTTTGTCATGACATATCCAAAAATTAAACTCAAAATGGCTCTTACATATAAATGTAATTAATAAAGCTACAAAAATTATTGGAATAAAAAACCTAGTAGAAAATAGTTGTGTCCTTAAGTGAAGCAAAAATTTCTTAGCATGCAAAATTATGTATCATACAATAAAAAGCTGATAATTTGGAATCCATCTATTTTTTTAAAATATGCTTTTCAAAATAAGTTACAAAGAAAATTAAGTCAAGTCACAGTCTGGGAAAAAATATTTGAAAAACATATATCTCATTAAGAGTTGTAAGCAGAATATGAAAAAATACCTACAACTAAATAATGAGAAGACAAAAACCAATTAAAGTAGTGACAAAGTTTCTCTCCTTGACCAAACTCTATCCAGGCTGTTTGAACCCTTTCTCTACTAGGCCTCAACCTTGGCCTATAACGAATTGAACAGGGACTTCCCTGGCAGTCCAGCAGTTAAGACTCCAGGCTTCTGCTGCATGGGGCGTGGTTTGATCCCTGGTTGGGGAACTGAGATCCTACATGCCATGTGACGTGGCCAAAAAAAAAAAAAAAAAAAAAGACTTGAACAAAACACTAACGGTTTCTAACAGCTCAAGGCCACATCCTTAACATGACCATAGACCCTCTTAAAGTGCCTGTTGAGAAAACTGATAAAAGTTTGCTGGTTTGAGGGCTAGGCTGCCAAAAGAATTTTCTGTTTGTTCCAGTCAACACCTGCAGGTAGAGTCCCTGTCTCCCAGCCTCTGTGGGAGGGTAAAAGTCTAACTTCCATAAGTACCAGTTAACAAACCAATATGGGTTTCACATGGACCAGCCCCCTTCTGATTTTTGTAATTTTCACTTCCCTGGCTCTACTGAGCCCCTGCTCACCTCCTTCCCTATTCCCTCATGGTCCCTTCAGAACACCTAATTACCCCTGTACAAATAGAAGTTGAGTTCAGTTCAGACTGGACTCTTTCCTCTATTGTTATAGTATATTACTGATTAAAATCTGTCCTTACCACTTTGACTAGTGTCTGGCTTTGTTTATCTTTGACAGTAGGCAAAATATTTGAATAAGCATTTCACAGAAGATTATAAACAACAAATAAGCATATGGAAAGTTGCTCAATATTATCAGTCACAAGGGAAATGCAATTTAAATTATAAACCAAATACAATGGCTAAAATTAAACAATATCAAATGCTGATGATAACAAGTAGCAGTTGAGGTTGGAGACAAGACAGCAGAGTTGAAGGACTTGAGCTCACTTCCTCTCATGACAACATGAAAAACACAACTAACTGCTGAACAACCATGGACAAAAAAGACTGGAACCTACCAAAAAAGATATTCTTCTTCCAAAGACAAAGAAGAAGCCACAAAAAGACAGTGGGAGGGGAGCATCTGTGATACAATCAAGTTCCATACCCACTGGGTGAGTGACTCAGAAACTGGAAAATAATTATATCATAGAGGTTCTCCCATAAGGAGAGGGAGTTCTGAGCCCCATGTCAGGCTTCCCAGACTGGGAGACTGGCATGAGGAGGAGGATCCCCCAGAACATTTGACTTCGGAGGCCAGCAGGCTTGATTGCAGGAACTCCACTCTTGGAGGGTGCACACAAAGTCTCATGTGCACCAGGACCCAGGGAAAAAGCAGTGACTTCATAGAGGACTGTGCCAGACCTACCTACTGGTCTTGGAGGGTCTCCTGGGGAGACAGGCTTGGGTATGGTTCACTGTGGGGATAGGGACACTGGTGGTGGAGGTACCAGGGAATAGTCATTGATGTGAGCTCTCCCAGAGGCTGCCATTTTGACACAAAGACCTGCCCCCACCAAAGAGCCTGTAGGCTCCAGTACTGGGACGCCTCAGGCCAAACAACTAATAGGGCAGGAACACAGCTCCACCCATCAGCAGACAGGCTGCCAAAAGTCTTCCTGAGCCCATAACAGCCTCTAAATGCACCCATTGATATGGTCCTTCTCACTAGAGGGCCATGACCCAGCTCCACCCACAAGTAGGCAGAAACCAGCCCTTCCCACCAGGAAGCCTGCAGAAGCCTCTTAGACCAGCCTCACCCACCAGGGGGCAGAAACCAGAAGCAAGAGGAAGTACAGTCCTGTAGCCTGCAAAAAAGAGATCGCAAACACAGAAAGTTAGACAAAATGAGACAGCTCCAACCAAAAGACATAGACTGGCTGAATGGATACAAAAACAAGACCCATATATATGCTGTCTATAAGAGACCCACTTCAGATATAGGGACACATACAGACTGAAAGTGAGGGGATGGAAAAAAATATTCCATGCAAATGGAAATCAAAAGAAAGCTGGAGTAGCAATACTCACATCAGACAAAATAGATTTTAAAATAAAGACTGTTAAAAGAGACAAAGGACACTACATAATGATCAAGGGATCTATCCAAGAAGAAGATATAACAATTGAAATATATATGAAACCAACATAGGAACACCTCAGTATATAATGCAAATGTTAACAGACATAGAAGGAGAAACTGACAGTAACACAATAATAGTGGGGGACTTTATTTAACACCCCACTTACATCAATGGAAAGATGACCCAGATAGAAAATCAAGAAGGAAAGACAGGCCTTAAATGATGCATTAAACCAGATAGACTTAATTGATATTTGTAGAGCATTCCATCCCAAAGCAGCAGAATACACATTCTTTTCAAGTGCACATGGAACATTCTCCAGGGTAGATCACATGCTAGACCATAAACCAAGCCTTGGTAAGTTTAAGAAAACTGAAATAATATCAAGCATCTTTTCTGACCAAAAGGCTATGAGATTAGAAATCAACTACAAGAAAAATAAAAGTAAAAAACACAAACGTGGAGGCTAAACAATATGCTACTAAACAACAAATGGATCACTGAAGCAATCAAAGAGGAAATCAAAAAATACCTAGAGACAAATGAAAATGAAAACACGATGATCCAAAACCTATGGGATGCAGCAAAAGCAGTTCTAAGATGGATGTTTATAGAAATACAATCTAACCACAGGAAACAAGAAAAATCTCAAACAACCTAAGCTTACACCTAAAGCAATGAGAGAAAGAACAAACAAAACCCACAATTAGTAGAAGAAAAGAAATCATAAAGTTCAGAGCAGAAATAAATGAAATAGAGATGAAGAAAACAGTAGAAAAGGTCAATGAAACTAAAAGCTTATTCTTTGAAAAGATAAACAAAATTGATAAGCCTTTAACCAGACTCATCAAGAAAAAAGAGGAGAGGGTGCAAATCAATAAAATTATAAATAAAAAAGGTGAAGTTACAACAGACACCACAGAAATACAAGGGATCATGAGACTACTACAGACAACTATATGCCAATAAAATGGGTTACCTAGAAGAATTTGTCCATTTTGTAGAAAGGTAACAGTCTCCAAGATGGAACCAGGAAGAAATAGAAAATATGAACAGGCCAGTCACAAGTACTGAAATTGAAACTCTGATTTTAAAACTTCCAACAAACAAAAGTCCAGGACCAGACGGCTTCACAGGCAAATTCTATCAAATATTTAGAGAAGAGTTAACACCTATCCTTCTGAAACTATTTCAAAAAATTGCAGAGGAAGGAACATTCTCCAACTCATTCTATGAGGCCACCATCACCCTGATACCAAAATCATACAAAGACACCACAGAGAAAATCATAGGCCAATATCATTGATGAACACAGATGCAAAACTCCTTAACAAAATACTAGCAAACCGAATCCAACAACAATACCTTAAAAGGTCATACACCATGATCACGTGGGATTTATCCCAGGAATGCAAGTATTGTTCAATATACGCAAATCAATTAGTGTGATACACCACATTAACAAACTTAAGAATAAAAACCATATGATCATCTCAATAGATGCAGAAAAAGATTTTGACAAAAGTAAACATCCATTTATGATAAAAACTTTCCAGAAAGTGGGGCATGGAGGGATACCTCAACATAATTAAGGCCAAATAAGAAAAACCCACAGCTAACATCATACTCAACAGTGAAAAGCTGAAAACATTTCCTTTAAGATCAGGAACAAGGCAAGGGTGTCCACTCTCACCTCTTTTATTCAACATAGTTTTGGAAGTCCTAGCCATGGCAATCAGAGAAGAAGAAGAAATAAAAAGAATCCAAATTGGAAAAGAAGTAGTAAAACGGTCACTGTTTGCAGATGACATGATACTATACATAGAAAATCCTAAAGGCACTACCAGAGAACTACTGGAGCTCATCAATGAATTCAGTAAAGCTGCAGTATACAAAATTAATACATAGAAATCTATTGCTTTTCTATACACTAAAAAGGAATGATCAGAAAGAGAAATTAAGGAAACAATCCAATTTACCATCACATCAAAAAGAATAAAATACCTAGGAATAAATCTACCTAAGGAGGCAAAAAGCCTGTACTCAGAAAATTATAAGACCCTGATGAAAGAAACTGAAGATGACACAAACTAATGGAAAGATATACCATGTTCTTGGAATGGAAGAATCAATACTGTCAAAATATACTACCCAAGGCAATCTACAGATTCAGTGTAATCTCTACCAAATTACCAATGGCATTTTTTTGCAGATCTAGAACAAAAATCTTAAAATTTATATGGAAACAGAGAAGACAGCAAATAGACAAAGCAATCTTGAGAAAGAAAAACGGAGCTCGAGGAATCAGGCTCCCTGACTTCAGACTATACTATATAGCTACAGTAATCAAAATAGTATGGTACTGGCACAAAGACAGACATATAGATCAATGTAACAGGATAGAAAATCCAGAAATAAATCC
Organism: Lipotes vexillifer; assembly: GCF_000442215.2. Classification (NCBI taxonomy): domain Eukaryota; kingdom Metazoa; phylum Chordata; class Mammalia; order Artiodactyla; family Lipotidae; genus Lipotes; species Lipotes vexillifer. The sequence continues at coordinate 1,506,747 of NW_006790551.1, forward strand.
ACTCACATATGGTCAACTAATCTATGACAAAGGAGGCAAGAATATACAATGGAGAAAAGACAGTCTCTTCAATAAGTGGTGCTTGGAAAACTGGACAGCCACATGTAAAAGAATGAAAGTAGAATGTTCTCTAACACCGTACACAAAAATACACTCAAAATGGAATAAAGACCTAAATGTAAGACTGGATACTATAAAACTCTTAGAGGAAAACATATGCAGAACACTCTTTGACATAAATCACAGCAAGATCTTTTTCGATCCACCTCCTAGAGTAATGAAAATAAATACAAAAATAAACAAATGGGACTAATTAAACTTAAAGCTTTTGCACAGCAAAGGAAGACATAAACAAAATGAAAAGACAACCCACAGAATGGGAGAAAATATTTGTAAACGTTGCAACCAACAAGGGATTAATCTCCAAAATATACAAACAGCTCACATGGCTCAATATCATAAAAATAAAACAATCCAATCAAAAAATGGGCAGAAGACCTAAATAGACACTTCTCTAAAGTAGACACACAGATGGCCAAAAAGCACATGAAAAAATGTTCAATATCGCTAATTATTAGAGAAATGCAAATCAAAATTTCAATGAGGTATTACCTCACACCAGTTAGAATGGCCATCATCAAAAAGTCTACAAACAAAAAATGCTGCAGTGGGTGTGGAGAAAAGGGAACCCTCCTATACTATTGTTGGGAATGTAAATTGGTACAGCTACTAAATTGGTACAGCTACTATGGAGAACAGTATAGAGGTTCTTTAAAACACTAAACATAGAGTTCCCATATGTTCATCCTCAGATGAATAGATAAAGAAGATGTATGTGTGTATATATACACACACACACACACACACACACATACATATACAGCTGGAATATTACTCAGCCATAAAAGAATGAAATAATGCCATTTCCAGCAACATGGATGGACATAGTGACTATCATATAAGTGAAGTAAGTCAGACAGAGAAAGACAAATATCTAACAATATCTCTCATTTGTGGAATCTAAAAAAAAGTGATACCAATGAACTTATTTAAAGAACAGAAACAGACTCACAGACTTAATAACAAACTTATGGTTACCAAAGGGGAAGGGGGGGGGAGGGATAAATTAGGAGTTTTGGAAGAACATATACACACTACTATATATAAAATAGATAGTCAACATGGACCTACTGCATAGCACAGGGAAATCTACTCAATTCTGTAATAACCTATATTGGAAACGAATCTGAAAAAGAATAAATATACATGTATGTATAATTGAATCACTTTGTTGTACACCTGAAACTAACATAATTTTAAACCAACCATACTCCCATATAAAATTAAAAAAAAATAGTGATGGAAACTCCTTAACATTTTTTTACTATAGCATTTTTAAGAAGAATAATGCAAGTTATTTGAATAAGCTTTCAATACTGGGAATTTGGTACTACCAAATATTGGGTTGGCCAAAAATTTCATTTGGATTTTCCATAACATTGTATGGAAAAAGAACGAAATTTTTTGCCAATCCAATAAATTAATTATAAAAAAAAAAACAAGTAGCAGTTGATACCCTCATAAGTCTTAGTGGGATGTATGATTTTCTTCAACTACTGTGGAAAATTCTTGGGCAGTCTTTTGTGAAATTAGATATACACTAACCAATCTCCTATTTATTTACTCAAGAGAAATGAAAACATATGTTCATGTAATGAATTGTACTCAAATTTTCATAACTGCTTCAGTCATAATAGTCAAAAACTGAAAGCAACTATAATTCCTCATCAACTGTTAAATAGATAAACAGAATATTGTATAGGTTTATAATGAAACAACTGAACTTACAGAGAACAAACTTTTAACTCATTGAACAATGTAGATGGGTCCAAAAACTATTATAATAAGTGGAAGAAACCAAATACAAAAGACTACATATGGTAGGATTCCAGTTATATGAATTTCTAAAAAAGAAAAAAAATATAATCATAGAAAGCAGAAGAGTGAACAGGGTTACTACGTGTTTCAGGGCAATTGCATACCCTGAGGTATATTCAAAACTGCACTATTCTGGGCTTCCCTGGTGGCGCAGTGGTTGAGAGTCTGCCTGCCGATGCAGCGGACACGGGTTCGTGCCCCAGTCTGGGAAGATCCCACATGCCGTGGAGCAGCTGGGCCCGTGAGCCATGGCCACTGAGCCTGCGCGTCCAGAGGCTGTGCTTTGCAACGGGAGAGGCCACAACAGTGAGAGGCCCGTGTATCGCAAAAAAAAGAAAAAGCAAAAGCATATAATTCCATCCCTACTTTCTTTCCTTCTATTTCTAGAGAAATAACTAGATTATTTCTAGAGAAATAATCCTGATGTTGTTACATGTTCTTCACACCTATATTCTTACACTTCGTATTCATAGTAAGAAATAACCAAGTTATAGGTCTTAACACAAGAGACTACTATTAAACAGTCAAAATAAATTAAATCTACATTTTTCAAGAGATCATCTTTAGAACTTAAATTAGAAGAAAAATCAAGTAATGAATGTATAATAATAACAATTCCAGTATATTTTAGGCTTTTTCCTATCTACTAGGCACTGTTCTAAGCACTTTATGTATATTAACTCATTTAATCCCAAGAACAGCCTGGTTTACATATGAGGAAAGTGAGGCATAGAGAGATGAAGTGTTTTACTGAAGATCAAAAAGCTAGTGATTTACTTATACACACTCTGTCTGTCCCCAAATTCTGAGCTCTTACCCACTCTATTATGTGTAAATATAGTTTTGACCTAAACTGCTGTAACAAATAGACAAATGGATACAATAGAAATTGTATCTTATTTGGATAAGAGTGAAGAACTAATGTTTCAGGTTAGCCTGGTGAATGAGGTGAGGGGAGTAGGTAGGTATTCAGTGTTTTAGGAACTTAGACTTATGGCAAATCAGCCATCTTCAAAAACTGGCTTCCAAGATGGCTCTGGCAATCACAGTTGAACAGAAAGAGAAAGAGCACAGAGGACAACACAGGGTATAAGACCCAGGCCTAGGAGTGGCAGGCATCATTTCCACCCACATCCCAATGACTAGAGTTCAGTCATGTGGCCAAAGTACCTATATGAAAACTCCTTTGAAGAGCTCTGATTTTTAACCTCTCAGTTTTCTCTTTTCTGATGTTAACTATCCCATTTCCTGAACACTAGTCACTGGCAAAAAGCACACAAATAAATGCACTAAAAGGCAAGTAATATATTTAACTAAATCCCACTTAGAGAATAGAGAAATTAGTTAATATAACCTCAGTCGGCTTGGCAAATGCATTTTGGATTCTCTTTTTGATTCACTAACTTAAATTTTTTGTATTTTCTTTTTCCTAATTTTGACAGTTGAAATTGTTGTCTAACTCATTCTAAATCTATGGTGGGATGTTAACCTCATCTTGGCTGAGCCCTAAATCCACTTATCTCAAGTTTTGGCAGAAAATTATCTTTCACAAGTCACTCTAAACTTACTTCCTTCATATATCCTTCCTACAGAAAATCCTTCATATAATCAATCTTGGGTTTTTGTCCCCACTCCACTCCTGCCCATGAGAAAAAAAAAAAAAAATGTTCTCAGTCTTTTCATTTCTCTCTGTAAAAACTGAATGCTCTTAAATAAGTTCTTAAATAAATTTCCAGCTTCTTCATACCTTAACCTCTAACAGCATCAGAGAATCTAGCTCCAATAACTCATTTCTTAAATTATCAAACATTTATTTGGTAAAATCTGTGCACCAAAGGCTTTGTGCTTGGTGTCAGAGTTACAGAGGTGTAGAAGACATAGTAAAGAGCATAGAAGAGGGTCTCTGAACGGCAACTAGAGATGTAAAAGAGAATTCACACTCTCTGTTTAACTGTCTTTTGAGCTGGAACATCAGTCTTCTGCTGCCTTCATATTCAGACTGGAACCTACAGCAGGCCTTTTTGGTTCTCAGGCCTTTGGACTTGGATTGGAACTATACCGTTCACTCTCCTGGGGCTCCAGCTTGCCAACTGCCAATCTTGGGACTTGCCAGCCTCTGTATAACATGAGCCAACTCCTTATAATAACTCTCTTCATTATTGTGTGTATGTGTGTGTGTACATATGTATATAATCCTATTGGTTCTCTGGAGAACCTTGACCAGTACAATACAGTATCCAGTAATGGTACACTTTACAATGCCATAGCAATCTTTTCTTTATTTATATTCATTGCATGCCTAGATGGTCATCTGGTAAGAATAATGTAGAATATAGAGGTAAATAAAATTTTTTTTAATTACATTAAAAAATTTCCCTGTTGCCAAAGGGAACAAATGGGCTTCTAAGAGTCCTAGTGAAATATCTCAATTGCTCACCTAGGCAAAAACCTTTTAAGAAAATTGTCCCACAACACCCTGAATCAAAGCAGAGAGATCACCTCAAAGAGATTTGTAGGTATGGGTTTGCCAAATGGAGTGAATTTGTAATTTTATACATACGAAATCCACAAAGTTTTAAAAGAACTTATATATTTATGGGCTGAAAGATATAGGCATTTTGAAACACGTGAAAGCCTTTCTTACATAAACAGAAGTAGACAGAGTTAAAAGTAATAAAGAAGGATTCCCAGGGAATAGAACCCCCCTAACCAAGAAACCCACAAAATTTGCCAAGCTGGATTTTAGAATTGCCATGGACCAATGATTTCTATGTGACTCTGTCTTTCTCTCTTCCCCTTATGTGTGTGTTTTTTGAGGTCATCCTGTCTTGTTCTCCCCCATTATATGTTGGATGAAGGAAGGGCAAATTGTTTTTTTAGTCTGTAAGTCTTTGGATTAAGAGAAGCTGCATCCAGGGAGCTACACCTTAGGTACCAGCCCTGAGAAGCATCATCCACAAATTGACATGATTAGATGATGAGATGACAGAATTCAAGCCAATGCTGTGATGGGATGAGACTTTTGGGGGAGAAGTGAGAATTTTTCTCATGGGAAGGATTTAAATATTATGGCCAAGAGAGCAGAGAGTGCTAAACTACGATTTCAAAGATAGCTACAACAATATCTCTCATTCCACAAGATTTTCTGCAATGTGATATTAACATTTTTCCATCATAATAATTAAATGTATAGACTGATGCAAAATTAAGAAAATATATATGCCACATACTTACACTGGTATCCTAAATCCTAAATTAAACTATATCCATTGTTGATAATATGAGAAAAAAAAGAAGATATCAAAACAGATGTTTTTGATATAGTTAATGATTGACAGTATTTCAGTTAATCTCTACAACATAAATATTTAGCACTTGTATTTTTAGTGTTTCTTTCTGAGAATAGTGGGATACCCATAGATATATAATAATGGATATATGATAAACATTTTAAAAGGCAAAGAAATTGTGACAAACTACATACTGTTTCTAGTTGAGTACTTTTTATTTTGTACATAAGAATATTTCTTATTCTGTTTTAATTTCTCCTTTTTATTTCTTATTATTTCTAGTTGTTTATTCCTGTTTCCTTTTTAAAATCACCAAATTTTATTTATGCATTTCTATTTTTCCTAGCTTCTTATCTCCATGTTTTCCACTATGCTTATTACTATGCTAAAATATGGCATAAAATCTGATACACAAACACAAAACATGAGTTTCTAGTGCTAACATTTCAAATTACATTAAAAAATCAGGAATGAAATATTATCCTTAAAACAATCTATAAAATTTTTTTTTTGTTAATTATTCTCTGATATTGGACAAGCTATGCTTTCTGGGGCTTCTTTCTAGTGTTGTAGTTCATGTTTAAATTCCAAGAGGCAAAATCCTATCTCATTCTTTGGGAGTGACAGAAATGCAGTCAGTTTCAAGAAAATAATTTAGATTTCAAAAACTATGTAAATGCAGGTAAAACTATATTAATTTTTTATATTTACAATATTCAAAAGGAACTCGGCCTCTCAGTAGTAAAGCAACTTACTTTGCCAAATATTATACATTAACTGTTTGAGAAAAAGGTGTTTTGGACAAAAAAAATAACCAAGGGAACCATATGGTAAGCAAAATTTCAAATTTCCACTGAATTCTACCTAAGGAGTTTGGTTGAAAAAACAGATGAAGTAATTTACTTTCTTTAGCTTATTAACATCTGTATATATCAACAAGTAGCTATTGTCCACATGAACCTAACTCCTTGCAGGCTCTTTTTTACTTAAGTTTCACCCTTATAAGATGAGAGAACTATTTTGTATGCTCTCTGTAGATTGCATGGACACATTAAATAAATACTCAAAAATGATTTACATATACACATACACACATATATATGTTGAAAAATCAGAGAGAGACCAAGTGTTTTATAAATTATACATGACTAATATTAGTAAAGGCAAATTTCTTCAGTACTGTCATTTTCTACTTTTATTACCCTAAACTTGAAAACACCTTCAAAGAACCAATTTATACGCCCAAAAATGAAGAAAGTGTTTCAACCAGAATATATTGCAAAGGGAAAGCAAAAAATAATTTGCAATTTTTCACTTGATTTTAACAATTGTAAGTTCTTGCCTACACAAATATAGAGTTTTAACAGTTGAACAGAATGTCTTTTGTACCTCCAGGCAGACAAAATAGAATAGTCTCAGGAAAAAAAAAAAATTAAACATGCCCCCCAAGACACATGCTGAACTCAGAATTACACAGTGTGCATCTAGTCTCAAAAGGCTGTGATTTGCTTTTTTTTTTTTTTTTTTTTTTTTTTTTTTTTTTTTTTTTTTCTTGCGTTATGCGGGCCTCTCACTGTTGTGGCCTCTCCCATTTGCGGAGCACAGGCTCCGGACGCGCAGGCTCAGCGGCCATGGCTCACGGGCCCAGCCGCTCCGCGGCACGTGGGATCCTCCCGACACGGGGCACGAACCCGCGTCTCCTGCATCGGCAGGCGGACTCTCAAGCACTGCGCCACCAGGGAAGCCCTGTGATTTGCTTTTCAGTCAACTGTTTCCTGCTGCTAGAAAAAAAAAAATGTAAGCTTTGTTTCATAAAGAAGCTTTAACTGGAGAATTACTGCACTGCCATGGTTACCCAGTAAAATATATTGCATAATCTAGAAGGGACCAAGAAAACATTAGGTTTGGAAAATAAAATGATCTTTCTGCTGAAAAGTCATACACATGCCCTCTATGCTTGTATAGATATCTATACAGTTTAATGCATTCCCTTAGAAACATCCTAACTCTGAAGGAAGTTCCCACAGAGCAGTATGTGTATCCCAGGAGTATGCAAATCATTTCTTTTATCTAATAATCTTTTACAAATGTACCTTTGGTTGTTCTTTGACTTTCCTCAAAGGTGATACTCACCATGGGGCATTCATTTTGTCTGCCAAATATTTTCTTAGAAGTTGTTTGTTTTTCTGCTGCTATACTTTAGCTAGAAGTTCATGACTCCATGAGAGCAAAGAAAGCACCATTTATATTAAAGTACTAAGAAAACTAAATTTCTCATGTTTAAGTCCATCTTTTTAGAAAAAGCTTGTGAGTGTTTTACATAGGATAAAGGAAGCATTATTTAGGATGAGTCATACAGGAAAAATAAGTATTATTTAAAATAAAAGTGATTAGCTTTGAAGTATTACTTATTTCAGGGGTCCGCAGCCTGTTAGAAACACGGACGCACAGCAGGAGGTGAGCGGGCGCAAGCGAGCGAAGCTTCATCTGCTGCTCCCCATTGCTCCCCACGCTCGCTCGCATTACCACCTGAACCATCGCTCACATCACCACCTGAACCGTGGCTTGTATTACCGCCTGAACCATCCCCCGCCTCCATCCGTGGAAAAACTGTCTTCCATGAAACTGGTCCCTGGTGCCAAAGAGGTTCAGGACCGCTGACTTATTTCCATTACTTCCCAAGAATTATGCATAATCCAAACAGAAAACAGTATATGCAGGCAGCGTATACAATTCTGACTACTTGCCAATTTGACCTAAATAAAGATAGAAACTAATTATACAGAATTGTTGATAAACACAGCCTTTAACTACACGTGCAATTACAATCATTTCACTACAGTACCTAACTAGTAATTTAATAAATGTGAATTATTTAGCATTACTGATCAGGTTACATAAACAAAATATGTAACATTGATATAAATGCTCCAGTTAAGTACTAATATAACAGGAAAAAGTAATACTTTCCTACCCTACCATATGTTTTCCAAATCATTTTTCAAATTTTGAGTAATCATTTAGCAAAAAAGTCATCTAATTAATAAAGGTATACTTCTATCTAAAGTCTTCAATTTAAACAAACATACATTTCTGCTAATCTCTTTGTTAGCTAATTAAATTAATTTGAATTATGTTACACTCATTACTTAGAAACTATAATTAAAAGATTGTCATGCTGAGTTAAAACTTTAAAAAATTTTAACAGTATTAACAGTAATACTCCAAGAATCCATGGCACATTACTTTGTCTTCTTTTTGCAACACTCTTACGGAGCTAATGTACAGTATGTCTGTCAGGGAAGTGCATGATTTCAAAATATTGATAAGGAAAACACAAATTAGCAAGCTATCACTATAAATTTTTCCATTCTTATATTCATATATATATTTTTCTGATTCCTATATTTTTCATTATCCCTATGTTTTCTGTTATTTATTCCATTTCTCTTGTTGCCCCAGTGTAATTTACCGATGCTGAGGTTTAATAAATTTTAATGGTGAACAGCCTGGGAAACAGTTCTCCTGACCATGTGCAGGAAGGGGAACAGGAAGAAGCAGTTACAGACAGCGCTTACTAAATGTACCCTGGAGAAAAATCAGAATCCCACAGACCTTTTCTCTTTCCTGAAAACGTGGGTATAGAATTAGGGCATGTGTTTATTAAATAAAGGAATTTTAACAAAGAAATACTCAGTTTAGTCTTTGTGGGTCCTTCGTGGGTCCTTCGTGGGTTAGGCACTCTCAAACAATGACTTCGTTTTCATTTCTGAAGCAAACCATGCTGTGCACCTTTAACTGGTGGACTTTTTAATTTGCAGAGAATGTGTTCATGAGGAGTAATGTTGCTTAAGTGGGTGAAGTATTTTTGAAGGTATGCGTAATTTCTATGTAAGGTATTAAAAGGTTTTTAACAAAAAGTCCATTTGCAGGACATCCCTGGCGATCCAGTGGTTAAGACTCTGTGCTTCCACTGCAGGGGGCATGGATTCAATCCCTGGTTGGGGAACTAAGATCCCGCATGCCATGTGGTGTGGCCAAAAAAAAAAAAAAAAAAGTCCATTTGCTTCAATTTTTATGTTATGCAGCTTAAGATTAAGAAAAATCTCATAAAGATCTGATTTAGCATTTGAGAAGACTGTTTTGTTCCTGATTATAAGTAATACTGCTGAATGTTGCCATTATTTAATTATAAAGACTTCTTATAAATCAGAAACCAAGTGCTTTCATGTATAAAGAAAAATGCATAACCATATAGTTTAGGAAAATGTTACTTAGAAATTCTCACAGTAAAATCTACAGCTGGAAAAATAAAAAAGCAGGCTGAACAAAAATATAATGGTCTTGGAACTTACAACAAATAACTGCGCATTTTGACTAAAATGAGAAACAATGGAACAAAAACATGCCAATAGCACAGATTGCTGATTTATTTTTAAATATTGCTTCGTTTTTAAAAATAAAACAAAATACACAGACTTCCTGTAAAGACAGACAATTGAAACAGTACTGAAAATAATCTCACTCCTCCGGTATTTAACAACATCAAGAAAAGTGGTAAAAACTTACAACGAAATTCACCAGCAAGACCTAAACTATGAAAGGGAAGAATGAGATGCCCAACCTAAAAAAGTAGTAGCCAACAAAAGAATACAGATGGTCTCAGTTAAAAAAAAAAAAAGTATCATTTCTTGCCCCATCTCTCTCCAAGAAAGTAATACTTAGGAAACGAGGAATCAAGAAAATCCTTGTGAATTTTCATTTATACTTTCTAATTTTGAGCAGAGCTGATTGGAGTGATTCATCAGTCCTGGGAAAATGAGGATAAACCCAAGAAAGTACAAATAACTGCTATGATGCAGGAAAACAGCAGCAGAGTAAAGAAATATCAACAGGAATTTCCATATTCCAGGATATTATACTGAGTTAATTAAAAGATCTAAAAACTATGGGAGTTCCACACCTTTAGCTGGGATGAGTGGGCCCTGACATGGCAATTAATAAACATTAAGAAAAAGAACCCAGGTTACATAGCATGAATTACTGTGAGCTGCAGCTAAGTCCTAGCCCTTCCACAGTTCATTTGTTCATTCTTTTATTCATTAATTTAACCACTCTTTATTGAGAATCTATTATGCATATGGCACTGTTCCAAGTACTGAAGAAATGGCAGTAAACGAATCAGGCAAAAATATCTAGTTTTATGAAGTTTACATTATAATATTTAGAAACAGTTATTAAAAACAAAACAAATACATCGACAGCTTATTAAAATGTGATTAAACATTAAAGAAGAGAAGAGAGAGAAGTTCTTGGGGGAGAATGGTGCCAATTGTTAATAGAGTGGTCAGGGAAGTCCTCTGTGAGAAGGTGACAAGTGAGCAAAGACCGGAAGAAAGTGAGAGAGTGAACCATGTGGACAGGTGAAGGTGAGATCCTAGGCATCAGAAACAGCAGGTACAAAGGTAGGTGTGAGGGACAGCCAGCTAAACAGTGCCACTTACATGGAGTGAGCTGGGTAGAGGTTAGTAGGGGATGAGATAAAAGAGTAAATGGGCTGGAGCTTGAGGTAGGTGTATTGCATACGGCCTTATACCATTGTAAGCATTTTTGCTTTCACGTAGAATGAGAAGTAAAGCCATGGAGTGTTTTGAACAGAGGGGAGATTTAATCTAATTTATATTTTAATTAGCACATCCTGACTATGGTCTTCGTCTTGAGAATAGATGCTAAGAGGAGCAAGCATAAAAGGAAGGAGACCCATTAGGAAGTTACATCTATAATTCAGAGAAAAGTTGATGACTGTGGTAGCAGCAGAGGTTATAGAAACAGGTGGAAATTTGTATATATTTTGAAAGTAGGGCCAGTAGGATTTTCCGACCAATTGGATGAGGGTGTGAAAGAGATGAATCAAGCCAGAAGTTTGGCTTTGGATATGTAAATTTTGAAATGCCTACTAGACATCCAAGTGGAGGTTTGACATTTGAAGTTTAGAGAAGAGATCCTGACTGGAGGTAAAACATGGGACCTCCATGGACAATGGACCTTTACCTCCATGAACCATGAAGATAGCATTTAAAGTCATCACCAAGGTTGTGAGATAAAAACGGAAATCGAAAAGCAGAGCCTAAGAGCAATCCAACTTTAAAAAAATTAGAGAGATCAAAAGGAACTGGAAAAGAAAATTGAAAATGGGTAGTCAGTGAGATAGGATGTTGTTCTGGATGTCAAGCATACAAGTTTCAAGGAGGAAGGAGTATCAAGTGCCATGTCATATGCTGCTAGTAGGTAAGATGAAGACTGAGAATCCACACTGGATTTAACCACATGGCAGTTACTACTGGACATGAGTGGTTTCTGTGCAGTGTAGAGGGTGAAAACCTACTAGGTGCAAAGAAGAATAAAAGGAAAAGAGTTGGGGAAAGTGAGCCCAGAAAATATTTTAAGGAATTTTACAGTAAATGGAAACAGAAACATGCAGCAATGACTGGAGGGGAAGAGGGATCAACCAAGCACTTAAAAAATGTGATATACAAGAATCTGTTTGTCTGATGTTGAGATGATCTAGAAGAGAAAAACACTGATGATGAAGAGGGAGAGGAGAATTGCTGAAGAGATGTCTTTGACTGAAGGAGGACCTGATCTAGTACCTGGTGGAGAGAGGAGGATTTAGGTGCAGGAAAGGTTCATAAATACCACCAAATATGCAAATAGAGACAGTGTGTAGATGAGAGTATTTAGCCTTTAGATATAGTAAAATAGAGAAAATATTCTTTAAAATGTAGAAAAGTGTCAAGGATAATTCAATCACATGAAGCCAAAGCAAATACAAGATCTGAACAATGCTGCCCATTTTAAGATTTCTAAAAACTGAAAGGAAGAGCATATGTAAACTGTACAAACATACTATAATAGGAAAAAAAGAAAAGAAAGAAAAGGTTAGAGGTGGGAGAGAAACAAAATTTTAAAAAAAGAATGAAACATCACATGCAAAATAAAAACAAATAGTTTGAAACATAATCCAAGGACTAAAAGCATATTCTTAAGAACCATTTGAGATATAGAAGAATTTAATAGAAGAAATTAGGAGTCAATGAGGTGGATCACAGAGATAAGATGAAAGACAACAAAATGAGTTGAAACATAAGATTTTACAGCTAAGGAAATTAATTGAGAGCCAAAATATTCAACTTGAATGTACAGATTAGAAACAGTAAGAATCAGAATAAATACAATGAAAGTCAAATCAATGACATAAGAGAATATTTGAGGCAGTTATAGAAAATCAAGAGAAAATAGAAACGTATTAAAGATTCCAGTGAGAAGCCCACGTATCGCAAAAAAATAAAAAAAGATTCTCATTGAGAGATGTTGATAAGCAGACACACTAAGATGATCAAATATATGGGTAATTACTTATTAGAAATCTTGTAACTGAAGACATGTAATGCAATAACATTTCTCTGAAGAAATGAAGGAAGAACTGAATCTAAAGATGTTACAATATATACTGGAAAGAACTTTAACAGAACATTCAGAAATGCCACAAACTCTGGTTAAACTACTTTGTGCCCATGATAAAGAGTTCCTTAAGCAAACAGGCAGGAAACACAAGTCAACTTCAAGGAGAAATAAATTCAAGCTGGCCTCAAATTTCATCACCACAACATTTAATTCCAGAATTCAAACACTGTCTTCAAATTTCTGATGATGAAAACAATGTATGAGTGAATATTATTATTTCCCAACGAGTTGCTTTTTGGACATAAAGGCAAATGGCAAACATTCACATATGTGAGACAACACATAAGAGTATCCATGAGTTCATGGATATTTAAAAATTAACTATTCAGTATTGAAGTCCAGACAACCAAAAAATGATTCAAAAATCAAGAATTAAAAAAAAATTTAAATGATATAGCTATGGTTATTTAAGGATGATAGTAAATGTTGAATTCACTTAGGGTACTCGGACATACCTTCTAGAAAAATTAGGGCTGTAGGAGAGTCTATAATATAAACCCTGATGAAGAAAAATAGTATCAGCAACATAATTAGAAAGTGGGAGGAATGGTAAAAAGTAGAACTTTAATTTGTAGATCAGGGAGTCAGTACATGCAGATTAAGTTGAAACATGTAGTTAAAAACATTTCTTTAACTGTTGTTTTTCTCCTCCATTATACAGTCAGTAGCAGGGACCATGCCTATTTCACTTTCCGTGTAGACTGTCTCTCTCCCTCACTCTCTCTCTCTCTCCCATTGATGCTGAAAGTCTACCATGAGTTCATTGAAGACAGAAAAATTGTGATAGTTAATTCTACTATTTTGTATTCATTTATAACTGAAATAATTATTTATGAAGAGATCCTACTTTATATTATTTGGTTACCAGGGGGATAATTCAATCATAAAGAATTGTAAATATTTGATTCTTTCCTTTTATATATCTAGTTTTCAGGATGATTAACTAGATCCCTGAAATGCTAGGATGACTCACACCAGATAACAGAACAATTTCTAAATTTTCAGAATTTTTACACACTAGTTTAAAATAGGTCATGGTGGAAATAGTCAAATAGTATCAGCAGGACTTACAGGTAATATATTTATTGATAATTTAGATTTGTTTCCAATGATAAGACACCATATTTTTCAATACCTTAAAAAATACTCATTTGAAAACAATTAGAACAGCAAGGAAAAAATATATTTCAAAATGTATCATTTATTCATAACTGCCACCAATATACTTGTGTATTTCCTTATGTTTTCAGTATGTATGTTTTTAAAATTAAAATGCAGCTTATAATTTTGTTTTTCATACTTTTAAGCATCCAATAAGCAACATTTGAATAAACTAATACGCTAAATGGAAATAACATTGTGTGCAATTGTTCTGAATTTGTTGGGTATTTAAATATTTAAAAAATATTTACAATTATACAAAATTATCTGAAGAATATTTTCGTGTACTTTTTTCCTCCTATTTTCTGGTTATTTTCATAAAATGTATCCTAGAATTGAATTATATAGGAAAAGGATATTAACTTCTTTAAGATTATTACATATAGCTAAAACTGGTCTATAGCTTATATTCAACAGATTCTGGTTTTGATATCAAAATTACACTTCCACGTTTAAATAAGCTTTATAGATCTTGTGGCGGGGGGAATGGGGAAACAAAGAACATCATTGAAAAATGAGAAAAACTGAAAAAGTACCCGTGTGAAATAATGTGAGAAAATAATTATCTCTGAAAGTTGTAAAATTTTAAGCTATGTTCCACATAACCAATTATTATATTCAATAGAAAAAAATAAATTTTTTATTAAACTTTCTATTCTCTAGGATCTTAAAGTCTGAATGTTCTCTTTTATCAATCTATACTGTCGTTTGAAAAATAGGAAGACAAAAGTCAAAATCAAATATAATACAGCAGATTAGTAATGAAAGTGCTTATATGGAATTTCCTATGGGATTGTTAAAATGTATACAAAATAAAACAAACAAACAAAAATGTGCTTGACGTTTTAGTTAAAGAGAAATCATTTTGCTTTCAACTAACAGTTGAATGCCAAAAGAAAAACCTGTTATGTCCCAGGAACTATTCAATAGCAATTGTAATGTAATATGTTTTTGCTTTTTACAATCCTGTAAGGAAGTTATTGTTGTCACCATGTTAAAGATAAAGCAAGGCCAACATTCATAGGAATTAGGTTTGCTCAAAGTAGCAAAGCCAAAAAATGGAAGTCTGAAGCCCATACACAAAAGGACAGTCACAAATGGTGATATATTCCAGAGGTGTTTCTTCATTTAGATAATCTGAGTTGGATCTTTAGCCAACAAGCTGCTAATAAAACAAGTCTGCCCTCAAGTACTCATCCAACCAGAGGTCAAAGCATTTTCTCAGGATGAACCCAAAAGTATGCAAATGGCCCCCTCTCCCCAAGCAACATTCCTCCCATTTTCACAATGATTACCTTCCAGTGCTCTTTGCTCACTATCACCCCTACAATGAACAGCATCAGCAAATATGTAATGTTCAAGACACTTAACTTATCTAACCCAGAAGATGAAAATAGAAGTTGACAGTCCTTGACATAAGATTTCTGGGCATAATGGTTACTGAAAGGACAATAGTTGAAAAGAAAGGAAAACTACAACAAAAAAGCAAAGAGTGACTCAGGTACAGAGGGGTTAGGTTGAGAAAGGCAGATTTAATTGGTTACATGATGGCAAATGCAAAAGTCCTGAGTTCTTGATGGCATTGTTTCAACCAGTGTGCACTGAAACTGTGCACTGATTTTGTTCTAATGATGAATTATCTATTGTGAATATGTAAGTTCAGCACCTTGTCTATAATAATTGCACATATTTTGAATAATCCACTTTGCATTTCTTGTTTCTTATCTCAAAATGCAAAGATCAGCTAACCATAGGTCAGTACTACCGTGTTGTGTACCTCCAGGTAGCACATTGCATTCTAACTAAAGGCGACCCTGGAGTTGTGCAATAAGCAAATCCTACCTTAGATATTCACGTTCATTTTGAGGAGGTTTTTATATAAAATTGACTACCTACTATTTTTACAGATATTTGCTTCTTGTTATCATTGTTAGCAATTATGTATTTTTTTAAAGGCAATGTGTTCAGTGCAGCAAATAAAATATTTCCTAGCATCTGGAATATATATGTTTTTCTGTATAGAGTGTTCATTCATTCAGCAGACTTTTAAAAAAATCTCTAACATGTTCCACACAATCAGGATACAAAAAATGAATAAGACACTCTCATGGTCCTCGAGAAGCATCTTAACTTGAGCTTCAAATCACATAACTAATTTGCCTTTTTCTGATTAGATACTCACCAAACTACCTTTCAATTATAATAGTTGCTCACATGGCACCTAGGGAGAAAATGTGCTTGCTAGAAGACTGAAGTGTCTGGTTCCCTGGATAGTTGTATTTCTTGCCGTGAATTTATAGACTGGCACCTTGATTATAATTAGGCTTTGCAGGTAGCTTTCCTTATTTGGTACCTTTAGAAATTACAGTTCTTATTGTAAGTTGATATTTGGGTTTTATATGTCATTTTCCTAAGCTTGGCTAACATAAGTTTGCCTATGAATTTAACGTGTTTTTGGTGTACTAGAAAATAAAATTTCTTAAAGAGAATAGCTGAGACTCAGGCCCTAGGTGATGGTAAATTTACTAGGGTACTGCCACATTTAAAAACTTCTTGGAAATTACCCACCTAAGCTTCCCTAATTAACACACCTCTTCCTTTAGATTAGTTGAACCAATTACATATTTGATAGTAAACAAGTTAAAATATTAGCTTAAATATTAAGGTTTCTGAACCAATTAACAATTTATGCATATAAAATTATAGTTCTAAACAACTTGACTTTTTACTCTTAAATATTTATATATTTCCTTTGAATAACTATCTACTAAGAGTATATTTAGCTGACTGCTTCTCCTTACCCTACTATCTGTAATCCAAAGAAGTAGAAACTATAAAACTAAGCAACATATTTTCAAATAATTCATGGGTCAAAAAAAATCAGAATGCAAATTAGATAACATTTTGAATTGGATGATAATGAAAATGCAACATATCAACAAAAAATCAGCTCAGTATTATTGTGCTACTCAAAATAGTTTGCTGTTTTCCATTTCATTAACTAGTTTTTTCATTTGACGAGCATTTATAGTCTATATATTTGAAAATTTAGAACCATATTTTATAGGCTATTAACAAATTATTTACTTCAAAGGAAGATAATATTGGAATAAAAAGAAAGTAGGAAGCTTTATAGAAAGTCCTTCAAACCTGGCTTCTGATATATTTATATTATCACATTATCACTCACTCACTAATCCCTTATGATTTGTTTTCTTTCCTAAATAACTAGTGAGAAATGTTGTTATTTAAAATAAGACAAGGGTTTTAGTAGAAAAAGTTTAGTAAGTATAATTTGACTACATGAGGGATATGAAGCTAAAAAAGTATTCACCAAATAATTCAATTCATGAGAAAATTTTAAGAAGCCTCAGATGCAGAGTTACATAATAAAGAAAAAGTTTCCATTTAAGTTTTTAAGATGAAACTTTATTCCTCCTTATGAGCTTAGACATCCAATCTATAAAATTAGAATTGATGCACTAAATTTTAATTAGTTTCAGAAAAATCTTACAAGAAATTGTAATAGTGTTTTGTCTTAAAATAAACCATAAAGAACAGTGAAGTTTCATTAGCACATTGTTCAGGGAGTCAGAGAGAATTTCGAAATGAGAAAGAAAGTGTGAAAAAGAAAACTTAGTTAGGATTTGTGTCATTACAATACGAAAAAAAACTGAAAACAAAGCCTCATTAAGGTGTTAACATTAGAAAGTTACTCAGAGTATTTGATTTTAAATCAAGAAAAATCTGTACTTTTAGCATTATGTAATATAAGGGCAAAAAATATATAAAACACTGCTGTCATTTTCTCCACTTTTGCCACACGGTAAAGAGATGAAAAAAGGCATCACTCTGAAGAGGGAAAACAGGACTTTGTGCTACAGAATTACAAATGACATCATAATAGTGTCCTCCAGGTAATAATGTTATACAATTGGTCATTAGAATTAAGTCTTGAGAATTAAAGAACATTGAAACCTTAGCAATAGCTTTATATGTAAACATTAAGTGTCTCCTAAGAGCAGAGCACTCCGCTGAACCCTGTGAAAGATACAAAGAAGAGGAAGTGCTATAGTTAACCAGGGCAAACTGATAAACTCTTGTAAGGGTCAAAATTACATCTTTGGCACTAGATTATACATCAGTATGGAGATAGTGTGGACACTGGAAACATTTACAACAAGCTATTTTAAATATTTCAGGCAAAAACAGATTTCAAACTTCTAATAATCTGTGTCCTAGGATGAGGATAACTGCCTCTCATTGATTTATTCCATGTGTATTCTTCACCTTCCATCCATCACAGACACAATGCTGGGGACAATGACTCTAGAAACCCTACAGTCTAGAAGCAGAGACAGATAAACACAACCAGCAAACACAACCAATATTCCCTATCCCCTGCATACACACATACATACAGACACAGAGAGGATCATTATTATCACATGAGAAAAGTATTACGACAAAGATAAGCACAGAGCATTACAGTGTTATAAGAACCCTAGGAAAGAACAAACAGCTTCAGATAAGGGTGGGAACCTCCATTTCTGCACAGGATCTAATAAGTTGCAGTTACCAATGCTCACGCTGCAACAACTAGTAAAATGAGTAAAACAGATAATTTGAAAAAGTCACATATTTTTTACAATATTAGAGTGCTGAGGAAACAGTAAAGAGTAGATAAACTAAAATACCTAAGTGATGAGTCTTTTCTCAACAGATAATCACCATCTGTTTTCCTCTCTAGGGACATCTGATTCTGGGTGTGGTCTGAGGATCCAAGTAGGATCACACAAAGTGACTTTACTGGAGTAAGGAGAAACCAGTAGACAATTCGATGGTCATGTGGAGTCAGTGTGATTGTTTAGAAACCAGAGAAGTCACAGGTAAGTGTCCAGTTTTCCACATCAGGGGTAAATGGACAAGGAGGGGCTGGGCCTGAAGGGAAGAGTGAAATCTTTTCCATCTGGCTGTGTTTGTGAGGCAAATACTAAGAAGTGACAGTCCCATCACATATGCACATCTGACATTTTGAAGCTTTCTGGGGCAAAACATGCAAGCTAACTCTCCCACAATCTTTCACAGCTAAGGAAACAAAAATCTACCAGGCTTTCAGTCAAAAGCTCATCAGGGCCATGTTCAAGGAGCAGGGATGAACCAATGGTGAACTGAGTGTTAACTCAAATTACAACTCAAGCCTGATCCTGCTCTGTCGTGGATGGGATTGAAGTGATTAATCTCATGGGTAAACCCTCCCTGTTGGCAAATAAATTATAGAGCTAAAGATTTTACAGTTGTTTTATATACAAGGCCTGACATACAATAAAAAACTACTTGTTGTGCAAAGAGGCAGGAGATCATGACCATCAGTCAGGACAAAAAGTAAACAATAGAAGTATATGAATACTTGATTCAGATACTGGAGTGATCAAAGAAGAATATTAAAATATCAGTATGTTATTAATCATTAAGGAAAAGATTGAAAAATTTCATAGAAAGATGAAAAATTTCTCTAGGGAATTGGAATCTATAAAATAAGCATCAAGTAGGCATTTAAAAATTGTACAACCACAATATCTGAAATTTAAAGTTCACTGAATGAGGTTAATAGTAGATTGGAAAGAGAAGAAGACAGAATTAGTGAACTAAAAAAACAGGTCAATAAAAAAATTTGTAAACTGTAACATAGAAGGAGAAAAGCATGGAAAGAACAAAATAGAGTGCAAGACACATAAGGGACAACATACAAAGGTCTAACATACTTGTAATTAGGCTACCCACGGGACATGACAGGGAAGTTGTGGCAAAAGCAATCTTTGAACAGATAATGACCAAGAATTTTCTAAAACTGATCAACGGTATCAACCCACATATTTAAGAAGATCGTGGAACCATAAGCAGGGTAAATAGCATGAAGACCATAAGTAACCACATCAAGGTCAAACTGATGAAATCCAAGGATTAAAATAAATTCTAAAAGGAGTAACAATAAGACCAATAGCCAACTTATCAATCGAAATATGGAAGTCAGTAGACAATGTGCTGAATTCTGAAAGATTGAAAAAAATTTCCAACCCAGATTTTAACCCAGTGAAAATACCCTTTAAAGATAAGGGTGCAATCAAAATATTTTCAGACAAAGAAAAGAGAAGACAATTAGTCACCAGCTGAGATAATCGGTTGCAATATAAAAAATACACAGGAGGGCTTCCCTGGTGGCGCAGTGGTTGAGGGTCCGCCTGCCGATGCAGGGGACACGGGTTCGAGCCCCGGTCTGGGAAGATCCCACATGCCGCGGAGCGGCTGGGCCCGTGAGCCATGGCCGCTGAGCCTGCGCGTCCGGAGCCTGTGCTCCGCAGCGGGAGAGGCCACAACAGGGAGAGGCCCGCATACCGCAAAAACAACAACAACAACAAAAAAATACACAGGAAGTTTCTCAGATTGAAAGAAAAATGACCCCAGATGGAAAGATGAAACTGAAGGGAGGAATGAAGAGCCCTAGAAAAGGTGATTTTGTTGATGTATAGAAAAAATACTGACTTCTTAGAAGAACAATATTATTTGTGTCTTGTGGATGTACATCATAGAAAGAAAAATGTCTGACAACAATAGTACAAAAGGTAAGAAGAGACTAAATGAAGCTAAAATAAGGTGTGGTTTCAGCATTTTTAGGAAGTGCTAAATAGCACTAGCTTAGGGAGACTAATAAATCATGGATGTATATTAAAATCTAGAGCATAAGCACTAAAAATGAACACAAAAAGAACCAGAGAAACAATCAAATAAATTAATTAGGTAATATAATTAAATACAATGGATATAAATATAATTAAAGTTTTTTATAAGAAAGAGGGAAGAGAGAAATAACAGCAAAAGTACATGAAAGAAATAGAAAATATATAGCAAGATGGTAGGTTTAAATGCAAATATATTAGTAACTGCATAAAATCTAAAAGTACTGAAACTACAATTAAAAGACAGAGATGCTCAGAATAGGTTTAAAAACTAAGATAAAACATATGCGGTTTACAACAAATATGTTTAAAATATGAGAACACAGAAAAATGCACCATAAAAGAATGGAAAAAATATGCCACAAAATACTTATTAAAAGAAATAGGTGTGGCTATATTAATATCTGACTAAGAAGACTTGAAGGTAAAAATAATCACTAGAGATTAAAAAAGGGATAATTCATAATCATAAAATAACTTCAACAAGAAAATATTACAGTCCTTAGTTTCTGTTTAATGATAATGAGATACAAAGTATATGAAGAAAATTTTAACAGAGGAATAAGGAGAAATACATATATCTACAATCACAGTAGGAGATTTTAACGCACCTCTCTCAATAACTAGTAGAATAAACAGACAAAAAAAAAAACAAACAAATAAACCCAGTAACACAACTGAAAATTTGAACTACATGATTAATCAGTTTGACCTAATTGGCACATATAGAACATTACGCACAGTATCTGCAGAAGAGAAATTATTTTCAACTGCACATAGAACATTGACAAAAATGTGTCATTAAAGGATCATTCGCCATAAATAGACAGTAATCTAAATACAGATACAAAGAAAACAAAGCAGTTATGCCATTAATGTGCATACCTTGTTAAGAAGTTTTTTTTTTAACCTGAGATTGTATAAGGAACAACTTAAAAATTAACAAGTCATATAAGAAAATCAGATTTGCACTTTGCAAGGTTTAAACTGGCAATGGTTTGAATACTGGATGAGAAATACGCAAGACCAAAGATAGTGAGCCTGTATAGCAGACCACTGTAGTAATCTAGATGGATAATAAGAAGATTATGAACTGGGAAAGGAAGAGCAGGCATGGAAAAGATGATACAGATTTAGGAGACAGTGAAATTAAAGAACTTCCAGGACTAAGTGACTGGCGTCAATAACTAAGATAGGAATGAAGCAGATGTAAGGTTAGTGGTGAGATAGGTTCACTTGAGCTTGGAACATGCTGTCTTTGAGGTGCCAAGGAAATCCCCAGCTGGAACTGTTTAGAGTGAAATTCAATATGAAGCTGAAGCACTTGAGAAAAATGTGAAATGGATAATAAGCAGATTGGGATTTATCGGTAGCAATAGCCATGGCAGTGATTGGAGCATCTGAGAGGACTAAAGAAAGAGACTCAGAGGAAGGGAGGAGGATGGGAGGACAGAGGAAGAAAAAAGAGGAAAAGGAAGAGAGGGAAAGAAAAAGAGGAAGGATAGAGGAGTGGATATAGAGGGGGAAGAGTAAGGAAGGGAGAGGGAAGAGTGTCCTCATGGTTTAAAAATATTGATAATAGGGCTTCCCTGGTGGTGCAGTGGTTGGGAGTCCGCCTGCCGATGCAGGGGACACGGGTTCGTGCCCCGGTCTGGGAGGATCCCATGTGCCGCGGAGCGGCTGGGCCCATGAGCCATGCCCGCTGGGCCTGGGCGTCCGGAGCCTGTGCTCCACAACGGGAGAGGCCACAACAGTGAGAGGCCCGCGTACCGCAAAAAAAGAAAAAAAATATTGATAATAGCTGTCACTTATTGAGGACTCAGCATGCACCAGACATCATAATAGGCTCTTTAGTAATTTTTAAAATAATTGATCCTTACAACCCTATGAGGTAGATATGATTACCATCTTTACTTCAAAGAAAACAAAATTGAGTTTAGAGAGATTAAGTAACGTGCCCAAAGTAATCCAGACATTAAATAGCAAAATAGGGACAATAAATCCAGATATTTCTGACAAGTTTCATGAAATCAAACGCTACGCTACAGTGCCTACCCAGTCTATGTCACAAAGCTAAGTCAAAATAGAAAAAGTACCAACACAGAAGAAGTGGTCACAGTGGCCAATACTGGGAAAAAAAAATCAATCAAACAAATCTAAAGTAAGAAACTATACTTCAGGGCTTCCCTGGTGGCGCAGTGCTTGAGAGTCCGCCTGCCGATGCAGGAGACGCGGGTTCGTGCCCCGTTTCGGGAGGATCCCACGTGCCGCGGAGCGGCTGGGCCCGTGAGCCATGGCCACTGAGCCTGCGCGTCCGGAGCCTGTGCTCCGCAAATGGGAGAGGCCACGACAGTGAGAGGCCCGCATAACGCAAGAAAAAAAAAAAAAAAGAAAAGAAACTATACTTCAAAACATGTTCTTTGGATTCTGCATTCAACAGTTCACTGCTGCTCTTGACAAAAACATTTGCCACTGGGTGGTAGAAGATAGACTACAATAAGGGGAGCATCATAAAAGGTAAGCAGATGAAGGCAATACATTTGGATGCTTCTTTAGAGCCTGTCCATGAAGAAAGGGAGACTGAGAGTAGTTAATGTGTCATGGAAGGACGTCTTGTTTTTTGGTCCAAATATCCTAGAGTCATGAATATACTGGATGCTGAAGGGAGTGTAAGCAGCTGGAAAGGTTAAAGAAATAGGAGGAAGAAGACGACTGTATGAGGGACTGTTCTGAAGAAACAGGACAGAGGAGATTGATGTAAGTGTGAGAGCCATGGGAGACATGAAAGCTGTCCTCAAATTCAAGGAAAGATTTTCTTTTCACTGTGAAAGTGGATTCCCAAAGTGTCTATAAAAACAGGCATTGAAGAAATTCTTCCTGAGACTTCTATTTTCTTACGGAGGAGAAAAAAGTGAGTTGCATTTTATTGGCAATAAAAATATTTTTCATACAGTATGTGACTTAGTATTACTTAAACTAATAGTAAACAAAACTGAATCACTTATATTTATCCTTATAATTTCTTAGCTTCAAGAATACAGGCTTTTATATACTTGAAGATACTATCTGTAGATATTTAAATAAAGGTTAAAGTACCAGTTCTTCATGCCAGTTGGCTCAATATTTTTTCCCCTCAATTACCTTGTACTTTTTATCATCTTTATTACTACCAAAAATTATATACACAGTCAAGTCTGCATTTCTTTGCAGAGAAGTTGTAGCTTCTCTCTCCCAAACATATTACCCTGCAAAGTCTTGTTTAAGAGATATTATGTACGTGTGTACATATGTGTGTGTGTGTGTGTATGTATATTACACATATTCATCTTAATCAATGTGTTCTCTTTTATTAGGATGACTGATGATGGAGCAAGGCTGGAGAAAACAGTCACTAACTGGAACGTCTTACCGGAAAGTTTATAAAATGTTATGAATAGGAACACTGAAACATTGTTTTTTAAAACATTCATGGATCTTTAAGCTCAAGGTCTCAGTGAAATCAACCTAAGTGCAAAATAATCAGACCTTTGGACAGAACCAAAAATGAACGTGGAACGTGATCTGCTTAAGGCGAGTGTGAGGCATGACTAATAAGTGCTATGAAGATATACAGTCATAATTAAGTGAACTACAAATCTGTTTTGTTGTGCTATGGAAAGCTTTCGGAGATGAAAACCTTACTTATGGGAATTTACACGACTGTAAATCATTACCTTAGTAAATCTATAAGTTTGCATTATTATAAGTAGTTATGGATATTACAAGCAAGCCATTTTCCCTTCTGGCTTTTCAGATTTAGGGTCTTGTATTCAGAAATGTATACCCATTTGGGACACAGCGTTCTGGAATTTTTAACAAGATATAAAATTTCATTTTCACAGAACGATGGCCTCATTGTAAAGGCCACATATCAAGTAAATGAGAAAAGACATGTACATGTGTTTGTGGGTGCTTAGAGGGGAAAAGCAGAAAAGGGAATTGAAAGAAGAAACAACTGGAAAATAATCACACGATAAAAAGTCAACCACTGTCTCCAGAGTAGTAAATTATAAGTTGAGGGAGCAATTTGAAACAGGAAGTTAGGAAAGAATGCATAGTTTGTAAAGTTAAAATATTGTAAAGTTGGAGTAAGGAATTATAAAGTAATTTTAATGTATGGAAAAGTTTGGGAACTATGCCATATTGTTTTTCTTCACTTCTAAAAAAAGTACTGTAATACTGAGTATAAAATTCCGTATGAATTCAGCCTGTAATTATATTTTAGAAAAATATTCTTATTTCCTTATAAATGAAAACTTTATATATATATATATATATGCACATATTTTTATTGAAATCTAACTTTAAAATTTTATGTTGAATATTTCTTATATTTTGTTCTGATATTGCAATATTGTATTTCCAGTCTGATTAAAGAAATTGTATCAAAAAGTCACTATATTTTCAACTACTTAATGCAAACCAGGAAAAAGCATGAAGATGGAATGAAGAGTGGAGGAAAGAAATAAAAAATAAATGAAGTCATCTCTTTTTCCCAAAACTGTTCTCAAACACACCCTGGGAAATTTCAAAGCTCTTTAGAGTCTTCCTGAAATTCCTCCTTCCTTGTCACTTGCAATGGAATAAAACCCATGAGCTATGATGCTGCTTGTTACTTAGCTCAGCTCATTCTCCACTGAAAAAGTACTTCTAGATTCATTCAAAATAGCAATTTATTTGCAGTCACTTTTGTATGGTTTAGCCATGAATCTCAATCAGTTACAAATTTTAGGGTTAAACAGAAACTTTCAAATACTCTAAGGGAACTCATTTGTTTTATGTGCAAATCTGAATGTCAATTCCAGTGAAATGTACTATAGTACACTGCTTTTCCTTCCAACAACTATCCATATGGAGCAAGTTTTGGGAAATCTGAGACATATGTTCATCTTACTTGAATTATCCTTTGTGCCATTCTTGTGACACTTATTAAAAAAAAAAGCCTTATATTAAAATGATATGGTTTGACCCTTGAGGGATCACACATTCTTTTATATAAAATTCTAACTGGGCTCCCAGTTTGTGCTATATATTGGGCTTAGTCCTGGAAGCCAGAATGATAAGCATGATGGGGATGGCCCCTGTTCTAAGGGAGCCCCCTGAAAGAGAGACAGACTCAGCCCAAACAACAATATAGTGTTATAAGTATCTCTGACTCATGTATAGAAAAACAATACAAGTACATTTTAATCTAAACTGCAACATAAAGTGTATTAAGTCATAAAGTACATTAGGCTTGGAACTTTGTATACTCTTAGTTTTAAAATATACTTTTTCAGCTTTAAAAACCAACACATAACTATATTTATATTGATTACATTATTCCTCATAAATTTAGATTTATGAAGTTTGTTTCACATTTCAAATATTTTTCTCTTCAATCTCTTCTAGGTGTCAAAAAGCTGTTAGTTTGACAAACCACTTTACCACATCCATTTCTATTAACCACAAAACAATAACTTATGAGATTTGTGATTAAATTGCAGTTTAAATGTTAACAACTGAATTAATTTTAACACGCTGCTACCTTGTTAGTTTTGCTCTTTGAAGTTTCTTATTGCTACTTTAACATAAAGCACATCAACTATATTGTCTTTATAGATTGTTCTCTTATTCAAAGAGCTATTACTCATTTACTAAAAATAAGGTGAATAATAGAACAAGGCTTTCTGAACTATATATCAAGGAGAAAGTTTTATAGCCTTAGTATTGCTTACAAATCAATTCCTTAGAGTTGGCCTGCCATTAGCAGCTTTTAAGACTGCCTAGAGCTGTGTCATTCACTGCTATTTTGACACATTAATGCACTAATGGTATGTGCAGGCTGACATAACTTCTCTCAAGTTCTATTACAATAATTATCAAGACCCTTCTATGAGACATGCAAAGTTAAGCAAGGTGACGAAGAGTATGTAAATACTCAAGTATTTCTGGAGCATTCATTTTAAAATGACAGTGAATAATTAAGAAACTATGAAAACACAGAGATAAGAACTGTCTGCTGAGAACCTTGTCAGAGGAAACAAATCATGAATAAAAGAGACAGTCACTTAGAAATGATGGCAGGTACACTTAAGTATTCATTTTCATTTTATAAAATAAGGTTAAAAGTTATGACATGATAACACAAATCACATATTAAAACCCTATGAGTTATTGGTAGTTTAAATGAATATACACTAAGGAGCACATAATATAGTAAAAATAGAATTGTCAAAAATTATTTCACATTTCATGGGAAGGTGGACACCATTCTTCCATGAAAAAACAAAAGCATTAATATAAACTAATAAATATAACACACTCAGGAGGAAAAACATTGACGATAAAGTACTTAGTAATCTGCCTTCTGTTGTCTCCCTCTTTCATTTTATATCACAGGCTAAAAGAACAAAATTCCTCCATATAACCTCCCTGTTAGTTACTCCTGTCAAAAATATTAAACACCTTCCTATTATTTATCTTATCACCTTAAAACAAAATTTTCATCATCCTGGCTCCCTACAAGCTCATTCTCATCAACCTTATTTTTTACCTCCAATCTGATGCCAATGTGAGGGAATGACATCAAAATCTTTTAATAGAATTGCTTTTCATCCTCCCCTTTTTCTTGTCCTGAATGGCCCAGCCATTTGTAGAAACTTGGTGCCCTAAGGGACAGTGGAACCAAAAATAGAGACATCAAATCCCTGATTTTCAAAACATTAAAAGCAGCAAACAAATAAAAATGGTAGTTTAGCCTTAAGACAGGAGAATTAAAAATAATAAGAACTGCAGAGTTATTAGTACAGAGATAAGAAATTAAAAGGTAAAAGAGATGGAGAAGTGAGAGGCTTAGAACCAGGACTAAAATACAGGATGTAGTTGCTCTCTTCCCTTGCTTTCCCTGGGAGGTATCAAGGTCTGGAAAGTTCCCCAGAATTCCATGCCAAAAGAAAACAGAATTGAGGTAACTATGAAAGGAGATTGGTGTAGAAAAGCCCACTGACACTCTCATAATGCCACCGAGGTATAGAAGGGCAGCCAAATTTCCCGTATTGTGAAAGGATTAAAAAAAAAAAAAAAAAGGAAAGAAAGAAAGAAACATAGAGCCAGCAGACACTGAGGAGCATTTGTTGTCATAACGCAGGATGTTGCAGAGAAAAGTGGGATCAAATGTAGATGCAGGCACCTCTGCAAATGCCAGCACAGAGGGAAGATCCCAGGCAGGAATGTACTAACTCAGGAAGGAGATTATCACTCAGAAAAGAAGATGACATTAAAGCAAATATCACCTTGCATCTCTAGCCAGGACACTACACAGCTAGGAATTTATATTATTCCTGAAAGAATGAGAGAAGAGAAAAAGGGAGAAGGGGAGAGAAGGAAAGAGAAAAAGAAGTGGAGAAAGGAGGAGGGATGGGTAGATCTCAAAATAAACTAGTTGAGAGATCAGATTTTTGAGTCAGAATGTCAGAGTTTAATTCCCACTTCTACCTCATTTGCTGTGTAACCTTGAGCAAGTTACCTCATCTTTCTGTGCCTCAGTGTCCTTATCTGCAAAACTCGGATATCAGTAGTACCTAACTCACAGAGATGCTATAAAATGAAATGAATCAATACATATGCAGAGCTTAAAAAGAATAAAAGTAAAGCTTTTAAACAAGTGGAGAGGATATTCTGATAAAAAGCAATAGAATAATTATGGCATGTCCAGGGAACAAGTAAAAGTTGGCTAAAGTGGAATAACTGTACAGAGGAAAAAGGAGCTGAGTATGGAGCACTAGATATGAACTAAGTATAAAAAGGCAGGACAAGGACTTGGGCCTAGCTCTTTTGTTCTACATGCACAGGGTCTAGTATAAGTAGGTATGTGATTGATGCATGAAAAAATGGACAGTGGGGAGTCAATGAAGGCCTTTAAATTGGAGGATATATGTATAAAGCACTAGATTTTAGAAGAGCAATCTTGCAAAGTTAGATTGAGAATAAGAGGTGAACTAGAAAGAAGTAAATATGACAAAAGATAAACAAATTTTCATAATAATACACTAAGAACATTGACATGGATAGTGACAGTGAAAATCAAGTAGAATTTATTATTAGAAATCTAAATCAGAAAAAAATATAACAAAATGACAATGCTATGAAAATCATAATCCCCAAATACCGTGACTTCCATAGATTAAAAAGAAAAGAAAGACATTAAAAATGACAGCTGTCTTTTACTTGTTTCCTGGACATGCCATAATGCCAATGCTCCTCTGTTACACCGCTCAGGATCATTATCCAGAACTGACAAATCTGTAAGTCAGCATTCAGAAGTACATTTTGGACACCATGAAATAAGCATGACAGTGAAACTGGAATTAACAACAAAATCAAAGACTCATTATTTTACATTATTTAATTATCTTTGGAAGGGTTTTGAAAAATTAAACTAGAAGCTCATCTTCAACACACATATGCTGTAATTTGTTCAGAAAGAATTTACAACAAAGATTATATTTAAAATTTGAACTAACATTAGCATGCATGCATAAGTGGGCTAGAATAGAATCCTGAAGTTAAACAGGACAAATTGAAATTAACTTTAAAGAAAAGTATTTTACATAGTCAAATTTAATTTGTCATTAAAAATGTCAAAAACAAACTATCTAGTCCAAGTATATTTTATTAAAAATATTTGTTGTAATGGAATATCTACCAGTACTAGTAAACACCAGAGTTAGTTACCTTTACAATCTAAAGCCTGAGCTTTGCTGTCTCCTATAATCAGAGGATATAATTTTTTTTAAACCTACATCCATGAGAGGAAAAATAGTAAAACCTAATAATCACAGATATCTAATTAATTGAATAATGTTCACACAAATGTTTAGTTTGATACATTAGACTGCTTTTTAATAATCTGATGCTACAAATAAAATAGGAAAAGAGTATTAGTATTAAAACACATAGAATTGCTAGTACTATATATTTTTCAAGTTTTTTCTTCTATTGAGGAATAAAAGTAAAAGCTGCTACTTTTGCATAAACTTTACTAGGCTTCTTATAGTATATAATTTAGGAGATTTTTAATAGGTTTTCAAGCTTTTATAATTTCAAGTAGTTAAAAATTTCCCAACTCTCAGTTTTACAATGGAATCTGGTGGAAAATCAAACAATTGTGTAGTAAAATTTGTTGGACTTAATTTTTCCACTCTTCAATTAATATACATTTAGTTACTTAAATTCAATATGTTACCGTAAAAGCTATTAACATATACTTAATTTAGGGGTCACTAGTGAGACTTAAATCATTTATAGTGACACAAATTTTACTAGAGAAACTTGACAAACATCCTGTAGGTGATGTTCAGTCTTTGTATAATCTTAAGTAATATTCTTAGAGAAAAGAGATGATTTAAACACACACACACACACACACACACACACACACACACACACAGATTCTAGTGAGCTGTCCTACAGATGGACAATGGAAAGCTTTAAATTAGACTGCCAGAAGTTTTGGTTGGACAGTTGAAGAATAAATAAAATATTGGTATGGCCTGAAGGGGTTTTAAGTTTAAACACAATTGTTGACCATCTATATTGAATAATTTAAACAATCTTATGACTCAAGGCAGATGTGTGGAATAATCTTTTATAAGTCCTTTCAGCTATGATATTACAATTTTAATTGCTTGAAATACCATATACTGTTGTACCACCTAGATGTTTGTCACATGTGAATGGAAGAGTTTCCTCCACTACAGTGAAGTATCTCCTTAAAGAAGCCAGCTAGTCAAACAATTTAAAATGTCACACTGCTTTAAAGTTACAAGTTTAATGTAATGCAAAGCATTTTTATCCACTGTATAAATAGCACATGGTATTTGACATTTTCCTACTATTTTATGACTTTAGACATGTAACATGAAATTTTCAGAAAAAAATTTGGTTCACTATTCTTAGAAAAGTGGAAAGAGTACACAGAAGTTTTGGTAAAAGGTAGATTTGGATTGTAATATAATCTCTCTTACATACTGGCTGGATACGGGTTTTAAACACAGTCTCATTTTCAACACCTATGAAAAGAGAGGCCATAACTACACTTCCTAGGGTATTTAAAAGATTAAGTAAAATAATTAATATATAAAGGCCTAGAAAGCACATGATAGATGGTCAATAAATACGAGTTATGAGTTCTCTTATTTTAATACATACCTCCCAAATCACTTCAAGATGGAGATATATAAGTTATAATTTGTGTTTATAAGCAAATTCATAATAGTAAAGGGTGAATGGACAGTCAAAAATTGTTTATTAGGATAGTTTCAAGATGGCGGAGGAGTAAGACGTGGAAATCACCTTCCTCCCCTAAAACACATCAAAAATACATCTACATGTAGAACAGCTCCTAGTGAACACCTACTAAATGCTGGCAGAAGACACCAGACTTCTCAAAAGGCAAGAAACACCCCACGTACCTGAGTAGGGCAGAAGAAAAAAGAAAAAACAGAGAAAAGAATAGGGACAGAGCTGTACCAGTGGGAGGGAGCTGTGAAGGAGGAAAAGTTTCCACACACTAGGAAGCCCCTTCACTGGTGGAGACGGGGGCTAGTGGGGGAGCTTCGGAGCCGCGGAGGACAGCACAGCAACAGGGGCGCGGAGGGCAAAGCGGAGAGACTCCCGCACAGAGGATCGGTGCCGACCGGCACTCACCAGCCCGAGAGGCTTGTCTGCTCACCCGCCGGGGCGGGCGGGGCTGGGAGCTGAGGCTCGGACTTTGGAGGTCAGACCCCAGGGAGAGGACTGGGGTTGGCTGCGTGATCACAGCCTGAAGGGGGCTAGTGTGCCACAGCTAGCCAGTAGGGAGTCCGTGAAAAAATCTGGAACTGCCTAAGAGGCAAGAGACCATTGTTTCAGGGTGCACGAAGAGAGGGGATTCAGAGCACCACCTAAAGGAGCTTCAGAGACAGGCACGAGCCGCAACGATCAGTGTGGACACCAGAGACGGGCATGAGACGATAAGGTTGCTACTGCAGCCACCAAGAAGCCTGTGTGCAAGCACAGGTCACTATCCAAACCTCCCCTACTGGGAGCCTGGGAGCCTCTGCAGCCCACCACTGCCAGGGTCCCGTGATCCAGGGACAACTTTCCTGGGTGAACACACGTCATGCCTCAGGCTGTTGCAACGTTATGCCAGCCTCTGCCACCACAGGCTCAACCCCCATTCTGTACCCCTCCCTCCCCCTGGCCTGAGTGAGCGAGGGCCTCCTAATGAGCTGCTACTTTACCCTATCCTGTCTGGGCAGAGAACAGATGCTCTCAGGCAATGTACAAGCAGAGGTGGGGCCAAAACCAAAGCTGGACCCCAGGAGCTGTGTGAACAAAGAAGAGAAAGGGAAATCTCTCGCAGCAGCCTCAGGAGCAGCACATTAAATCTCTACAATCAACTTGATGTACCCTGCACCTCTGGAATATTTGAATAGACAACGAATCATCCCAAATTGAGGTGGTGCACTTTGGGAGCAACTGTAGACTTAGGGTTTGCTGTATGCAACTGACTGGTTTCTGGTTTTAAGTTTATCTTAGTTTAGTATTTAGAGTTTATTATCATTTGTAGATTTATTGATTTGGTTGCTCTCTTCCTTTTTTTAATATATATATATTTTTTCCTTTTCCTCTTTCTGTAAGTGTGTATGTGTATGTTTCTTTGTGAGATTTTGTCTGTATAGTTTTGCTTTTACCATTTGTCCTAGGTTTCTGTCTGTCCATTTTTTTGTTTTGTTTTGTTTTCTTTTGTGTTTCTCTGTATACTTTTTAGTGCCTGTTTTCATTGGTGGATTTGTTTTTTGGTCTGGTTACTCCTTTTTTTTAAAAAAAATTTTTATTACTCTTTAATTTTTTATTTTTAATAATTTTTAATTTTTTTATTTCAATAACTTTATTTCTTTTTCTTTTTTTTTCTTCCTTTCTTTCTTATTTCTCCCTTTTCTTCTGAGCTGTGTGGCTGACAGGGTCTTTGTGCTCTGGCCGGGTATCAGGCCTCTGCCTCTGAGGTGGGAGAGCCAAGTTCAGGACATAGGTCCACCAGAGAACTCCTGGATCCACATAATATAAAATGGTGAAAGCTCTCCCAGAGATCTCCATCTCAATGCTAAGACACAGCTCCACTCAACAAACAGCAAGCTACAGTGCTGGACACCCTATGCCAAACAACTAGCAAGACAGGACCACAACCCCACCAATTAGCATAGAGGCTGCCTAAATCATAATAAGTTCACAGACACCCCAAAACACACCACTGAACGCGGTCTTGCCCACCAGAAAGACAAGATCCAGCCTCATCCACCAGAACACAGGCACAAGTCCCCTCCACCAGGAAGCCTACACAACCCACTGAACCAACCTGAGCTACTGGAGTCAGACAGCAAACACAACAGGAACTACAAACCTGCAGTCTGCCAAAAGGAGACCACAAACACAGTAAGTTAAGTAAAATGAGAAGACAGAGAAACACACAGATGAAGGAGCAAGGCAAAAACCCACCAGACCAAACAAATGAAGAGGAAATAGGCAGTCTACCTGAAAAACAATTCAGAGTAATGATAGTAAAGATGATCCAAAATCTTGGAAATAGAATGGAGAAAATACAAGAAATGTTTAACAAGGACGGAGAAGAACTAAAGAGCAAACAAACCATGATGAACAACACAATAAATGCAATTAAAAATTCTCTAGAAGGAATCAATAGCAGAATAAATGAGGCAGAAGAACAGATAAGTGACCTGGAAGATAAAATAGTGGAAATTACTGTGGCAGACCAGAACAAAGAAAAAAGAAAGAAAAGAATGGAGGACAGTCTTAGAGAACTCTGTGACAACATTAAATGCACCAACATTTGAATTCTAGTGGTCCCAGAAGAAAAAGAGAAAAAGAAAGGGACTGAGAAAATACTTAAAGAGACTGTAGTTGAAAACTTCCCTAATATGGGAAAGGAAATAGTCAATCAAGTCCAGAAAGCACAGAGAGTCCCATACAAGATAAATCCAAGGAGAAACATGCCAAGACACATAGTAATCAAATTATCAAAAATTAAATACAAAGAAAAAATATCAAAAGCAGCAAGGGAAAAGCAACAAATAATAGACAAGGGAATCCCCATAAGGTTAACAACTGATCTTTCAGGAGAAACTCTGCAAGCCAGAAGGGAGTGGCAGGACATATTTAAAATGATGAAAGTGAAAAACTTACAACCAAAATTACTCTAACCAGCAAGGAGCTCATTCAGATATGATGGAGAAATTAAAACGTTTATAGACAAGCAAAAGTTAAGGAATTCAGCACCATCAAACCAACTTTACAACAAATGCTAAAGGAACTCCTCTAGGCAGGAAACACAAGAGAAGAAAAAGACCTACAATAACAAACCCAAAACAATTTAAAAGATGGTAATAGAAACATACATATCGATAATTACCTTAAATGTAAATGTATTAAATCCTCCCACCAAAAGACTTAGACTGGCTGAATGGATACAAAAACAAGACCAGTATATATGCTGTCTACAAGAGACCCACTTCAGACCTAGGGACACATACAGACTGAAAGTGAGGGGATGGAAAAAGATATTCTATGCAAATAGAAATCAAAGGAAACCTGGAGTAGCCATTCTCATATCAGACAAAATAGACTTTAAAATGAAGAATATTACAAGAGACAAAGAAGGGCAGTATTTAATGATCAAGGGATCAATCCAAGAAGATAAAACAATTGTAAATATTTATGCACCCAACATAGGAGCACCTCAATACATAAGGCAACTGCTAACTGCCATAAAAGGGAAAATCGACATTAACACAATCATAGTAGGGTACTTTCACACCCCACTTTCACCAATGAACAGATCATCCAAAATGAAAATAAATAAGGAAACAGAAGCTTTAAATGACACAAGAGACCTGATAGATTTAATTGATATTGATAGGACATTCCATCCAGAAACAGCAGATTACACTTTCTTCTCGAGTGCCCAAGGAATATTCTCCAGGATAGATCATATCTTGGGTCACAAATCAAGCCTTGGTAAATTTTAAAAAATTGAAATTGTATCAAGTAACTTTTCCAACAACAATGCTATGAACCTAGATATCAATTACAGAAAAACGTGTAAAAAATACAAACACATGGAGGCTAAACAATACACTATTAAGTAACCAAGAGATCACTGAGGAAAACAAAGAGGAAATCAAAAAATACCTAGAAACAAATGAGAATGAAAACACATGGCCAAAAACCTATGGGGTGCAGCAAAAGCAGTTCTCAGAGGGAAATATATAGCAATACAAACCTACCTCAAGAAACAAAAAAAGGGCTTCCCTGGTGGCGCAGTGGTTGAGTCCACCTGCTGATGCAGGGGACACGGGTTTGTGCCCCGGTCTGGGAAGATCCCACATGCCGTGGAGTGGCTGGGCCCAAGATCCATGGCTGCTGGGCCTGCATGTCCGGAGCCTGGGCTCCACAACAGGAGAGGCCTCAACAGTGAGAGGCCTACGTACCACAAAAAATAAAAAAAAAAATTAAAAAAAGAAACAAGAAAAATCTCAAATAAACAACCTAACCTTACACCTAAAGCAATTACAGTAAGAAGAAAAAAAAACACCCCAAAGTTAGCAGAAGGAAAGAAATCATAAATATCAGAACAGAAATAAATGAAAAATAAATGAAGAAAACAATAGCAAAGATCAATAAACCTAAAAGCTGGTTATTTGAGAAGATAAACAAACTTGATAAACCACTAGCCAGACTCATCAAGAAGAAAAGGGAGAAGGCTCAGATCAGTAGAATTAGAAATGAAAAAGAGGAAGTAACAACTGACACTGCAGAAATACAAAGGATCATGAGAGATTACTACAAGCAGCTATATGCCAATAAAATGGACGACCTGGAAGAAATGGACAAATTCTTACAGAAGCACAAACTTCCGAGACCAGGAAGAAATAGAAAATATAAACAGACCAATGACAAGCACTGAAATTGAGACTGTGATTATAAGTCTTCCAACAAACAAAAGTCCAAGACCAGATGGATTGACAGGCAAGTTCTACCAAACATTTAAAGAAGAGCTAACACCTATCCTCAAATTCTTCTAAAATATAGCAGAGGAACACTCCCAAACTCATTCTACGAGGCCACCACCACCACCCTGATACCAAAGCCAGATAAAGATGTCATAAAAAAAGAAAACTACAGACCAATATCACTGATGAACATAGATGCAAATATCCTCAATAAAATACTAGCAAACAGAATCCAACAGCATATTAAACGGATCATACACCACAATCAAGTGGGGTTTATCCCAGGAATGCAAGGATTCTTCAAAATATACAAATCAATCAATGTGATACACCATACTAACAAATTGAAGGATAAAAACGATATGATCATCTCAATAGATGCATAGAAAGCTTTTGACAAAATTCAACACCCATATATGATAAAAACTCTCCAGACAGTAGGCATAGAGGGAACTTACCTCAACATAATAAAGGCCATATATGACAAACCCACAGCCAACATTGTTCTCAATGGTGAAAAACTGAAACCCTTTCTACTAAGATCAAGAACAAGACAAGGTTGCCCACTCTCACCACTATTATTCAACATAGTTTGGAAGTTTTAGCCACAGCAATCAGAGAAGAAAAAGAAATGAAAGGAATCCAAAACAGAAAAGAAGAAATAAAACTGTCACTGTTTGCAGATGACATGATAGTATACATAGAGAATCCCAAAGATGCTACCAGGAAAGTACTGGAGCTAATCAATAAATGTGGTAAAGTAGCAGTATATAAAATTAATGCACAGAAATCTCTTGCATTCCTAGACACTAGTGATGAAAAATCTGAACGAAAAATTAAGGAAACACTCCCATTTACCACTGCAACAAAAAGAATAAAATACCTAGGAATAAACCTACCTAGGGAGACAAAAGACCTGTACGCAGAAAACTATAAGACACTGATGAAAGAAATTAAAGATGATACAAACAGATGGAGAGATATACCATTTTTTTGGACTGGAAGAATCAACCCTGTGAAAATGACTATACACACAAAGCAATCTACAGATTCAATGTAATCCCTGTCAAACTACCAATGGCATTTTTCACAGAACTAGAACAAAATATTTCACAATTTGTATGGAAACACAAAAGACCTCGAATAGCCAAAGCAAACTTGAGAAGGAAAAATGGAGCTGAAGGAATCAGGCTCCTGGACTTCAGACTATACTACAAAGTTACAGTAATGAAGACAGTATGGTGCTGTCACAAAAACAGAAATATACATCAAGGCAACAGGATAGAAAGCCCAGAGATAAACCCACACACATATGGTCATCTTGTCTTTATCTTTGATAAAGGAGGCAAGAATATACAAAGGAGAAAAGACAGCCTCTCCAATAAGTGGTGCTGGGGAAACTGGACAGCTACATGTAAAAGAATGAAATTAGAACACTCCCTAACACCATACACAAAAGTAAACTCAAAATGGATTAAAGACCTAAATGTAAGGCCAGACACTATAAAATTCTTAAGAGGAAAACATAGGCGGAACACCCCATGTCATAAATCACAGCAAGATCCTTTTTGACCCACCTCCTAGAGAAATGGAAATAAAAAGAAAAATATACAATTGGGACCTAATGAAACTTAAAAGCTTTCTCACAGCAAAGGAAACCATAAACAAGACAAAAAGACAACCCTCAGAATGGGAGAAAATATTTGCAAATGAAGCAACTGACAAAGGATTAATCTCTAAAATATACAAGCAACTCATGCAGCTCAATATCAAAAAAACAAACAACCCAATCCAAAAATGGGCAGAAGACCTAAATAGACATTTCTCCAAAGAAGATATACAGGTTGCCAAAAAACACATGAAAGGATGCTCAACATCACTAATCATTAGAGAAATGCAAATCAAAACTATGAGGTAGCACCTCACACCGGTCACAGTGGCCATCATCAAAAAATCTACAAACAATAAATGCTGGAGAGGGTGTGGAGAAAGGGGAACCCTCTTGCACTGTTGGTGGGAATGTAAATTGATACAGCCACTATGCAGAACAGTATGGAGGTACCTTAATAAACTAAAAATAGAACTACCATATGACCCAGCAATCTCACTACTGAGAAAATCATGATTCAAAAAGAGTCATGTACCACAATGTTCATTGCAGGTCTATTTACAATAGCCAGGACATGGAAGCACCCTAAGTGTCTACCGACAGATGAATGGATAAAGAAGATGTGGCACATGCATACAATGGAATATTACTCAGTCATAAAAAGAAATGAAATTGAGTTATTTGCAGTGAGGTGGATGGACCTAGAGTCTGTCATACAGAGCGAAGTAAGTCAGAAAGAGAAAAACAAATACCGTATGCTAACACATATATATGGGGAAAAAAAAGTGGTTCTGAAGAACCTAGGGGCAGGACAGGAATAAATAGACACAGACATCGAGAATGGACCTGAGGACACGGGGAGGGGGAAGGGTATGTTGAGACAAAGTGAGAGAGTGGTATGCACATATATACACTACCAAATGTAAAATAGCTAGTGGGAAGCAGCCACATAGCACAGGGAGATCAGCTCAGTGCTTTGTGTCCACCTAGAAGGGTGAGATAGAGAGGATGGGAGGGAGATGCAAGAGGGAGGAGATGTGGGGATATATGTTCATGTATAGCTGATTCACTTTGTTATACAGCAGAAACTAACACACCATTGTAAAGCAATTATACTCCAATAAAGATGTTAAAAAATTTGAGTGTTGACAATCTTCAAAGGTATGATTGTTTATCAGAAAAAATGTGTATTATTAGGTAACAGTATAGTTGCTATGTAATTATTTGTCTTTCTACCAGATTCCACTGTAAAATTGGAGAGGTTGGGAAAATATTGTCTAACATCATGGAAAAAAAAATTATTGGTCAGTAAGTATATCTTCTCTAGGCTGAGGTAATTCTCCTATATCACCCAACAGCAAGTTATGGTCATTCATTCAGCATCTAGTCACTGAACTAGTTATTGGCAATTCAATTATAAACAGAGATACAGATCCAGAGGGCATAAGACTTACAGTAAAGTGAGGGAGACACAGAAGATTAAAATAATCACAATACTGAGTACATAATTAAAACTTACATAATACATCTTGGTTTCTAAAGGAGGAATCATACTTGGGTTCAGGGGACTGAGAAGACTTCCTGAATGAAGAGGCCTTTGCTGATTAGGTACAGCAGTAATAAAACAATAATACAGTAATACAGTTTTGGTGACAGGAGTAGACAGTGCAGACTCCAGGTAAACAGCACAGCATGGTTCAACTATGATTTAATATGCCAATTGCACCATTTAATATGCCAATTATACCATTATCTTTTCTCTAGTAAAATCACTTCAACAAATCCCTAAATTTGCCACTGTACTGTTTCTTTTTGGTTGGTGCTCTCAACTTCATAGCACAGAGTAAACAAATCTACAGATATTTGTAGTGCTATTCTGATTTTCTTGAGTCAAAATTTCAGTTTCTTTGATGAGCAAGACCCATTTGGTGTTATATTGGTATGATTCTTCTTCTCAATTTACAGGAAGCTCCCTGTTTTATCTTCTTTAATTTATTATTGCCTTCTGTTCATATTAATGATGCCTTGAGTCTCACTGTTTTGTTGAAACTCAAAAGATCGGCAATGCTCTTTTCCTAAGCATCTTATTCTAATGGGATTCAAAGAAGCTAGTCCATTATTATTACTATTTTTTAATGGAAGGACTAACATGACTTTCATCCTATAGCAACTCTGTCTTTCGGAGCATTATCTTCTGAGATCTTTCTAATAAGGATCATCTTGTTTCCATCTCTGAGTTTCATTCTGGACAAATTTTGTACAACTAATCACTGGATTTCTAAGATGAAGCAAGCTAACATTCCAGAATCACAGACTGATTCTTCACACTGGTAATTTTTTTTGGTCTTCTGCAATAAAGGCCTGTATTCACATTTTTCCTTTCCAAGAATTCAACTTCAGTAGGTCAAAAACTGAGTGAAGCAGCAAGTTGACTTTCAAATTAAAGACTTGTCTTTATATAGAATATATACATTATATAAAAATTATTTAACAATTAAGAAAAAGCTATATTTCATCAGAGATCTTTCTATATTCAAACATATAGAATATTTTATATGCAAAATCTAAACTGATGGATGGAGAAAGTGAGCTCATTGAACTATATATTATAATAATACATAATACATATATATGTATAATATGTAATACACATATATATTATATACACCTGTTCTCATAAATCTTAGTACTAGTGGAGGAAAAAAGAAAAAATTAAAAAAAAATAAACATTAATTATTACAGAGAGTAATCAATACCATGAATAAAGTATTATAGGGTGACACAGTAGAAGCTACATTAAATTGAATTCAAAGGAAAAGTTTCTCTGAGGAATTCATAGTGGAGCAGAGACACTAAAGACATGAAAGAAGGCTATCTTTAAAGATGGTACAACAGGAGGCTCCTGAACTCCCCTCGTCCCATGGACACACCAAATGAATAGCTACCTATGGAGCAATTCCCTCTTAAAGAAATCTAGAAATTAGCTGAGCAACTCCTACACATTGGGAGAATTAGAAAATATCCACAATGAAACAGGTAGGAAAGGCTGAGATCCTCTCTCATTATAAACCTTATCCCCAGCACAGCACCGTAAAATAAGGAGAAAAACTCCCAAGTCCCAGCTTCTTCCTGAAAAGTGAAGAGTTTGTACCCTACATATAGCAGCCCAACTTTAAAGACTCCCAACTGAGGGACAGGCCCCCAAAACATTTACCTGGGAAAGTCAATGGGGCTTGATCCCATGAGACCCACAAGACCATAGCAAATAAAGAAGTAATTAACAGGAGCAAGCATTCTCTGCAGCTATCATCCCAAGGCTCAGTGCAGAGAGAGTAGCAAAAATTGCCCATCTCCCAGTCTTTACCTGAATGGGGTCTATTTGTATACATTGAGGCTTCTAATTTAGCACATATTACTAGGCTGGCTGTGATCCTCACCTGAGAACAGGGAAGCCAGTGGACACCTCCCTCATCCTCTCTCTCCTTCCTGCTCCAATTCACCAGCACCTCCCTTGGAAAGAGCTTGTACACAGTTCTGCACCCCAGCTTTAGCACCTGCTACCAAGGGACAGCTTGCCAGATCATCTGACTCTAAATGGATTCCCACAGGACTGTAGCAAACAAAGAAGTCCTTAATGAGCTCAGGAGTACCCGCCCCGCATCCCCGCCATACAGTCATACACCTAGTACCAGTACAGTGTGAGATGGCAAAAAAACTCATCTTTTAGTTTACCCCAGGAGTGCCTTAACTATATACTTTCCTAGCTGTTGCCAGGGATCCAGCTTCTAATCAACCTGCATATAGGTACAGACTGTGATCCACCCTTTTGGGACACTGATGGAGCTTGGCACACCCTCAAACTACTGGAAGCCACTAAGAACAAAGAAGGAGGTCTGGACAATCATAAAGGTTTGAGAGACAATCAGGAGCACGGGCTGGGCTAGTTGATGAGGTTCATCTCCTACATGAGACCACTCTGTCAGGACCGGGAGAGGTGGCTGTTTTACCTAACGCACATAAACCAACACAAAGAGTCAAGGAAAATGAAGAAACAGAGGAATATGTTCCAAACAAAAGAACAAGATAAAACTACCGAAATAGAGCAAAATGAAATGGAGACTCATAGAAGAGTCAAAATAATGGTCATAAAGATGCTCACTGAGGTCAGAAGAACATGCATGAACGAAGGGAGAATTTTATCAAAGAGAAAATATTAAAAAGTACTAAACAGAAATCACAGCGCTGAAGAGTATAAAAATTGAACTTACAAATTCCATAGAGAGACTGAACAGCCAACTAGATGAAGCAGAAGAAAAGATCAGCAAACTCAAGGACAGAGAAGTGGAATTAATTCAATGAAAGGAATGAAAAAAAAGAATGAAAAAATTGATGATAGCTTAACAGGATTTATGGAACACCACATCATCATTATATTCACTATAGGGGTCCAAGAAAGAAAAGAGAGAAAAGGGGGCAGAAGACTAAAAAAATAATGACAGAAAACTTCCTTAACCTGAAGAAAGTAACAAATATCCAGATCCTTTTGTATGGAACAACAGAAGACCCCAAATAGCCAAAACAATGTTGAAAAAGAACAAAACTGGAGGCATCACCCTTTTTTGATTTCAAACCATATTACAAAGCTATTGTAATCAGAACAATATGATATTGGCATAAAAGACATATAGACCAATGAAACACAATGGAGAGCCCAGAAATAAATCCATGCATATATGGTCAATTAATGTATGACAAAGGAGCCAAGAATACACAATGGAGAAAGGATAGTTTCTTCAATAAATGTTACTGGGAAAACTGGACAGTCACATGCAAAAGACAGAAACTAGATCCTTATCTTACACCATATACAAAATTCAACTCAAGATGGATTAAAGACTTGAACATTTGAATGCAAAACCTGAAACCCTAAAACTCCTAGAAGAAAACATAGAAGGTAAACTCCTTGACATTGGTCTTGGTGATGATTTTTTGAATTTGATGCCAAAAGTAAAGGCAAGAAAAGCAAAAATAAACAAGTGGGACTACATCAAACTAAAAACCTTCTCCACAGCAAAGGAAACCATCAGCAAAATGAAAAGACAATGTACAGAATGGGAGAAAATATTTGCAAATCATATATCTTATTAAAAAACTCATACAACAAAAGAGAAGAAACAAAAGCTAATCCAGTTTAAAAATTGGCAAAGGAGCTGAATAGATATTTTTCCAGAGAAGATAAACAAATAGCCAGGGGACTTCCCTGGTGGTTCAGTGGTTAAGAATCCACCTGCCAATGCAGGGGACACAGGTTCGAGCCCTGGTCCAGGAAGATCCCACATGCCACAGAGCAACTAATCCTGTGCGCCACAACTACTGAGCCTGCACTCTAGAGCCCACATGCTGTAACTACTGAGCCTGCGTGCCACAACTACTGAAGCCTGCACACCTAGAGCCCGTGTTCCGCAACAAGAGGAGCCACTGCAATGAGAAGCCCGCGGACCGCAACGAAGAGTAGCCTCCGCTCGCCGCAACTAGAGAAAGCCCATGCACAGCAACAAAGACCCAATGCAGCCAAAAATAAATAAATTAATTTTAAAAAATAGCCAACAAGTACATGAAAAGGTGCTCAACATCACAAAGCATTAGGGAAATGCAAATCAAAATCACAGTGAGATATCACCCTGTACCTGTTAGAATGGCTATCGTCAAAAGACAAGAGACAACAAGTACTGTGAAGATGGGGAGAAAAGGTAACCCCTGTGCACTGTTGATAGCCAACAAGTACATGAAAAGGTGCTCAACATCACAAAGCATTAGGGAAATGCAAATCAAAATCACAGTGAGATATCACCCTGTACCTGTTAGAATGGCTATCATCAAAAGACAAGAGACAACAAGTACTGTGAAGATGGGGAGAAAAGGTAACCCCTGTGCACTGTTGCTGGAGTGTAAATTGGCATGGCCACTATGGGAAACTCTACGGAGGATCCTCAAAAAATTAAAAATAGCACTGCCATATGATCTATCCATTCCACTTCTGGAAATATATACAAAGGAAATGAAAATACTATGTTGAAGAGATATCTGCACCCCCATGTTCATAGTAGCATTTTTTACAACAGCCAAGACATGGAAACAATCTAAGTGCCCACTGATGGGTGAGTTGAAAAAGAAGAGGTGGTGTGTGTGTGTGTGTGTGTGTGTGTGTGTGTGTGTGTGTGTATTTATATTTCTACACACACACACACACACATATATATATATAAAATGGAGCATTATTTAGCCAAAAAAAAAGAGACAATCTGCCATTTGTGACACCATGGATAGACCTTGAGGGCATTATGCTAAGTAAAATAAGTCATACAGAGAAAGCATATACTGTATGATCGCATTTATATGTGGATCTTAAAATATTCATAGAAAAAGATATCAGATTTATGATTACCAGAGGCAGCAGATAGGGGTAGGGGAATTGAATGAAGTTGTTCAAAAGATGCAAACTTCCAGTTATAAGATAAGTAAGTACTGGGGATATAATACAAAACATGATAAGCGTAGTTAACATTGATGCATGGTATATTTGAAAATTGTTTAGCAAGTAAATCCTGAGTTCTCATGACAAGAAAAACAAAACACTTTTTCTTTTTTTGGTATATATATGAGATGATGGATGTTAAACTTACTGTGATAACCATTTCACTATATATATACAGATATATAGGTCAAGTCATTATACTGTACATGTTAAATTCATATAGTTCTGTATGTCAATTATACCTCAAAAAAAAATAAAGCTGGAAGAAAATGGGTAGAGGAACTGAATAGATATTTTTCCAAAGAATAGGCAACTGGTACATGAAAGGTGCTGAATATTGCTAATCATCAGGAAACTGCAAATCAAAACCCAAATGAGATATTGCCTCAGACAAGTTAGAATGGCTATCAACAAAAAAAACAAGAGATTACAGTGTTGGCAAGTAAAGGGAACCATTGTGTACTGTAGGTGGGAATGTAAACTGGTGCAGCCACTATGAAAAACAGTATAGAAGTTCCTAAAAAAATTAAAAATAGAACTACCATATGATTCAACAATCTGACTTTTGGGTAAATATACAAAGTAAAGAAAATTATTTTCTT
Source organism: Lipotes vexillifer (assembly GCF_000442215.2). Taxonomy (NCBI): domain Eukaryota; kingdom Metazoa; phylum Chordata; class Mammalia; order Artiodactyla; family Lipotidae; genus Lipotes; species Lipotes vexillifer. Next base: position 1,551,232 of record NW_006790551.1, read on the forward strand.
GAAGAGATATCTGTACTCTATGTTCATTGTAACATTATTCATAATATTAAGATATGGAAAAAACCTAAGTGTGTCTGTCAATGCATAAATGGATAAAGAAAATTTGGTATATATGTATGGGTGGTGTGTGTATAATGTTGTACTTATATAATAATGATGGAATATTATTTAGCCAGGAGAAAGAAGGACATCTTGCTGTTTGTGACATGGATGGACCTTGAGGGCCTTCTACTAAGTGAAATAAGTCAGATAGAGAAAGATGATATTGTAACAGGGAAGAACAAATCTGACTCCATATTGGATCTGTTTCTTTTACTTTAACCTTTGTATTCTATTGCTTCTGTTACAAGTTAACCACTAAAGGGATGTTTCCTAGAGCTTAAAGTATACATAATGCCCCATCTCTAGGAACCCTGCCTCCCATACCTGAGCATTAAGCTAAAATACCTTTCTTTAGCTCATAGGAAACACCTTGACCAGGCCCACCTTGTCAGCTCCAGGAAAGAAGAAATTAACACATCCCCTCCAGAGTCTGGCCAGAACCAGAAAATATTTGCAACAACTTTTGCCTTTTTTAGTTTACCTTCTCACTTCCCTGTCTTTGTTCTATAAAAGAAACTCGCATCCAAACCTGGACAAGATGGTTCTTTGGGACACTTGATCACCATCTTCTTGGTCTGCTGGCTTTCTGAATAAAGTCACTATTCCTTGCCCCAACAACTTGTCTCTTGATTTATTGGCTTGCTGTGTGGCAAGCAGTATGAGCCTGGACTTGGTAACAATAACAATTATATGTGGAATCTAAAGAAGCTGAACTCATAGAAACAGAGACTAGAATGGGACTGGGGTGGGGTGGGGTGGGAACAATGGGGAGATATTGGAAGAGTACAATCTTCCAGTTATAAGCTGAATAGGTTCTAGTGATCTAATATACCAGGGGTCCCCAACCCGGGCCTGCAGACCAGTACCTGTCTGCAGCCTGTTAGGAACAGGGCCGCACAGCAGGAGGTGAGCAGCAGGAGAGCAAGCGAAGCTTCATGTGCTGCTCCCCATCGCTCGCATTACCGCCTGAACCCCCACCCCGTGGAAAAACTGTCTTCCACGAAACCTGTCCCGGATGCCAAAGAGGTTGTGGACCGCTGTAATATACAGTAGGGTGATTATAGTTAATAATTATGTATTATATACTTGAAAGTTGCTAAGAAAGTAGATCTTAAATGTTCTCACCACAAAAAGAAATGGTAATTATGTGGTGTGGTGGAGGTGTTAGCTTATATTCTGGTGGTAATAATTTTGCAATATATAAAGGTATCAAGTCAACACGTTGTACACCTTATACTTACACAGTATTTTATGTCAATTATAGCTCCATAACTGGGGGAGGGGGAGAAAAGGGTGGAAGTTAAAAAAAAAAAAAAAGACATGAAGGAACCAGCCTGCAAAGTTTCTGGGATGAGCCTATGGTGAACAATAACAGCTAAAAGAAGATCATCCAAAATTGACTGTGGCTGAAACATAGTAAGTGAGGAAGAGAATAGTTCAAAACTAGGCAGGAGCCAGATTTTGTAGAGTCTGGAAAGACATGTTGAGAAGACTGAATATTATTCTAATTTATAGCTTCCCATTTTTGGAGGAACATGGAGAACATGGGATGGCATAGCCCTGTGGCTAAATCAAAAGACACACCCAACAGCCTCTCTCCCTGCTAAAAATCCAAGACTCTTCCCATCATGGCACCCAAATATCTTAAATGTCTCCAAGCTTAATAGAAATTATGTGTTCACTCATAACACCCCTGGAAAGAATAGCAAGTGTCCTTTTTCACCTTCTCTTCTGAGGGCATGAGTTCTAGTGTTTCATACATAGTCATAAGTTCCTTTCCTTGCTTTTCCTAGGAAGCCCACTGAATTCTCATGTAAGTATATTTCCTCGAAGTTCACTCTGGAAAACAAGTTATCAGATTAAGACTCTTCATTAATAGACAATAATTTAAAACCCCACATCAATGGTCTAGGGCTTTCTTACACTTCACTGCTTGGGGCACGGTTGTCTGGAAAAGAAATTTAGTGTGTAAAGAAGAAACTCCTTTGGGGAGAAATATGTGGAAATAAATCAATTTTTCTGACTTTATAAAGAGAAGGACTAATTAATTGCTTATAGCTTAGAAATGCACTTGTGTAAAGAAAAAGGCATGTAAGTCTATGTAGTCAATTTTCTTACCTAAGGTAGCTTCTGTGCCAACTCTGAAAATACAGTTTTAATGTAGTAAAAAATGTAAAGCTTAAAGGATTTTTAGAAATCATATAATCTTAATTATTAATAAATGTTTAATTTATTAATGCCAGATAATTATACAGGCCTTCATTTTGCCTTATAGCTTTGTATTTTTTATTTAGGTTACTATATTAGGTGGCAAAATTCCAATGAAAGAAAATGTCCTGCTTAGATTTAGGTGATAATCAAAATTATACATTATTTTCTAAAGCCACCATTTATTTTATGGTTCCAAATACACAAAATTTATATAATTTTATTTTGTAACAATAAATTGAGTATATGACTCATATTCTTGATTCAATCTTCTTGAGATCATAAGTAAAATCTTTTAAATGTTATCAAATTTTAGTAAATATCACTTGGGAAATTTATTAAACACACAGATGGCTGATATCAATAGGTCCTGGTAGGACACAAATATTCACATAATTAGCAGTGCCCTTGATACATGAGATCTACTGTCCACACATTAGTATACTACAATGAAAAGCATATCCAAAAGAGGAAAACCGAAAAGGCTTTTTTTTCCCAATCATAACATAATTTGATTTATCTAAAAGGAAACTCTGCAAAGAGGTCATGGAAAGTTTAACTTAAAATTAAATGTATTTATTAAATAGCTTCCTAACAAATTTAACTAAGCAAATATACTTCATCAAAAAATAAGTTAAAAAACAGAGCTCTATGCATACAAAATTATAAAGATACAATTCCAGTTAATTACATTATAAGCCAGTATTTCAGAATGTGTGATCTCATAGTTGACGGCATCTACAGAGATATCCATAAAAGCATACAGTTCAGCTTTGGATAACAGTAACACTCAGTAGTAGAGCTTTTCAGATGATATCTATAAACTACTGTGCTTTACTGTAAGGATTCACATGTTGAAAGTCAGCATAAATGGATTAAGTATTTTTAAAAAGAACAATGGGAATAGTGGAGCTGTCTTCAAATATTCAAATGACATTCCAAAAGGAAACACAGCAGTCACATAGCTGTTGTAGAGAACTAGAAAAAGTGAAGAAAATTGTGAGAAGGGAATTGTGTAATAAATATAAACAGCTTGCAGCAGTTAGAGCTGTTCAATGAAATATCAGAAATTAAATGAAGGGTGGAGTACAAGCTGTCTGGAGAGGGGTTCCTGACCTTGGCAAGATGTTATACTTGATCACCCTCATTTTCCCTTTCAAATCTCTGATTTCATGATGATTTTCAATGAACAAAATAAAAGAATAGATATAGTAAAAATAGAGTAGTATTCTTTGCAAAGTAGCAATACAAAAATAACAGGCGCACCCTTTAAAGGAGAATTGAATTTTATAGCCATATTTTAAAAACCTGATATGAGCACAAACTCACATAAGCTTATGGAAGGAAGAATATCTAAGGAAGGCCTATATCCACACAAATACATACCTTGAAACTCAACTCAACACTTCCTTATATCTCCAGAATACAAATCCTCTCTACAAAGCATCAAGAGGCAGCAATATAGTTTTCAATGACTATTTTGGTAAAGTTACAAGAGAAGGTATATCACCTAGTACAGAGCAAACAATTTAATGATAACTAATGATACTTCTCTTTTATCCAAAAGAAAAATTCCCTCTTTACTCCCAGCTTCCATGCCTCCTTCTTTCCACCCTTCACAATAGCTTCTAAAAATTTCTCAGGCTTGAGTCTCTCTCTCCACCTACTTATACCTCTCTAAATTTTTGGCTTTCAGTGCTAAACTATTTAGGTAAATTCCAATTCCCTCGATGTTACATCCTCCACATTATTGCTTAGAACCATTCTCATGTGTATGAAAGGCCATTGAATGACTCTGTACTCTCAGAAATCCTCAGGGTGACTTGTAAATAACAAATACCTTCTCCTGCTTCACTTTATCCTTTTTATTTTATTTACAAGCATAATTATGGTATGTATAAAATGTAAGTTCACTTTTTTAAAATATTTAAGTGTTTTACAAATAACTCAATTTTCATATCAGTATAACTCTATTAAATGTATAGGCTTCCACTTAACCTTTTGGTTTCAAGTCAAGATCCACATATTCATTTGGATTGGTACTTTTGAGATAGACAGTAAACTTTAAAATATAAGTGGGAACAGTTTACTACCTAAAATTTACTACCTAAAATGCTTAGTATATGATTAAAAACACATGCTTGCTTTACACAGGGGCAAAGTGTTACATATTGTGGAATCACAATCTCAACTTAAGAATTGTTAATTATAAAGATAATACCTTTTTATCTGAGTTGCTTTTTCTTTTATAATACAGGGTAAAACTCAGCTGTTCTAAAAAATATTTGTAAAAAAAAACAAAAACCAGGCAATTTCCAAGAAGCCAGACTAGTATGAAAGCAGAAAATTAACATAGCTTTTTAAATTCCCCAACATATGGAAGACAATAAAACACATATGTAACACCTGAAAAGACTCGTTCCTTGACCAAACTTGAGTCAGCTCATCTGAATCCTCCTTTTGACAAGGTCCCAAACTTGGGCTCTGTCTTTGGCCCACTTAGTTCAGTTTTAGCAAGAAGCCTACTGAATCAGTTTTCATTAGATCTCTCACTCTAGATATATTATCACATTGGATATCTCATCAATTCCTCATTCACCACCCTCAATATCTCATTCCCCTAGCCTACCTTCTGCAGGAATTCTGTTGAGTTGGTTTAGGAAAAATCCCCCTAGCCTTGATGTTTCCTTCCAGTAATTTTCCATCCACTGACCCCTATCCAGTTCCTTGGCTATAAATCTCCACATACCCTTGTTGTATTTGGAACTGAGCCCAATCTCTTTCCCCTACTGTAAAAACCCCACTGTATTCATCCTTCTTGAATAAAGTCTTCTTTCATCTCTAACAAGAGTAATGATCATTTTTTTCTTTAACACACCAGGATAAAGGAGACATAATGCCTAATCTATACTTACATCTTTCTAAAAATTATAATGGGAAGTTAAACATAATGTTCTAGACAGCAAGTTCTATCAGGCAAGAGTCATTTTCGTACAGCATATAGTTTAGTACCCAGTAAAAAAAAAAACAGAAAAACCATAGATACGGCAAGGCCTAGATCTAGGTAAACAGGTAAAAGCTAGAGGAGAGAAGGGGGTTAAGGAGGAAATGAAATCTAGAGCTGGTACTAAAAATGACATGTGATTGTTTTCTTACACTGCTTACGTGTTTCTCAAAGTATGGTCTACAGAGTGCTTCTCAAGTTTTAATGGACAAACAACATCTAAGAATACTGTTAGGAATTTAAATTCTGATTCAGTGCCTGGAAGAGGTCTGAGATTCTGCATTTCTAATAATCTGATGATGCTGATTCTTCTAATCCTTGGACAAGACTTTGAGAAGAAAAGCACAGGCAACTAGTATTCATCTAGGTTGTTTCTTAAAAGGGTAAAATGAATCAACCAATCCATGCCAGATTCTGATTCAACAGATTCAAGAGGAGACAAAGGAATCCATAATTTTAACATCCTCTCCCAGGTTATCCTCTATGAAATCTAAACTTTGAGAAGCACTGACTCATAAAGAAAGCTGGAAGAGGATTTGGGAATGGGTTTGCTAACCTAAAAACAATAGTCTTCTTTATACACAGCTCCCAGGGGCTTCACACTTGTAAAAATGTCCTTGATGTTAACTTTCACAGGATTTCATATGAATAAAAATGTTAAGCAGTGAGACTGCAAAATGATCTGCTCAGGGCCCTCTACCCAACCCTGGGGATGGCCTTAGGCCATTAAAAACAAGTTAAGTGGTAGAAATTGAGTGGAAATAAGTTCTAAATCCTCAGGAAGCAAAGAGGTTAATTAGCAGGGTTAGTCTAGGATCCATAATTGTGTCTCCTATTCAATACTTTTGTTAATGATCTGGAAAAGAAGGTGAAGTTTTAAAATTTGCAGAAAAAACTAATTTTAATTTTCTTGAGATTAGGGAAACTGGTTGAATTCCAAAAGACCTAACAATATAAGGTAATTAAGAAGCACAAAGGTTGATAAAATCCACTTAAAATATGTAAAGGCAAAGCACAGTTGAAAAATAAATTCAAATTACTCATACAAATCGATGAGCTCTGAACTAAATGCAATTTTCTCAGGAATAAGATTTATGTATCTCTTTGTGCAATTCAACGAAGACATTTGTTCACTACCCAGAGGCAATAAAAATGGAATGAGGTATTAAACCATATTAAAAGAGGCCAGAAATAGGACACACATATTATAATATCTCAATTTACAAATCAATAATATCTCTTTATCTTAACTATAGTACCCTAGTAGTCATCTTAGTCATATCATCTTTAGGAGGTTCTGTGAAAAAAACAGAGAACCAGAAAGCAATGAGGACTATTGCACTTACAAGTAAAATGAGGTACTCTTTATGATAAAAGATTAAAGGATACATTTAGTTGAGAGAGGGAAAATTAAAAGGATATGTAATAGTATACAAAATAATGAATACTAAGGGCAAAATCAATTGGGCACTCTAGTTTACCTATATATCTAAAGACCACTTGCTAGAAAAAATATAATCCAATTATATTAGGAAGTAGATGAATATTACAAATAAAGGGTATATTGGTTCTTAACAATGTCTTTCTATGAAAAATTCATTGTAAAGTGTATTGTATTATCTAGGTAAATAAAATGATAGCATTAGCAGGCATGGTTTAAAAATAATGGCTTGTAGTTTATCTAAAGATGATATGCAGTATATTAAATAATATGATCAGTTAGAATTAGGTAATTTTTTCTTTGTTCCTATACTGTGCAGTATAGAGAAAGAAAATGGAAAGAAAAAAAGGTTGCTATTTCACCCTGGCAAGCAAGGTAGGTCTAATCATTTCCATCTACTGTTTCTGAAAAACACAACTTGAAAAATTCATGTATCAATTCTTGTAAAGAAATAGAAATAAAATTAAGTATATGCCATTAAAAAGTCTAAATCAAGAGATTATAATCACTCGTTCATTAAATAATGCCTAGTATGCGCCAGTCACTGTGCAAGATGCTGGAAACAGACTGATGAACAGGAAGGACATTGTCCCTGACTTCATCAAGTCAACCCCACAGGCAATGATACTCTAGTGTGAGAAAGGCCAAGACAGAGGAAGTACATGCGTATATGATAATATAGGAACATATAAAAGACATATTTAGGATATCAGGTAAAGTTTTCTGGAATACCTGATTCCAAATATGGGGAACTAAAAAATATTCAAGTGAAAAACAGCAGGGCCAGCTTGTTCAACAGAATCAATTACAAGGTATATTCTTGCAAATGAAAGTTCAGTATATTCAAACTAAAAATGAGAATCGAAAAGAGGCTAGGGATATAAACTAAGATTTGAAGGTTTGAATTTATCCTGAAAGATATGAGAAACTCTTGAGTGATAGAAATATATAATTAAAATTTCACTTTAGAAAGTGATCTGTCTGCTCTGTGAAGCACCGACTGGGAGTGGAGGATAAAGAGAAAGACTGGGAGTTTATGCGGTTTCTATGGAATAGATGATTATGGGGAAGGTAGTGATATCGAGAATGAGTAGAAGCAGACAAATGAGAGAAATGTTTAATATGTAAAAACAACAAGTTTCTAATGGACTAAATGGGGGGTTTTCCACAGTGGGGAAAACCAACAAACAACTCCCAGGTTCAAGTCTGGTACTATTTGCTCAAATAACAAAGCCAACGCAGAGGACAAATTTGGGGTAGGAGAAGGTACAGATATATATTAAGTTGGGGTCACCTACAAGTACTTCAAGTGGGATGTCAGTAGGCAGTTCAATACGTTGTATTAGGAGTCAAGGCAGAGAGCTCCTTGAATATGAATATTCAGCTGTCTAATGAAGGGTGGCAGCATATGCCACCTCAAAATGTACCACTTTGGTATAAAGATTATTTTGAGCTAAGGCAATTGAGAAGAAGCAGATACAAAAAAAGCTACCTGTCTTTTCCCTATTTACCTAAAAGCAGGACATAAATTTCCAAAGGTGTCTCTCCTCCCCTCTGTATCAGGAAGGACAAAATCAATCACCAGAGACAACTTTAGATACCACCAACCTGAAGATAGCACCAGAGGAATTTACATGACAAATTTACTAACTAGCCTTTACCTACTACAGTAGATATTCATTTCCTCCCATATATTTATTTTCCCACATCTTGCAGCCCTTGGAAGCTTACAACTGCTTTCCTTTGTCCTGCCATTTCTCCACAAATTTATCATTATTTGTTGATGAAGCTATATCTCAGTTATTAAGCCACTGCTATGAGTTACTCATTCTTCCCTGGTTATCTCTCATGTATACATGAGGTACACATGTTAATAAACTTCTATTTGTTTTTCTCTTGTTAAATGGTCTTCTGTTATAGAAATTCCAGCTGGAAACTTAGAAGAGTAGAGAGAAAAATACTTTTTCCTCCCCTATGAGTGAGTCTGAATAGACTATCCATGGGAAAATGTGTGGAAGGAGAAAAGAATGTAAAAAAGAGCTCTGATAAATATGTGGAGAAAAAGAAGACTGATAAAAAATAGGCAGATAGACAGAAAGAAGATTAGCAAAGCATGATGTTGATGTCATTCAGGCAGGGACGAAAAAAGAGGGAGGAGGGAACATCAACACTGTCAGAGTTACAGAGAGATAATTTAAGTCTTTCGACTAGAATGCCAGCTCCATTGGGCACTTATCTATTCTGTTTTGTCCATCACTATATCCCCAATGCCTAAAACTGAGACAAAGAGAATAAGCATTTACTTATGATTAAAGAATAAACTCTTCATCATTGTTTAATGGTCTTTAACTCATTTGGAGTCCATAATTTATTTTACATTATTGATTTATGCCTTGAATCCTTACTATGATAGTAGTGAAAATTTTACAAAGAAAAATGTGTATACACTTGTATAGAATTTGAAGACACTTTTTGTTTCTAAAGAGAAAAAAAATCTTCAAAAATCTGATGATATTAAAAGAAAGATATGTTGGATATAATTTCATAAATGTTTAAAATTTATAATATTTAAGATTGTGTTGTACTTCAGTGTTGACAATTTTATTGAGAAATAATCATATATTAAAAATTCCCTACTATTCCAGAGTATAAAAAGTATTTCAATTTAAAACTTGTTTCTTTGATTTAGAGAGTTTATTATAGTTGTACTGTAGCCACCGCTGCAATGTTGAATGAGGTACAAGTATGATACCCCACTTCTCATCAGTTTCTGAGAAAACTCTTCTTTTATTAGAAATAGCACACAAAAGAGAGTCAGTTTGATAAATAAGGATGTGAAAAGGGCCTATGGGAAGAGGGAACATGATATGTTTAAAGAAACTGAAAGGGAGCTTGTGTGGATGGAGGGAAGGTAAGCTAGGAAGCATTAGAAGACAATGAGTTGCTTTAAAGAGAATTGTTACTCCGGACAAATTGACTCTGAGAGCTAATGAGACATCTGACATATGACATCTGACATCTGAAGTGCAATAAATGAGTTCAGCTATGGTATTATGAATGATTTATGTAGTGAACAGATCAGGGTACCAATTTCATCACTCTGTTTACCAACTTGTGGCCTTGGCATATTAGTTGGCCTAGCTAAGTAATGTCTCTATCTATAAAGGTAGGATAAGGTACATATTGGGTTGGCCAAAAAGTTAGTTTGGGTTTTTCTGTTGTGAGAATTAAATAAAATACTATATTCATTATATAAATTCAGTTCACTAGCATATGCTTAGATGTAGTAAAAACTAAATGAGAATGAGAATGGCAACGTAAGTTTTCTTTGAGCTGCCCAAATATAATTTCACTATAATTAAAGTGAATGAAAGTCATTTTAAAATATCCTGATTTATCTTGCGATAAATAGATGTTGAAGCCTGGAAATAAAGACATAGCATTGGATCTGGAGTGTGAATACGTAGGTTCAAGTCCTAGCATGTTTCTTATTAATATATGTAGATGTCATTGGTTGAATTGTGCCCCTATCCCCAAAAATGTCATTATACATTTATCCAGACCTGTAGAACATATAACACCAAGAGCAAATTCTAATGTAAACTATAGACTTTGGGAAATAATGATGTATCAATGGAGGTTCATTCTTGGTATCAAATGTACCACCCTAGTGTGGGATGTTGGTAATTCGAAAGGCTGTGCATCTGTGGGAGCAGGAGAGCACATGAGAAATCTGTATCTTCTGCTCAATATTGCTGTGAACCTGAAACTGCTTTAAAAAATAAAATGTATGAAAAACACAACAAAAAAGCTAACGAAATAATTACAAAAAAAAATTAAAAGGGGGAAATGGTTATAGAGAAGAGAGGGGAGTGGCTTATACTATGGAACAGCCTAGTTTAGGAGAATTTAGGCTAGTTCTATATTTATTTACCACCATGTACGGAATGTTATAATGCTAATAGTTATAATTACCTATGTTGCTAATGCTATCCATTACAACAAATATATAGAAGAATAATGTATCCCTTATGATTTCTAAAAGGTAAGCCAGTTCACTTTAGATTAATAAAACTCCAAATGTTCTATGATTACAGAATCAAAGTAGTAAATGAAGCTATTTTTAAACAGAATCACTTGTGCTAAGTTCTATCTTTGTGTAATAGAGCTTTTAATTTGCTTAGAATGTCCACACAACTAAATACAACACTACCATTTCTGAGAGTTTTTCACTTATAATTTTGTCTTAGAATGTGACTTTAAATCACTTTTGATCAACATCTGCTGTTGATTTTTTTTCAGTTTGCATTAGAACAAAACAAATTTTAATCTCTACTGAACAACTCCACAGGAGACCTGAGATCTAGTCTCTGCTCTCTCATTAATAGCGGTGTGACTATAGTTATTGTTATGTAAATTATCATTTTAAAATGAGGAGCTCCTACTCGTGTTCCTGGACAAAATAACACTTATTATTACTACAAAATTTATTTTTCGAGCTGTCTTTGACAGTTGCCAAGTATGTAGATAATAGACTCAGTGAAGTATTCAAGCTGGTACCTAGGTTTGGTAGGTTCCTTATATAATAGTTACTTGCTTATGGGCACTTTCACTACTAGTTAGAGACTGAGGTACCTCTTATTATGACTATTAAAGAGTAACTAAAATCTTAAAATCTAATCAATGTTGCATATTATCTAGATTCTTAATACCTAAGTAAACTAGAATACAAACAATGTGAAATTCAATGCAGATAACTAACTAAAAAGATGTATTTTTAAAGAATACAAATAGAACATAATAAATATCTAGATAAGTTTGTGTCAAGAAGATTTGGGGATTGTCTATGAGCCCTACTAGTGCCAAGAATGTAATGGGGCTGGCAAGAAAGGGAATCTAATCTTAGTCCACATAAATAGGAGAAATGTATTATATAGCCAGTATTCAAATCAAGACTGCTATGTATTCCATTCTATTTGTATCACTCAGAACATATCAGGGTGAATTGGGGCAAGTACTTCACCTCATTTGTTCTTAGTTAAATATGTAAAATAGGTATAATAAAAGCAGTTACCAATATAGTTGTTATGATAAGTAGACAAATATATGAGAGACACATAGAATAGTTCTTATATAGAATAAGCACTAAAAAAGTATTTATAAGATAAAGAAATATAATAGCAATTAAAGTCATGATGGGTCCAGAAATTGATGGGATAGTGAGTAATTTTCCTAGCCAACCAGTGCTCACTTCTGTCTCTGCCTTGTTACATTTTGGACAGCTCTGATTCTGATTTCCAAGTAATCCTGCCTTTCTGTGACTGGATACTATATTAAAGGAAAGATCAGTATTAAAGTTTCAAAATATGATTTTTCTGCTACTGAGTTTTTTTTAGAAGGAATCTTATACAATGAACTTAAGATATAGACTAGAGGAAACAAAATATGTCTGTAATATTTGGAATATTTTTAGAATTTAGATTTTTTAAATCCATGAAAAGAATATAGAGAAACACTATACTTTTGGAGACAAACTCTAACGTAAAGAAGAAAAATGAAATATATTGAGTTTTCAGATACTAATACTAATATTGGAGCAAATATGAGAACATACTTTTTCAAGTTCTCAAAAGTATGCTAGCAGTTGCTTTTCATGATATTCACTACGATTTTATTCACTGCTACTAATAGCTAGACCCTGAGTCTTGAGAAAGGTCAAGCTATCTATGAGTTATGTTTTAAAGCAAATCAAACCAGACTGATACTCTTAACTCTTAATCACTTCCATTAGAGTAATAACTTGCAATCATAAGGCTCTTTTCCATGGATCCTTTTTCTGAATAATCTACCTCCATTATAGAAGTAGATGGCAATGCTCCTTTTCACAGTTCTCAAGTACATCTCTAATTTTCTCCATTGTGGAAGCAGTTAATGGCTTATCTTCTCTTACTTTATGACATGAATGTTAATAGCAAGGGTCTGCAAGATAAGTGACTAAATCCTAGATGAAAGGATTTGTTGGACACATTTCAAATCATGGCAGAAAATAAAACTGTTTTTGTTTTTTTCTAATTTCTATCATATTGGTGTGTCATGGCCATTTCATTTTTGTTACAGAATAACATACTGCCACACATGCTTAGGAAAACATCCATTGGACTAAGGCAGATGCAGTGAGGACACGCCATCTCTTTTTCATCATTTTCAAATATTGCTAAATTTCTTCATGTGACATTGAGATATAGGCTATATGGTTTTATGAATATAGGCTCTAAACTATTCAAACTGTCAATATTCTAGGACATCTTTTATTTAAGAATCATTACTAAGTTTCCTTTTCCATTAAAAATCCTCAGTATTTACTTATGTTTTTTGGAATAAAGGATTCTGAGTATATTTGAAAGAATGTTGGACTGGGTGTCAGATAATTGGTTTCAAATTTACTCTGCTACACAAGATCTATGATATGTCTGGAAAGTCCCTCCATCTCTCTTAAATCTCTCAATTTTATAGGACCATTTTGTCTCAGCCCAAGTCTTCTTGCTCAGTAGCAGGCAGCTCTGATCAACTATGGGTATAGCCTCCTTCTCTTGGGTCTGGCCTATTTTATCTTTGGGATGGTCAATTCAACAGCATTTGTAAACCATACTTCATGAGAATGACAATAATACGCCATTTTTATCAGTGCTGGCTCAATCTCATTATCTCTACTTTAAGGCTTAGGTTATTGAAAATCTTGTAATAGAAGACAGTTCACACATACAAGTTCAGCTTCAACTCCCCACTTCCTAAAATTTCTAAGTTCTGTACTTAATTTCTTATCATTATTTTTTATCTCTCCTAAAATGTCATTACAAATAACTTCTATGTTTCCAACTGCTTTAGTTTCATTTTTCCATCCCTAAATCTAAACTTTTTCTCTGTCTTAATTTCTAATTATATCTCAACAAAATGGAATGAGTACAGAAATTTTTGAGGTGAGGACAATATTCAGATGTAAACCTATGTGTCCTAGAATTTCAGGAATGGAAAACAGGAAGAGTTTTAGACTCCTGTGAAAATACTATAATCAGATATGCTTATATGATTATTCTAGATATGCTATCCCAACTTGAGCACTCAAAGAGCATCTATTTTTAAAGATGTATCAGTTTTCTTTAAATCGGCTTGGTTGCAAACTGTTTTTCATCTCATTTTGTCTCAATAGAAGATATTGGCTAGGTAATATGATGCAATAGATAGAATCTCCCTGAACCTCAGTTTGCCTTATGGGGCTGAAATCCCTATAAGATTGATTACGCTGTTAGGTTTTCTTCCCTGTAAAAGTACTGTGGAAAGAATGATGGTGAAAGGGAAATAGATAACATAGTATCTGCCATTAATACATTAGTGCTATTTTTTTAAACCTAAAAAGTAACTCAGAACAATTATTTATGGTTATGCATGCTATCGTAAGAGTAAGGAGAAATGATAGCTCCAGAGATCAATTAATCTGTAAAATCAACATTTATTAATCTAATGTTCACTATATGCCAAGCACTCAATGCATACCAGATTCTGAACAAGTAGAAGCCCCAAAGCAGGTGGTACAGGACAGATTGGGAGCAGCATGAAAAAATAGTCTGCTAGAAATAGGGGGTTACGATAAAAACCTAACATTAAAGATGGGAAACAACAAACTCTCGCTCTGGGTAAATCATTCTTACCTGCCTGTATCACTTCATCAGTTACATCTATTTATCATTCCACAAAGGTCATTATCATTCTGTATATATTTCTTAACATAACACACATCCTTTTCCTGAGCATTATAAGGCATGAGGGAGTCTTATGTTGCTTCAGATTCCAGCATGATTTTTTAAACCTCTAAAATGAAAAGTCATGATTAGGTGTCTCAAAAATAGCTACTTTGAGTGAAAAAAATAGCTTTATGGAAACTAGTAATATCTCCTACATGCATTTGCAGAAATAAAGAGATTTTATTGCAGAACTCTGGGACAAAGCACTCTTCATCTACTGAAGAAAGTGGTCATTAGAGTAAATGGTGAAGTTACTTAGGTTTACATCAGTAATGCATGGAATTAACCATATTTAATGTTATTAGAGAGAAATAAGCCATTTCCCTAATCATAATCATCTTGATCCAATTCCACCCTTCAGAAATTTTAATTTATCTAACTTATAAGAAAATATGTTAAACAAAGGCACTTCACAATATTAGTGCAATTTGCATCAAATGCACTAGAGAAAATTACCTAATACAATTTTCTAAGCCATTTAGTATCATGAAATTGGCACTAAAAGGAGAAAATTGCATTTTATGATTTGTAGGCTGTTGAAAACATCACACACCTGAATTCACACAATCTACATATTTTTATGCAGTTTCCTCAACAAAAAAACCAAATCTTTAATAAGCCAGAACACTAACTTGAAGATTTTACTGTATTAAATTAAAACAGAAAGATAAGACATCTAGCTCTATTTGAGAAACCAACAGTAACTGTAAAAGCACTATAATCATTTCTCTCCCTCTTTTGGAATAAAATTACGAGTCTCTTCTTATCTCTATAGTTATTTTTTTGTAAGACAGAAGGAACAAAAAAATTAAAAGGGGTACTAAAAAATATGTGTATATGCTTTTTTAATTTTTATACTCTATTGAATAAAAGGTTACTGAATAAAAGGACCAAAGAGATAAGACATATATGTTAATAGAGTACATTAATTTCCCTTAAAAAAATATACTTTATTAGAAGCTTTGTGTCTGTATAAAATTAATTATATAAACTAGATTGAGTTATCCATTTAGAATAACTTGTAAGGAAGGCCTTCTGATTTGAAATTCCCTAGTCAGCTATCAGAGAGAGAGGGAGTCAAAATAAATGAAGCACTTTATATTTGGAATTATGATAAACAATACAAGTTTTTCAGAATTTGTCAAATGAGTTCAACAGAGTAGCTATCATTTCTATCTTATCATCATAGCCATATGGCACATAAAATAGTGACAATAAAATGCTGTAAAGAGAATTATTCTTGAGATTCTTCTGTAGTCTTGGTACTGCAAACATGGCAGGGTCACATTTCAACTTAGACACCCAAAAACTGACTCATCTTGCCAAAAGCAATAGAATATAAAACATCACCTTAACCTCATCATCAGAAAGAGAAATGAGATGGCAGAAAAGACACAAGGGCAGACACAGATTTCTCAGGCAAGAGAAGGAGCTGCAGGGCCAAGCAAATAGACAAAGTCATTCCTGAGGTTAACAACTCATACAGGTGACAAGCATTTTGCAGGACATGTTCAAGAAGAGGAAGCAAAGACTCTGTAGAAATCAATTTATAAAGACTGTACTTAAAGTGACCTTTGAGCAATTGCATTAGCAGGAACTGAGAATTTCTTGCAAATAGAATAAGGATCCTAAAATAAGAGATATCAACACCGGGGAAGAAAGGCACAGAAACAAGAGCAAAATGACATACACAAAAGAGGAATCTAGATTAAAGGGGAATAGAGACTACTTCCTAAGCTAAACTAAGCCTCTCTTACATTTCCTTAGCAATAATTGTCACTGTACATTAGAACCCTATAGCCTACTTTTAGAGTGGCTGCATATATCTGTGCCAGAGGTAGCTATATGATAAAATCCATACAGTGTCATATACACTGTCATTCCCTGGTATGGGTTCTATTATATACACATATTATATATATATGGTTTATTAATTAATGAAGTTGAGAACTAACATGCCAATCTGGAAAATGTAACTTACAGATTTGTGGGTCATGTAAATCCTACCTAATAATTAGTCAATATCCCAGAATGTGGTGACAGAACAATAGGTGGCCTTCTAAAATGGCCCTAATGAGCCCCACTTACCTGTATTCACAATGTTTTGTGGTTCCCTTCACCTGAGTGTTGGCTGGACGTGGAAAAGGAATATCACTAGTAAAGATACCTTACAAGATTCTGTGACTTCCATCTTACTCATACTGTATTTCTGGCTCTTCATGCTCACTTCCCCTGAGGGAAGCCAGCTGCCTTTGTGTGTACTGCTCTATAGAGAGACCCACTTGGCAAGGAACTGAGGTCAGCCTCCAGCCAACAGCCAAGGAGAAACTGAGGCCTCAGTCCAACAGCCTCTGAGAAAGTGAATTGTACCAGCAGGATCTTTTCCCAGTCAAGATACCTGGATGAAGCCTTGCCAAAGACCCTGAGCCAGGGGACTCAGTCAAGCCTCACTCAGATTCCTGAACCAAAGAAACTGTGAGATGATAAATATTGCTCTAAGCCATTAAATGTTGGAGTAATCTGTTAAGAAGCAATAGATGACAAATACAATATCACCCTTTAAAGAAATTTTTCTTAACAAGATTTATATCTTTGTGGTTTTGTCACATAGTTACTAAAGTTTACACAAATGCCTGAACAAATAAAAAAAAAATCTTTATTACATCTAAATTTGAAATAAACTATATTCAAGTTACTGAGCAATGAGCAACTGACCTCCATTAAAGGCTATCTTTTTTTTTTTGCTATAAATTTGTGACACATTATCTGTAGTCATTTTACCAAATCTTTATTTTTTTCTCTCAAGATATCTACTTAATAAGAATGAGAAAAGAGACAAAATTATCTACTTTAAAGAAAAAGTAATCTAGAAATGGAAATTAATACCTGACTATTATTTAAGTATTACCAAAGAATAACAATTCTTATAAAGTTAGGAGTTAAATATATAAAATGAAATAATATGTTTAAAACAATAAAGCCTGTTTCTTCAAAATTTAATTAAATGTTTGAGAATATAATAAATAATCAAAAAAATATTTTACATCTAAATCCAGTACTTTAATTTTTACTTCAGGAGGAGTCTTGTACACTTATTTACTTGCAATAACTTATTGCATAGGCCCACACATGTAGCAGAAAGCATAAAATGCATGGAGGTCAGGCATTCCTACCCTAGTAGAATAAGGTTTATTTGGTGTTTCTATTCAGTGATGAAACTGTTTCAAGACCCCCTGACCTTCTATCCTTGTTCTTTATTTGGCCTCTGAAATCTGCAAGAGCTATTCAGCTTCAAGGGACTTCTCTACTGGCTTTAGAGTTTGCCTACTCTCAAATGTGACCTCAATGACCTCTGTCCTAACTTTTGACTTCCAGAACTTTAGTCTTCCTGTGCTGATTACCATAGAGTATTTAACCTGCAATGCTCTGTTTCTAGTCTGGAGTTTTGACTGATTCAGTTTCAGCTCCAGCCTGAGTTACCTTACTTGTTCGTATCCTATGCCACCTGCAGTACCTATTGCTCTTTTGATAAAAAGAGCAAATATTTTAATTAGCATTTCATTGCTCTACAACAAACATTTAATAAGTATATAGTAAGGGCCTACCTTATGCAAAAGATTTTCAATTCCTATTCTAATTTCCTTGCCTCTTCCTTCTGCAATAACCTTTGATTGATCCAAGTGATCTGGATTTCTCAGTCCTTCCTACTCACCAGACAAATCTGAATGATAGGACGATTATATTTAAACAGTGTCAGCTTCCATTGACTAGGCCTTAACATCTGACATCCTCCCAGACTATAGAGTCCAGCGCTGACCCTTAGGTAACATATTCTGCAAAGCAGTATAATACAGTGGAAATTGTTTGCTCTTAGAGGCAAATGAGCCCAAGTTAAAATTCTAACTCCAACACTTGGAAATGTAAGATCTTGGGAAAGTTACTCAGTTTCCTAAATTATGACAGAAAACCTCTCTCTGCTGAGATATTACTAAGAAAAATGGGTCTAAATACAAAGTCCAATGTGCTGACTTACCAACCACACTGTAAAACTTTGTGTATAGTCAGAAAGACATCTCTCCTTTCCTTCTTGGAGTACAAAAGTGTTTAGACAAGAAAAGTAAATCTTTTGTGACAAAGGATATGATTTGTTGAGGAGTGAGACTCCATGCCCTTTGAGAGAGAGGGAAAGAATTAAGTACACTTTAGAGATGTAAGGGAATATTTAAGAGAAGAAGGTCTCAAAGACACTAGAGTCATGGAAAGTATGTCCCCCTTTAATGTAGCACTGGATGAGTGTATACTGCTGGAGCCATAGCTCTAAATTCCCCTTTTGTCCATCCATAAGAGCGAAGGCCAACTGCCACAGGCCAAAAACAAAGCAAAACTAAACAAAATGAGAAATCATGAATGCAAAGAAATAACATCTGGTAGCCCGGAACACCCGTTTTAAACCAGCCCCCATCAGATAGGAAAGAAGATCAGAGACGCTTATCCAAGACTGGGACTCATAGAAGATGACAATCTGAGTGAGTAAAATCAATGAAATTATTTGCCTACAAAGGGTGGATGCTGCTAAATGGTGTGAAAAAGATTAGAGAGCAGTGATAATTCTCTGGATATATACTGTTGCATACTTTTGACTTTTAGAAGCATATTAATGTTCTACATATCAAAAAATATTGTTTGCAAACAGAAACAAATAAACCTAACTCTAAAATGAGTAACATAGCCACACTAAAAGAGGAAAACATAGCTAATCCACAGTGTTTAAACACAGTACAAAGAAAACTTAGTACAAAGAAGAAGAAAACTACAAACAAATCTTGAACCCTTTTTAGTCAGTTTGTTTAGTAGGTATGAGTATAGCAATTCTGAAACTCTTTATATACGTGGTACAATTGAGCAAATGAGTAAACATGCAGATGTTGCCTCTCAGAATGGAAGAAGTAAGGATGAATGTGGAATGAAGAAAAGCAAGGAAAAATTCTGTGGCAGATGATTGAAATTAGAGGTAAGTATGAACTTATACAACTAATTGTTACCTCTCTGTCTCCATGTCTCTCTCTCTCTCTCTCTCTCTCTCCTGAAAGAGCAAGAAACAACCACACCCTAGTAGCAATGAGAACACCTAGTACCCAGATCTTGTTTTCTAAATACCATTCATTACCTAGTAAAGGAAACTGGCTCCTTGGAAAAATGGTTGAGTCCAGGACTTGATCTGGGAAGGTACTAGATGGTTCTGTAATATTTTCTTATTCCTGAAATGAAGTGCCCCCAAAGTGCTAAAATAAATGATGGGGAGAGGCACGTCAAAATGTCCTAGGAAGAGTTTGAAGGGGCTAGCACTGGCCAAATCTGTATAAGCATCAGAAATATTTTTTGCAGTAATGTGTTAGAATCAACTGAATATAATAGAGATCTATTAGTAATACTGATCATAAATATATAGGTAGATATATTAACAAATAAAGGTGAATGAGGGGTTCTTCTTTACAATAAATAGCTAAGTGATAAATCTGGACTGAGAGGCAGAGTTAGAAAAATCCCTGTACAGTCACCATTATATTTAGTAAAACTTGGTTTGGGCAAGAATCATCAAATAATGCTAAATAGAGGTAGAGGAAGGATGATGAGAAACAGTATTTACATAATCTCAAAGTATTTCCCTATAAATTACCTATTACTTACAAAAAAGAAATATAATATTTATATGGTAGGTAAAATAGACAAAATCTTAACCAAATGACCTTACTAATAAAGGACAAATAGTCACTCTGTGCCTCTAAATGTGATACCCTGAAAAATACACATATGACATATGTAGCATTTCAGCCATAAATACATATTCTGATCCTAATCATGAGGAAACATCAGAAAAGCCAAAATTGAGGAAAATTCCTCAATTTCTTAAAAAAATCACCATCATGAAAGACAAAGCCTAAGCCAGTTTAAAGAAGACTAAAGACACATGACAGCTAAATGCCAAACATGATCCTGGATTGGATTCTGTATCTCCCAAAAATGATATAAAGGACATTAGTGAGATAACTGACAAATATAAGATGTGTGTTATTAAAGTTATTATATCAATGTTAAATTTTCTAAACTTGATAGCTGTACTGGGTTCTATAAATAATATCCTTATTCTTTGGAAGCGCACATTAAAATTTTAAGGCCTAAATGGTGGCACAATGTATGCACCTATTCTGAAATGGTTCAGAAAACTTTGTACTATTGTTGCAATTTTAGTCTAAGAATAAACATATTTCAAAACAAGAGGTTAAAAAAATTCAATAAAACATTGAAGTTGAACTTAAAGCTGAGGCCAGAATCACATATAAACAACATAAAATGAAGTTCTGGGATGACAGAATATGTTTGAAATGTAATTAAAATACTTTAATTTCTATAATGTTGTTACCAAAAATATTAGTATAATATATTGAAAATTTGACATAATAGTGCAGTGGCCATAATTTCTTACTAATACTAGCTGTGAGTTAGTTTTGTTTCTGTACATGTGTGAAATTTAATAAATGGTAGCTCTGAACTGAAGCTGTTGGAAGAGAAAGTATATTTTGGCTCCTTCTGCAAGTGTACGTATGATGTTGTCCCCAAGTTACTACTTGATTTTAACTGACCAGTGTATACACCTATGTTCTTTACCATTCCTGGACTTGACCATTTGCTCCACAATAGTGAGACAAATTAAGAGAAATAATGCCTCAAACTGAAGTCTGTGCATTGCCTGAATAAAATGCTTCCTAAACAATTTCAAGGCTATCATCAGATTGTTGCCCTTAATTATATATTTTATTTCTAATCCTTTTTCATGTGCTTTATTTTTTACACAATCACTTGTCATCATTTTACTTTTCATTGAATACACATTTTCAGTATGGCCTTGGAGTCTAATGGCAGGAGGGTTTCTAGAGCGTTTATCATGTAACAAATACCTGCATTTCCAGGGCACAGCCATTTTGTTACTTCTTCCGTGGTTTCCATCAAACTATTTTCTCTGCTAGTAACCACTGCTTCTTAGTCATTACTGTTATCCTGGATTTTATTTTTTTTTTCAAGCAATACCTTGAAAATGTTATTTTTTTTCTTACATGAAATAGCTGTTACTATATCTTGGTTGAACACCTCATATAAAAACAGTTTCCAAATCTTTTAAGTCATAACAGAATTTCAAAATATGAAGCATATTATAAATTAAATTTTATACGTTACCTCTATTTCGAAATGAATCTTTGTATATTAACATAAAGGCAAATGTCATGCCTCGTTCGTGCTAGTAATAGTATGCCTTATAAAACTGCACGATGCTATGACTACTCATCACTGGTAAGTTCAAGGATGTCAGAAATTATTTTGAAGTGAGCATTTATTAGCCCATTCTGTCTTCCAAAGTTTGAGACCTGAAGTTAAAGCTGAACTACATATTTTGGCTAAATAATAAAACAGAATCCAAGCTTCCATTCATTTCTAGTTTATATGAATGTTTATGCGAAAGCTTTGAGAAACACACTTTGAATAAATTTGGGAAATGAGAATACATGGTTAGTGTTAAAGATAGTAATTGTTTATAAATTTTAACCACTATTAATCAAATTCATATGTAAATAAATTTTAAATAAATTCAATGGGATTTCAACAAGTTTTATCCTTATTAGAGTTAGGTATTTGATCTTTAACATTAAAAAAATCCTCAGGGTAATTTGTAGCTGTTAAGACAGAAGTCAACTTTGTTATTTCCCCTCTACAGTGATTTAATAAAAATGTCTCAGACACTTGCTAAGCCTAAATACAATGTGAAATCAATACAATGTGAAATCTCAGTCATGAATGTGGATAATTTAAAAAATTTTCTTCTTTACTTTGAGTTTCTGAATTCTTTATATTTCTATAATTCTTCCTAATTTCTACAGCAAATTGCTTTTAGAATTGGAACAAATCTACACATATTATATAAAAATATTTTGATGAAATACAAAGTATTCTAAATATTTTGAAATAAAAACAGTAGCTAATATAATTTTTTAAAGATGCTCTAGAACTCAATAGCATATTCACTCACCTAAATTCACCCAAGTAATCATCAGACCAATATTGGTAATTGCATCAGATACCTGAAGTCAAATAAAACATGAGGTAGCTTTAAATAAGGATATGGGGAATCTGAAGAGGAAAGGAGGAAAAGGTCAGAGTGCTGGTTGTGAAAACTACATGGCAGAAACCAGGCTTTACCATGTATTTATTAATACAATCATAATTATTGTTATATTATAATTTAAAGAAAAAGATAAAACTAAAAGTTCTGAACTTTTAATTAATTGAAAATTTTCTATATTATAATACGAGGAGAAAAAGGCAATTGAAAACATTAATTCTCAAAATTTAGATAAATATATAAATAATTTCTTAAAAAGTATCCTCAATATCTCCTGTGTCCATTTGTATTTATTGTTTTCTTCATCTACCAGAAGCACGGCTTAAGTAGAAATTGTATGGCATTATAAGCCAAGTCAATTATGTTTTAGTTTTAACACTAACAAGTGAAGGACTGCAGAATATGCCACTTTGGCATAAGGATTAGTTTGGGCAAAAGTGAATTGGAAAACAACAGATGCAAGGACACCCTGATTGCCTCTATTCTTCCTAAAAGCAGAGATAAAACTTCCATGGTAAAGATGCCCTCCCTAAACCAGGAGGAAAAGAACATTCTTATCACCTTAGATGGGGAGTTAAGACCAAGAGAAAGATGTAAAAACAAGTTTTGTTAAAATAACCTTTTTTTAGTCTTCCCTATATATTACAGTTACTTTCCCACAATTACTACTCTTTGTGCAACAGAGTATATAAGCACTTAGGCCTAACTGTTTTGGAGTCTTCATTTTCCTGTGAGGATTACCATGTACATGTAAAAATATTAAGTAAAATTTGTATGCTTTCCACCTTTTAATCTGTCATATGTCAACTTAATTCTCAGGCCTAGCCGGAGAAGTTAAGAGGATAAAGGAAAAGTTTTGCCTCCCTTACAAAAGTAAATTTTTTGAGCTTGTCAAACATCTTTTTAACATCACTAGTCCTCATTTTTCTTATCAATAAAAGAAGTTAGAATTAAACCAGCATTTCCAAATTACTACAAATTTAGGGGCTGACAACACAATTTATCTCACAGTTCTATAGGTCCAAAGTCCAACATAGATCTCACTGGGCAAAATTCAAGGTGTCAGCAGACACATGTCAGCATTCCTGTGTCTTCCAGCTTCTGGAAGCTGCTTGTATCCCTTGGCTTATGGCCCCCTTCCTTCACCTTCAAAGTCATCAGTGGGAAAGGCTTTCTGCTTTTTTCAGCCATATGATTATTCTGGATCCACCCAGATAATACAGAATAATCACCCCACCTCAAGGCCTTTAACCTTAATTATGTTGCCATATAAGGTAAAATACAATTTCTGGGGATTAGGAAATGGACATTTATGAGGGGGCAACTGTCCAGCCCACCACATAGTATTTCATGTGACTGTAGTTTAGGACCATGATTATTGATCTCTGAGAACAAAAAATTATGTGGTCAAATAAGACTGTGAAATCCTCTATTAAGGTTGTTACTTTTGGAGAGTCAAAGTATATGTTACTAATTTATGGACTCTAAAAGTCTACAAAGTATTTAAAAATTTTTGTTTAATAATTATTTTATATATTTTCACACCTATTACCTGGGAAGATTTTCTCTAAACACTAACTGTAAAGTACATAAATAAAATATCTTGTTTATTTCAGCATAAATAGTCTATATATATTAACTTAATAATAATCATGAATATTCAAAATCACGATCTGAAGGATGTTAAAAGTCCTCAAAAACAAAATAAAGGGCATAACGTGTACAATGACAGGTATGTGTCCATTATACAAGAATTCATTAGAATTACAGATTGGCAAGAAAGACCATGGATTAACTAGATTAACCCCTAAGTAGTTTGTCAAAAAAAGGGAATTTAGGGCTTCCCTGATGGTGCAGTGGTTGAGAGTCCGCCTGCCGATGCAGGGGACACGGGCTCGTGCCCCGGTCCGGGAAGACCCCACATGCCGCGGAGCGGCGGGGCCCGTGAGCCATGGCCGCTGAGCCTGCGCGGCCGGAGCCTGTGCTCCGCAACGGGAGAGGCCACAACAGTGAGAGGCCCACGTACCACAAAAAAAAAAAAAAAAAAAAAAAAAAAAAAAAAAAAAAGGGAATTTAAAGCAAGCAATGTAATCTGACTATATAGGGGAAGTAGATCCCCTTGGGGGTAGATGTACCTTGGTAAAGCATTTCCTTAGTTTCTATTCTCTCAATAAGCTCAAAGTTGCTTAGTAAGTTTGTCTACCAAGATAGGAACCTGAAAGGCAAGAGACGAGCCTAAATTCCACTCCCTCAAAAACCTTTTCCACAAGCAAAACCTCAAACTCGTCTGGGATGTGAATCAAACGCATCATCAGAAAAGCCATATCCTCCTCATCTGTGCACCCATATCTCAATCTTCAGTTTTCCTATAATCAAAGAAAGCCAATTTCTCTGCAATTTTCAACAAAGGTTAAAGCAAAAAAGAGTTTCTGGTAAATATTTACTTAATCAGAAACTCTAATAATGAAAATAGCCCTTCTTCCTATAGCAATACAAAATTGAACATACACTATATTAAGCAGTAACTACTTAGGTACTTCTGTTCCTAACTATGGCATAGCCATAGCCTTCACTGGCTAGAAACTAAAAACTAAACACCTGGGGAGACAGAAGTTGTTAAGATTTAGAATTTAGAAGTTTTCCTATTCATTTATCATCAAATATACAGTATCTGTGTAATCAAGGAAATAAAACACCCATCTGTTTTAGCCAAGAGCTCAGGACTAAGTGAGAAAGAGAATATTTACAATAAATAATCACTATGTAATCATTAAACCACATCTGTCTTCTAGGCAAAGAAAAATAATTATCTACTTCTGCAAAGAACTTTCATGCATTTTTAATTAATTGATAGTAAAGATCATTACTTATGGCTATTAAATGATATTTGAACGTGTCCAACATTGATTTCTTATTAATAGAGAAGTACATATCATATATACTCGAGTTTCATATTAGCATAAACACACACACATACATACACACTCGGAAAATACAAAACATTGCCTATGGGAGTTAAAATATTAATTATTTTTGCTAACTATCCTAATCAGGAAAACAGAATTTAAAAAATCAACAAATACATTTTTCCTTTTAGGTACTAATATATGGCTCTTGAAATTTCAAAGTAAAATGTTATAATTGGGGTAAAAAAATGTTTAAGTCCTCACCCCTTAGAAAAGATTTTTTCATTTTTAACATCTTTATTGGTATAATTGCTTTACAATGGTTTCTGAGTTTCTGCTGTGAAACTAAATTAAAAAGAGAATCAGCTATATGTATACATATATCCGCATATCCCCTTCCCTCTTGCGTCTCCCTCCCACCCTCCTTATCAAAACCCTCTAGGTGGTCACAAAGCACCGAACTGATCTCCCTGTGCAATGCAGTTTCTTACTAGCTATCTATTTTACATTTGGTAGTGTATATATGTCAGTGCTATGCTCTCACTTTGCCCAAGCTTATCCTTCCCCGTCCCAGTGTCCTCAAGGCCATTCTCTATGTTTGCATCTTTATTCCTGTCCTGCCGCAAAGTTGGTCAGAATCATTTTTCTTTTTTTTTTAGATTCCATATATATATATGTGTTAGCATACGGTATTTGTTGTTCTCTTTCTGACTTACTTCACTCTGTATGACTGACTCTAGGTCCATCACCTCACTACAAATAACACAATTTTGTTTCTTTTTATGGCTGAGTAATATTCCATTGTATATATGTGCCACATCTTCTTTACCCATTCATCTGTTGATGGGCATTTAGGTTGCTTCCATGTCCTGGCTATGATAAATAGTGCTGCAATGAACGTTGTGGTACATGACTCTTTTTGAATTATGGTTTTCTCAGGGTATATGCCCAGTAGTGGGATTGCTGGGTCATATGGTAGTTCTATTTTTAGTTTTATAAGGAACTTCCCTACTGTTCTCCATAGTGGCTGTATCAATTTACATTCCCACCAGTGCAAGAGGGTTCCCTTTTCTCCACACCCTCTCCAGCAATTATTGTTTGTAGATTTTTTGATGATGGCCATTCTGACTGGTATGAGGTGATACCTCATTGTAGTTTTAACTGGTATTTCTCTAATGATAAGTAATGTTGAGCATCCTTTCATCCTTTCATGTGTTTGTTGCCAACCTGTGTATCTTCTTTGGAGAAATGTCTATTTAGGTCTTCTACCCATTTTTGGATTGGGTTTTTTGTTTTTTTGATATTGAGCTGCATGAGCTGCTTGTATATTTTGGAGATTAATCCTTTGTCAGTTGCTTCATTTGCAATCAGGCACTTTTTATATAAAGTCCATATATTATCAAGATCATAGTCATTAGAGATCATCTGACGCATTATGTCATCATCCAAGGATTGGTGACAAACTGTCAACAGGACAGGTCCAGATATCTTGGGAAATCTGTCTCATTAGATGTCATGTGCTTCAGTTCTGGGAAATCTTTACTTTCACATCACCAGATGATGGCCAGTTCCAGTCAGAGTTTGGTGCTTTCTATAGGTGGGTCATATAAATCCAGGAGTCTATTTCTTGAAGTTTGGCAGCCAAAGGAATGGTTAGTGGTACCTGATAAGGACCTTTCCAATGAGGTTGAAAATAGTTCTGGAGGTGTCTTTTCCAATAGACAAAAATCTCCCGATTGTAATGTGTGATGCCTTGTCTCCCAAGGGTGCACTATGAAAAGATTGCTTTACCAAAGCATGGTTATTTTTAATAGAAGTCATTAGGCCTTTGCAATATTGGAATATCTCTCCTTTTTTTTCAGTTGTAGGTCAGAAGAAGCAGAAGCTAAGTACATTGAACGTCCTGTGACTATTTCAAAGAGGGAGAGTTTATGAGTTCCAAAAAGGATTGGTCTGAGATTTCCTTTTCTGAGGTCAACTGTTGGGCTTCTCTAGTCAGCTTTTCTAAATTATCATTTGGGAGAAATATCCTTTAGCATCATGACAGAGGTTTGGCTGCTGTTGGTCCCTTTACAGCATTCTTTATTGAAATATCAGCAAGATGATTTCCCCTAGCTTCCAGAGAGTCAAATTTAGAATGCCCCAGAATCTTAATAATAGCAAAAGATCAGGCAAAAAAGTACTGCATCCAATAATTCTTGCACATAGGGGGCATTTAAAAATTTTATTTCCACTGGATGTGAGGAAGCCATGTTGCTCCCACAACGTTCCAAATCATGAACCACTCTGAAATCATATCTACTGTCAGTATAAATAACGGCAGTTTTGTCCTTGGCTAAAGTACAGACCCATGTTAGAGAGTAAAATTCAGCCTGTCGGGTCGAAGTAGCCATAAGTAAAGATGCTGCCTCAGTGACATCAAAAGGAGTTATAATAGCATACCCAGCACAATATTCGCCATTGTCACCTTTTAAATAAGAACCGTCAATGAACTATGAAAAGTTAATGTTAACCAGTGGAATTTCCTGTAGATCATCATGAGGAGTCAGGAGGTGGTCTGTCAGTGTGAAGCAGTCGTGAGGGACTTCATAGATGATGGACGGGAGAAGAGTAGCTGGGTTAAGGCTATTACAATGCAAGAGTTATGTGAGGAGGAGTTAACACAAGGACTTATAAGGGATAAGGCAGCTGTCTGAGAAATGTTGCTGTGATGAGAATTAAGGAGAGTTTCTACTCTATGAGGTACAAAAGTTGTTAAAGGGCATCCCGCAATGATTATTTTGGTGGCTTTAACTATAAGGGCAGTGGCCATAATGGCTCCAAGGAAAGAGGTGTAGCCACCAACTGGACCCATGCCACAGTGTCCAGTTGCTGGTTACAATAGTCTATGGGTGGATGGTGGCCTCTTGTTTTTGAGTTAGTAGCCCAAGGGCATTCCCTTCCTTTTCATATACAAAAAAGGAAAAGGGAATCTGATAATTGGGATGTGCAAGGGCAGGTGGGTTCATCAAACATTCCTTTAAGGCTTCAAAGGCTATGTTGTCTGGTTTTTCACATAAAATTAGGTTGGAGTTCTTATTTTTGAGTAAAACATACAGAGGCATGGTATAAGAAATTTGGAATCCAATTTTGGCAATAATCAACTAGCCTGAGAAAACCTTGCAAGTTGGTACTTAGCTTTGGGAAACTTGGGACACCATGAAGTCTATCTGAATCTACGTGTAGCCTTTGTGCTGATATCAGATGCCCTAAATATCAAACCTGGGTTTGGGAAAACTGCAATTTTTCTTTGGCAACCTTATTCCCTTTGAAGCTAAAATCTTTAGCAAGTGGATGCTATCTTCCTGTGAGACTTGAGAAGGAAAGTAAAGAAGCAACTCATCTACATATTGCAACAAAGTAGAACCTCTAGGGAACTTTATAGCATCCTGATCAGCCTTCAGGATTTGTGAGAAATTAGAAAGACTCTCAGTAAAACCCTGAGGCATTACTGTCCAGGCAAATTGTTTTTCTTGTGAAGGCAAAAAGGTATTGGCTGGTTTCATCAATTAGAATAATGAATTCACTGCATAAATCAATTACAGTAAAGAATTTACTTCCAGTGGTGAAACCAAGCAGGACCCTGTAGACCTTCTGGGCACAAAAGCCTTTCTGTCTCCTGTTTCTTGACTCCATGACCTTCCCTGAGTTCCAAAGGGCAGATTCTAACTGTTGCTATCAAGGAAGGGAAGGGATGCAAAGACAAGGGAGAGGCAGCCAGGAAACAATAGTGTAGCCTTGGGGCAGGGTCCTGGTTCCACCTGAAGAGACACCTTTAAGCTCTTTAAGATATAAGCATTCTTCATACCAGAGAAAGACCACCTGAGGCTACATTAAAGGAACCAAGGAAGCTCGTCAAGACGTTACCTGAGACCAGATTAGAGGAATGAAGGCTCTGCATACACCTTAATCTTATCAGCAACCACACCCTTCAACCATTGTTATAAAATTCCTCATCAAATCCTTCTGGGTTGGGACACCTACTTTCCAAGGGTAGGATTCCTCTGTGTCCCCTTTGCCTGGCAAAGCAATGAAGCTATGCTTTTCTACTTCACCCAAAACCCTGTCTCCGAGATTCGATTCGGCACCGGTGTACAGAGGCTGAGCTTTCGGCATCTGTGGGAGTGGATGTTAGTAACATATGAGGGTTAGAACAACACGGTGTTGAGGGATAACAGTGTTGTTTATTGCTCAGAGGTCCTGCACAAATCTCTATCCTTGGCCCTTGGGTTTTATCGCTGATAAAATAGGACTGTTACAGAGGCTAGTACAAGGGATGATGAGAGCTTGAGCCTTGTAATCTTCTATGATGGGCCTTATGCCTTGAAATACTTCATTACTTATAGAGTATTGATTAATTGGGGGAGGAGGTTTTGAGGGATCTATTTGAATGCTGATGGGAGGTGTGCTGTGAATTTTGCTAACATCATCTGGAAATTTTGCCCATAAGGACACGGTAGCTGATTCAATAGGAACAAATGATCAGTGTTTCCAGAATCTGCTCTAGTACTATCAGAGACCGAACAAATAAAGGGTCATTTAATTCACCTAGTGTGTTACTTTGATGACTACCGTCAATTCTAGAATTATTTCCCCCTTTTGGGAGAAAGAAATTCTAGCATACTTGTCTATGAAGTCTCAGCATAATAAATGGGTAGGGGTGGATGAACTAAAGAGAACAGAGTAAGTATCTCCCAAAGGGCCTAAACAAAAGGGAACAGGTTCAGAGACAGGAACCTCTTGAGGTTCATTAGCGATCCCCCCCTATTCTAGCTGTTTTAGTGCTAAAAGGCAGTGGCTGTTTTATAGTAGTAAGGTTGAGCACTGCAAGTTTGGCTCAAGTCAACTAGAACTAGAAGAGATTCATCCCTAATCCGGAGAAAAGTTTTACCAAGCTGATTAAGAGGGAGGATTGGGAAGAGTGCCTGTAGTTCCTCACAGACCCATCATTGAGAATTGGGAGGAAGGTGGAAAGGCTGGTTAGAGGTCCAAAGGCACCCAAAGTGCTTAAATTTGTAACAATCTCTTTTCCAATATCCTGGCTCTTTTCAATAATAGCAGAAACTAGAAAGGTTTTGTTTTCATTTTGGAACCTTCATTCATTGGAGGTGAAGATTAAGAATTTTGGTGCTCTTGCTTTTACAGTGCAAGAGAGCTGGTTTGCCAGATTAGCAAAATCTGGAGTGGACATAGTTTCCCATCCACCCTGGTTCTTTTCACTAGAAGGGAAAGGTCCTGATTCAGCCCATTAATAAAGGTCCTGATTCAGCCCATTAATAAACATAGGGTTAAAAGCTACCTGAGTGAAACGAATATCTGAAGGGAGACTAAAATTTTCTTTAAAAATAATCTGAGTTGATTATAATAATCAGGAACAGGTTCATCAGAGTTTTGTGTGCAAGCCCGAATTTTGTTCTAATCAACAGCTTTGAAAAGCCTTAGGAATTGCTCAATGAAGTCTGCCTAATGATTGATCTAGTCTGATCATATTAGTTAGTGGGCTAGTCTCCTGGTTGTAATTCTAGAGACCTTTCAGGATTTTCCCAATTAGCAGTTTTCATCCACTGCTTGGCCTGGTCTTTGCCAAAAGGCATATGAATTAGCTGATATAAGTCTGAGAGATGAGGTTGATATGTTTAAATGACTATACTAAATTCCTTAGTAAATCTGTGAGGATCTTCAATTACTTTGGGAAAATCTTTGACTATGGCTTGCAATTCAGCTTTAGTTCACAGAGTATGAGAAATTAAGGGTTTAGCTCCTGGATCCTCAGAAAGCTTAATTTTAAATGGATGGGTTCTGACTGACAAGTTGAGAGGAAAAGGAAGTGGGGAGAGTTTCAGAGAAAAGGGAAAGATTGGTGAGAGATTATTGTGGGGAAATTGAGGATACAGAAGAGTCATAAAGTGGCTTAGAAGAAAAGGAGGAAGATGGTGCTGGAGGTGACCAAGGAAGGAAGAAACCAAGGAAGAGAAGAAACAGCCTGAGGCCTCGGGATCCATCTTATCTTTCTTTAATCCTTTGTTTGTCTCAGTTAATCTTAAAATCTTATTTTGCAGAGAGTCAATTTTAGACTCCTGATAACATTGGGTAACCTCAAAATACCTATCAAAATAAGCACTCCACTCAGTTCTGAAATTTTTGAGCTATTGTAGTCCAATTCTGTTTTAAGGAAATTAAGTTTGGGGAATTCAAAAGTTCCCCATAATGGCCACTGATGTTCTAACTTGCCTTTGGTCAGGTTAGTCCATTTAGTTAGAAATGCACATGAGGAAGGACCATGTTTTTTAAACATAAAATCAGCTGAAATCCCTGTAAGGGGGAGGGGGGTAGCTTCAAAATACTTCAAAAACCAGGATCTTATTTGTCAGAGGTTTTTCCTCTAATGTAAAAAATTTACAAATAGCTCAAACATTTTACAGCACAAAAGGCTCAATTCAAACAACTTGCAAACTAACCCCAACAGTACTAAGGAGGCAGCTTGGTCCCAGAGGAGCCAGGCTGAAGGCTTTTTTAGCCAGTCTCCAGATGGGCCCTTCCAAAACAACAGGCCAAAATTAAATTGACCTCTAACAAAATTTAAATTTCTTATGATTTCTCAGAAAATAATGTTTTTGATATATTACAAGGAAAAAAAGCCCAAATCAAAACATAGTATTTGTAACTGAGTAAAAGATACAGTCTAGAATGATAAATTGATTGGTGGTACAATAATTCCTTTAACCGTTGTATTTACTGAATGTATACAAATGCCTTTAACTGTTGTATTTACTGAATGTATACAAATGCCAGTAATAATCCTACAAGTTATATGAATATAAATTTTAGGTTACCTGGATCACTAGCAAGCTCTGTATTATTTATACTGCAGCATGGGGATAAATGAGGACGGTGCTATGTGAACTGCTGTCATAAACTTAGAGAAAAGAAGGTCCACGAAGTGACAAATATCAAGAATGTGACAATCTCCTGATGTTTTTGAGACACCATGGTATGCTTACCAATGAAACAGCCCTGGGCATATATTTTTGACATAAATATACAATTCTTGACTGATGAAAATTCCCTTACATTATTACTGTAATGTTACTTTTTAAGTCTTCACCATTTGCCAACTTATAAACAAATATAGATTTGATGATCTAGGCTGTCATGGTTTCTTGCCAAGGCTACAAACAGACTTACATGGAATTTCCCACTAGAAGAAGAGATTCAATGTCCTGAATGCCAGTTTCACAGTGGCCAGCTACCAGCCCTATTACCGTATTATTAGCTACAAAAACTTTTAAAACAGCAATAGGGGCTTCCCTGGTGGCACAGTGGTTGAGAGTCCGCCTGCCGATGCAGGGGACACGGGTTCGTGCCCCAGTCTGGGAAGATCCCACATGCCACAGAGCGGCTGGGCCCGTGAGCCATGACCGCTGAGCCTGCGCATCCGGAGCCTGTGCTCCACAACGGGAGAGGCCACAACAGTGAGAGGCCCGCGTACCGCAAAAACAAAAACAAAAAAAACAGCAATAGAAAGAGGTCTATCTAGGGTCACTCAGAGCAAGCTGAAGGAATAGTAACTGTGTACTACTGGTCACTTGGTAGGTCCTTTACAATGCTGAGTAAAGTACAGAACTACTCTAGTCATAATGCAGGTATTAACAGAGATTAAGTTGCCAGAACCTCTTTTTAAAAACAACAACATTGAGGGACTTACCTGGTAGTCCAGTGGCTAAGACTCCATGCTCCCAATGCAGGGGACTTGGGTTTGATCCCTGGTCAGGGAACTAGATCTCACATGCATGCTGCACCTAAGAGTTCACATGCCACAACTAAGAGTTTGTAT
This sequence comes from Lipotes vexillifer, assembly GCF_000442215.2. Lineage (NCBI taxonomy): Eukaryota > Metazoa > Chordata > Mammalia > Artiodactyla > Lipotidae > Lipotes > Lipotes vexillifer. The sequence goes on from NW_006790551.1 coordinate 1,584,738, forward strand.
GCTGCAACTAAAGATCCCGCATGCTGCCATGAAGATCTCACATGCCGCAACTAAGACCCGGTGCAGCCAAAATAAATAAATAAATAAATAAATAAATAAATAAATAAATAAATAAAATAAAAATAAAAACATTGAGCCATCATTTTACAAATTTGCGGAATGTTTTACTTAAGCAAAACAAACAAGCCAATTTAAAAAAATGGGCAAACTTTTTGCTTAAGAAATATTTTTGCTTAACTAAGAGTTCCTGCTGTTTTCATGTGAACTAACTGATAGGGAACCATTCTCGGAGAATCACTGGCTCTTATAACCAACTTTAGAGTGTGGGAAGAATTATCCCCAGTTTAAAAAAAAAATTGTTATAAAGCATAAACTAACAACAACAACAAAAAAGAATTATCCCCAGTGCCATAAGCCATTTAGGACTATTTGGTTGGGGGAGAAGAAACAAAATGATGTATTCTAGCCAGAGGGATTAGAGAAAACCCAAAACACAGTCTCTTAATATCACGAAAAAAAATCTGCTCTTGGGACTTCCCTGGTGGTCCAGTGGTTAAGAATTTGCCTTCCAGTGCAGGGGACATGGGTTCGATCCCTGATCAGGGAACTAGGATCCCACATGCCGCAGGACAACTAAGCCGGTGCGCCGCAACTAGAGAGAAGCCTGCACACCACAATGAAAGACCCCACATGCCGCAACGAAGATCCCGCATGCTGCAACTAAGACCTAATGCAGCCAAATAAATAAGTAAATATTTTAAAAGAAAAATAAAAAAGGAGATCATGCTGAAAACCCTCCACTCGCTCCCCCCAACCCTCAGAATCAAACCCAAACTCCTTACCCTAGGTTTAAAAAAAAAAAAGTCTGCTCTTACCTCTTCTATTTAACATTTTACTGGAAGTTCTACTTAGTGCAATAAGGTCAGAGAAAGGAATAAACAGTCTTCATAGTGGAAAGGAAGAAGTAAAACTTTCTTAATGCACAGAAGGCATTATCGTGTATATAGAAAATCTGGTGATATTTATAAGAAAAGCTACTGGAACTAATAAGTGAGTTTTGTAGAATTGCAAGATACAAGATCAATATACAAAAAATCAATTGCCTTTCTAATTATGAGCAATAAACAATCAAAAATTAAAGTTTTAAAAATACCATTTACAATAGCATCAATTATGAAATATAGGGAGACCTATGACAGAAGATGTGAAATACCTGTAGACATAAATGTGTTGTAAAACATTATTGAGAGAAATGAACAAAAACCTAAATAGTATGGAGGCATATCATGTTCACTGATTGAAAGAGTCAATATTGTTAAGGTGGCAGTTCTTCTCAAGTAGTACTACAGATTCAACGCAACCGCAATTTTTTAAAAAAGCAGGTTTTTAAAAATCAATTGAGAAACTGATTTTAAAATTTACATGGGATGCAAAGGATTTGATATAGCTAAAACAACTTTGTGAAAGAAAAAATTTGGAGGATGCCTAATTTCACAACTTACTATAAAGCTACATTGATTAGAACAGTGTAGCACTGGTTACATGTAGTCAAATAGATCAAAAGAATGGAATGGAAAGAATCGCTACAGTGAGTGCAGAAATAGATTCATAACTGATTTTATCAAAGGTGAAAAGGCAGTTCAGTAGAGAAAGGACAGTCTTTCAACACATGATGCTGGAACAACTGGATATTCATATGCAATAAAGTAAACTTCAGTTCAAAGGGTCCAACAATAATAGCAAAGACAAAAACAAGAGCTAACACTTTCTACACACTCTTCTTAGCACTTAATATGTATAATTTTCCTAAATCACACAAAATATTGGGATATTATGCCTATTTCAAAGATGGAAGACACAAGCACGAGGAGTTCTTGCCCAAGCTTCCATAGAAAGCAGCAGAAGTGGGATATAAATCCATGCTGATTACAGACTGGCTGATCTTAAGGAATATCATACAGTTAAGAATAGAAGGTAGTTATAAATGTGTTAATATGAAAAAATCTCCAAGAGAAATAAGGTGTAAAATAGATGAAAGTGTGCTCTCATGTGTGTGTAATCACTATGGATTTTATTTTCTGGAAAGAATCACAAAATAATGTAATAATTACCTCATTAACTTTGGATATGTATGTGTATTGTTTTTATTTAGAAACATCAATAGCCATTATATAGGCAAGAAAATTATGACCTATTTTTATTAACCTCTTTGTAGTTTTTTATATGAAAAACACACAATGTCATATTTTAAAGTAATAAAAGCAATGTTAGTAATAATAATCCATGAATCAGTAATTTTAACCTAACAATCATTAAATTCATCCATTCATATATTAATTTAATAATTCATTCATTCATTAAACCAATATTTATTAAGCACTTAACAACCATATAAACAATTTTTTAGGTCAGGAGTTAGCAAACATTTTCTGAAAAGGCTAGATAGAAAATGTGTTAGGCTTTGTGGATCATAAAGTCTTGGTCATAACTACTCAACTCTGCCTTTATATTGCAAATGTACAATAGACAATATATATACAAAATGACTATGGTTGTGTTTCAATAAAACTCTATTTACAAAAATAGGAATCAGACCAGTTTGGTCCATAGACTATAGTTTGCCAACTTCTGTTCTAGGTGATTATTTTTAATCCGTCTAGGTGTTTTTAGCCTACAAATACATAAACATGTATAGTTATAATAAATAATATAGTTATAATAAATACATAGTTATAATAAATACATATAATTTATATATGCCTATTGATACTGCATGTGCACACAGACACACAGAGTAAAAGAACCAACTAAGAGGTTACACCTGACTTAAGTATAAGATGCAGATGTAATACCATGGAATTATGTAAAAAAAATATTAGTGATTATATACTTAACTGATAACAAATAAGTTACTCAAAGTAAAGAATTTAGAGGAGAAGACATGATGAAGCATTCTCAGATTTTGCATAAAGAAAGCAGGGGATGAACTGAAGAGAAGATTAATTGTGAACTAGATGTGGATGTACATTAAAATGTGTCAAGAAAATAGGCCATTCTCATTTTGGGATAAGTAAAAGACATCACATATTTAAACTAGGAGGTGAAATCCTTCACTACACAATTATATTGAGTCTGCATCTGGAATACTCATTTTAGTTGCATATCTCAGTACAAGAAACACACAGAATAACCTGCAAGCTGTTCAAGAAACAGCATTAAAAATAGTTCAAAGACAGAAGAAAGTGATTTTAGTTAATGAAATGATAAATACGCAACTAAGGAATAATTATATGACAATAAAGAAACTTAAAAGTAGAGAGACAGCAGGTCCATTTATCAAAATATTTTAAAAGAATTTAAATGAAATTGTAACATTTATATTTTATAAATTAACTTCCACTAACAAACCCTGGAATTTGGAATTAGACCAGAAAAAAATAGTTGAATACATAAGAGAAGGGGTATAACTGTGGGCACAAAAGATGAATTTTTGCTGCTCCATGTTCTCTAACATTAATCAGTTTATATAATGATGAAGACCCAAGTTACATAACATCATCCCTATGGGAGTCAGCCCATAACTTGACTTGCTCAATTTTTGAAACATAAGGTTAGAAAGTTTTAGCAGCTGGGAAAATACTGTAGTTCTAAATAAATGGTACACTTTTGGATAACCCGATTCTTCCACAGATCATCACACTTGAAGATGAAAAATGATGTGAAATAGAGATAAGGGAGATAAAATTCTGAACAACGTACCTTTTATTTCTTTCAAGCACGTTGTACCCTAGTCTGCCATGGTTCACTGCAACTAAATTGGTTTTCTCTTCTTGTATCAATATACAAATCATGGTTCTCTCAGAAGGCATAAACTAACTTTCCCATTATTCCTGTGACTGTCATCAGTCAGGATGTTGGTAGCTAATCCATGTTGCTTTCTTGTAGGATGTACCTTGAGATTTCCAGAATATTATTTGTTGCAAGTAATAAGAAAAGCTTTAAAACATGCTTTTAGCTAGGTGATATACACCTGTACTTTTTAATAATTCCCTAAGCATACTATTCTTTTGATGAAAAATATAGAGAAATACCTGAGTGTCTTTAAAACATTTTTTGTGATTAAATAAAATGTTTTAAATTTTGTGATTAAATTCAAATGTGAATTGTATAAAAAAGAAACATATTAAAATATATCCCTCTAATTACAGTAAATTACATTGAAAAATTACATTGTAAATTACATTGAATAAAACTTCAGAAGAAATAGTAATTAGAAAGAGCAGTAGAAAAGCAGTAATCATTCTAAGTATAATTAACCTTTAAATGACAACATAAAAAATAATAAAATTTTTAAGTTACCATATTGAGACTTGAGAACCCAAATTAGTGTCAGCAGTTCTTTTTGATATTTATTAAATTAGAGAATATATTTATCCACTTAAAAAATATAAGAAATAAAAAACAAAATGTTAGGATGTTTATTTAGAGGGTTTGCTTCATTAGAGCTAATTACTTAGTAGGATTAAGAAATTATTGTACACATATCTTTTTTATACATAGGTCCATGCCAATATATTTTATGAGGTTTCAATTCATCAAGCTCAAATAATTAATTCACACATAAAAAGTTTACTTTTACTGTGGACATAATTTGGAATTTTTAATCAAACCTTTTTCTCCTTTTAATATTAAAAGTATATGCTAACTGAACAAAGTTAAGAATTTAATTTAATACAGCAAATATTTATCAAATGTACCCTATGTGCAAGGAACAGGCTAGGTGCTAGAATATAAACATTTGTAAAATAAAGCCCTTTCTTCAAAGGGCTTAAAATCAAATACTGTAAGACCAGCATACAAATAGTTATAAAGTAAAAAAGAGGCAAATATTTTGAAAGTGTTCAAGTAAATATGGGTCTCCAACGAGATAAATGCCTATTTCATGTTTGTGGAGAGCTCAAAAAAGTACTCATAAAGGAGGAAACTTTGACTGGGTTATGAAGGCTAGGTGGGATTTCTACAGAAGAAGGTACACAGAGAGACACTCTACATGGATGGCACAGCATCCATAGAAAACTAGAACTGATAATGAGGCAGTGACTAGAAGATATAGTCACATGTACACCTCCCCCATAAAACAGCTAAAGCACAGGTATGCATATGCATTGTGGGAAAATGCAAAAATTAGGCTTGGAGTATTTCTACACAAACACTTAAAACCCAAGATAAGAAATTTGGACTTAATTTAAGAAGCAACAGAAAACAGCAAGTAATTTTGGGCACAGTTAGCATATAACTGATAGACTAGAATGCAGAGAGATTTTAGGAAAAGATTAATTTGGAGGTTACTGAAATAATCTAGAAAAGTGCAGATAACGACCTAAACCACGTGGCAAAGAAAGGAATGGAAGGGAAGGAATAATGTGAGAAATATGGCACAAATAGAATCTAGAGCACTTAGTAGTTGAACTGATTAGGGATGGGCATGGAATGGATGAGAGGAAGCCAAAATTGACCTTAAGATTCTTGTTGGTATAATTATTCCAGTTGTTTTGGGAACTTCAAAATAAGATGCCTCTGTTTCTTTGGGCATTTGGTTTTACTTGCTTTTCCTTTCATTGTACCAGGACATTGGTAGCCCTTTTCCATCTTAAGATCATGTCTTTAAATCCAAGGAGAAATTTTCATATTAATTCCTTGACAAATTTACGTTAATTTGTTCTGTTTTCTCTTTCTGGAACTCCTGTTAGTTATTTTTCTCCCAGATTTCCTTATGTGCTTCTTGTGAATTATTTAAAAAGTTAAAACTCTTATATAAATAGTTTCTATATATTCTTCTAAAAGATTTAAATTATGCTTTTCAAAATAAATATTTAATCTACAAGAATTGAATTTTGCATATGGCATGTTGCAATGATCCAATTCCTTTATTTCCAATATGGATTATTAATATTTTTATGCAACAGGTCTCAAAAAGTCCATCTATCCCCCAGCGATCTTCAAGGCCACCTCTCACATATATCAAGCTTTCTTATATATATAAGTTTATTTTGAGGTAATCTGTTCTGCTCTATTGTTGTTGATCCCTATACCAATATCACACTGATTTAGTTACTATAGCACCATGCAATCTTATGTGGTATAGAAATTCCCCTGCAATGTTCTTCCTTAGGAGTGTTTTATATACTCTTTACTATTTCAAATAAACTTTAAATAATCTTGTCAAGTTCCTTGAGAAATCTTTTTTATAAAGCCACTAAATTTACAGACCAAGTTGGGAAAATTCAAACTTTAGAAACTTTCTGTTCATGAATATGATACATTTCTCCATTTATTTAGGTAATTGTAATGTCTTTCCATTTAGTTTTATTTATACTTCTTTTGATGGATTTATTTCTCTGTACCTCACATTTTATTGCTATTTACATATGAACTTTTATATAATTTTACATTTTCTAATCACTGCTGGTATATAGAAATGCAATCACTTTTTGTACAGAGATTCTCAAAATCTCTTATGAATCTTATTATTTATCTATAGATTCTTTTATTTTTCTGTTAATATAATCTTCAAGTAATGCCAGTTTTTGACACTTTCTCATTTTATTATCTATGTATCTATCACTAATGTTTCCCACATGCTCCATCAAATCCAATGCCTACTGATTTAATTTTTCAAATTCTATAATGCACCTGATAGCCTTATCTGTCAAAGTTTTTGCTCTTTAAAACTCCATCCATTCTCCTCCAATCTTTATGAATCCATTCCATGCCAATCTTTATCCACATTTTTTCCCTTTTCTTATTATTCAAGATACTTCCTCCAACTAAAAGAAAGAAAAAAAAAAAGATAGTGCCTCCATTATTCTCTCAAATAGGAATGGAAATCATAAGACATCCTTGTCCTTTTCTTGAACGTGAAAAAAATATTTTTAGGGTAAGCTGGGATGAAGTGAGAGAGTGGCATGGACATATATACACTACCAAATGTAAAACAGATAGCTAGTGGAAGCAGCCCAACAGCACAGTTGTGTCTAGTTGTGTCCAACTAGAGGGGTGGGATAGGGAGGGTGGGAGGATGATGCAAGAGGGAGGAGATATGGGGATATATGTATATGTGTACTGATTCACTTTGTTATAATGCAGAAACTGCTTTAGTATAATTGTAAAGCAATTATACTCCAATAACGATGTTAAAAAAAGAAAAAGATTATAACATTGAATACAATCTATCTCCTATGTTTTGGGTAAATATTCAATTAGAATAAAGTTTCCATCTATTATTAGTTTCCTAAGAGGATCTTTTTTTTGAACGGGGTAAGACTCTGCACCCAATTCTAACGTGTGGGTATTTTCTCCACATATTCAAGCAGTTTTCTAGCACCAGCTATGTATCCTACAATTCTACCCAATTCTGACACTATCTACCTAGAAATAGCATCAGACCGCACAGGTTAAGTGTTCAGTCCTACAAGACTGCCTCCCCCCCATACTTCAGATGCCAATTACAAGTCTAGGTTGTCACCTATGCTTCTGACTGACTGGCTACAGATTAGAAGTTCCAATAAACCCCACCTTGGGTTGAATAAGAATAGTGACTCATTTCATCCTAACCAATGATTAATGATGACGGATATGTTATTATAGCACCACTAGATAGAATGGAATTACAATTTTACACTGGGTTATCTATAACCTATCAAACTTACCATCTTTTAAAAATGAGTCAACTGTTGACTCTGAAACGGCAAATATTTCTTCTGTTACATATAGTTTGTTTGTTTGTTTTTTGAATTTCCAAAAAAACTGTTGCTTCATGTTCACTGAGATATATCAAAATCGAATTACATGTATTTATGTTTTTTACAGTTATTTTCTGGTAAGTGATTTCCAATCTCATAGCATTGTGGTCAGAGAAGATGCTTGATACAATTTCAATTTTCTTAAATTTTCTGAGGCTTGATTTGTGACCCAAGATGTGATCTATCCTGGAGAATGTTCCATCTGCACTTGAGAAGGAAGTGTATTCTGCCACTTTTGGTGGAATGCTCTATAAATACCAATTAAATCTATCTGGTCTATTGTGTCATTTAAAGCTTGTGTTTCCTTATTTATTTTCTGTTTGGATGATCTGTCCATTGCTGTAAGTGGGGTGTTAAAGTCCCCTACTATTATTGTGTTACTGTCGATTTCCCCTTTCACGATTGTTAGCATTTGCCTTATGTATCGAGGTGCTCCTATGTTGGGTGCACAAACATTTATAATTGCTACATCTTCTTCTTGGATTGGTCCCTTGACCATTATGTAGTGTCCTTCCTTATCTCTTGCAACAGTCTTTACTTTAAAGACTGTTTTATCTGACATGAGTATTGCTACTCCAGCTTCCTTTTAATTTCCATTTACATGGAATATCTTTTTCCATCCCTTCACTTTCAGTCTGTATGTGTCCCTAGGTCTGAAGTGGGTCTCTTGTAGACAGCATGTATATGGGTCTTGTTTTTGTATCCATTTAGCCAGTCTGTGTCTTTTGGTTGGGGCATTTAATCCATTTACATTCAAGGTTATTATCACTATGTATGTTCCTATTATCATTTTCTTAATTGTTTTCAGTTTGTTTTTGTGCATCTTTTTCTTCCCTTGTGTTTCCCACTTAGAGAAGTTTCTTTAGCATTGTTGTAAAGCTGGTTTAGTGGTGCTGAATTCTCTTGGCTTTTGCTTGTCTGAAAAGTTTTTGATTTTTCTGTCGAATCTGAATGAGACCCTTGCTGGGTAGAGTAATCCTGGTTGTAGGTTTTTCCCTTTCTTAACTTTAAGTATATCCTGCCACTCCCTTTGGACCTGCAGAGTTTCTACTGAAAAGTCAGCTGATAACCTTATGAGGTTTCACTTGTATGTCATGGAGGTTAAACAGTGTTCTACTGAATAACCAAGAGATCACTGAAGAAATCAAAGAAAAAATAAAAAAATACATAGAAAAAAATGACAAAGAAAACATGATGACCCAAAACCTATGGGATGCAGCAAAACCAGTTCAAACAGGGAAGTTTATAGCAATTCAATCTCACCTCAAGTAACAAGAAAAATCTCAAATAAACAACCTAACCTTACACCTAAAGCAACTACAGAAAGAAAAACAAAGAAAACCCAAAGTCAGTAGAAGGAAAGAAATCATAAAGATCAGAGCAGAAATAAATGAAATAGAAATGAAGAAAACAATAACGAAGATCAGTAAAACTAAAAGCTGGTTCCTTGAGCAGATAAACAAAATTGATAAACCCTTAGCCAGACTCATCAAGAAAAAAGGGGAAGGATGCAAGTCAGTAAAATTAGAAATGAAAAAGGAGAAATCACAACTGACACTGCAGAAATACAAACGATTATAAGACACTACTACAAACAACTATATGCCAATAAAATGGACAACCACAAAGAAATGGACAAATTCTTGGAAAGGTACAATATTCCAAGACTAAACCAGGAAGAATTAGAAAATATAAACAGACTTATCACAAGTAAGGAAATTGAAACCATAATTAAAAATCTTCCAAAAAACAGAAGTCCAGGACCAGATGGCTTCACAGGTGAATTCTATTAAACATTTAGAGAAGCGCTAACACCGATCCTTCTCAAACTCTTCCAAAAAACTGCAGAGGGAGAAACATTCCCAAATTCATTCTATAAAACCACCATCACCCTGATACCAAAACCAGAAAAAGATATCACAAAAAAAGAAAATTATAGACCAATATCATTGATGAACAAAGATGCAAAAATCCTGAACAAAATACTAGCAAACAGAATCCAACAACATATTAAAAGGATCATACACCATGATCAAGTGGGATTTATACCAGGGATGCAAGGATTCTTCAATATAGTGAAATCAATCAATATGATACACCATATTAACAAACTGAAGGAGAAAAACAGTATGATCATCTCAATAGATGTAGAAAAAGCTTTTGACAAAATTCAACACCCATTTATGATAAAAACTCTCCAGAAAATGGGCACAGAGGGAACCTATCTCAACAGAATAAAGGCCACATCTGAAAAACCCGCAGCAAACATCATACTCAATGGTGAAATACTGAAAGCATTTCCACTAAGATCAAGAACAAGAGCAGGATGTCCAGTCTTGCCACTCTTATTCAGCATAGTTTTGGAAATCCTAGCCATGGAAATCAGAGAAGAAAAAGAAATAAAAGGAATACAAATTGGAAAAGAAGGAGTAAAACTGTCACCGTTTGCAGATGACATGATACTATGCATACAAAATCTGAAAGATGACACCAGAAAACTACTAGAACTAATCAGTGAATTTGGTAAGGTAGCAGGATACAACATTAATGCACAGAAACCTCTGGCCTTCCTATACACTAACAATGAAAAATCAGAAAGAGAAACTAAGGAAACAATCTCATTTACCATCACAACAAAAACAATAAAATACCTAGGAATAAACCTACCTAAGGAGGTGAAAGACTTATACTCAGAAAGCTATAAAACACTGATGAAAGAAAGCAAAGATGACATAAACAGATGGAGGAATATACTATGTTCTGGGACTGGAAGAATCAATATTGTGAAAATGACTATACTACACAAAGCAATCTACCAATTCAGTGCAATCCCTAACAAATTACCAATGGCAATCCTCACAGAATTAGAACAAAAAATTTTACAATTCATATGGAAACACAAAATACCCTGAATAGCCAAAGCAATGTTGAGAAAGAAAAACAGAGTTGGAGGAATCAGGCTCCCCAACTTCAAACAATACTACAAAGCTACAGTAATCAAGACAGTATGGTATTGGCACAAAAACAGAAACACAGATCAATGATATAGGATAGAAAGCCCAGAGATAAACCCATGCACATATGGCCACCTAATTTATGACAAAGGAGGCAAGAACATACAATGGAGAAAAGACAGTCTCTTCAATAAGTGGGGCTGGGAAAACTGGACACCTACAGGTGAAAGAATGAAATTAGAACACTACCTAACACCATACACAAAAATAAACTCCAAATGGATTAAAGACCTAAAGGTAAGACCAGATACTATAAAACTCTTAGAGGAAAACATAGGAAAAACACTCTTTGACGTAAACCACAGCAAGATCTTTTTTGACCTACCTCCTAGAGAAATGGAAATGAAAACAAAAATAAACAAATGGGACCTAATGAAACTTAAAAGCTTTTGCACATTAAAGGAAACCATAAACAAGATGAAAAGACAACCCTCAGAATGAGAGAAAATATTTGCAAATGAAACAACAGACAAAGGATTAATCTCCAAAATATACAAACAGCTCATGGAGCTCAATATCAAAAAAAAAAAAATCCAATTAAAAAATGGGGGGAAGACCTAAATACACATTTCACCAAAGAAGACATACAGATGGCCAAGAGGCACATGAAAAGATGCTCAACATCACTAATTATTAGAGAAATGCAAATCAAAACTACAATGAGGTATCACCTTACACCAGTTAGAATGGCCATTATCAAAAAATCTAGAAATAATAAATGCTGGAAAGGGTGTGGTGAAAAGGGAACCCTCCTGCACTGTTGGTGGGAATGTAAATTGATACAACTACTATGGAGAACAGTATGGAGGTTCCTTAAAAAACTAAAAACTGAATTATCATATGACCCAGGGCATATGCCCTGAGAAAACCATAAATCAATAGAGACATGTACCACAGTGTTCATTGCAGCACTACTTACAATAGTCAGGACATGGAACCAACCTAAATGTCCACCGACAGATGAATGGATAAAGAAGATGTGGCACATATATACAATGGAATATTACTCAGCCATAAAAAGAAACGAAATTGAGTTATTTGTAGTGAGGTTGATGGACCTAGAGTCTGTCATACGGAGTGAAGTAAGACAGAAAGAGAAATACAAATACTGTATGCTAACGCATATATATGGAATCAAAAAAAAAAAAAGGTACTGATAAACCTAGTGGCAGGGCAGGAATAAAGACGTAGACATAGAGAATGGACTTGACAACATGGTGGGGGAGGGGGTAGCTAGGGCAAAGTGAGAGTAGCATGGACATATATATACCACCAAATGTAAAATAGATAGCCAGTGGGAAGCAGCTGCATAGCACAATGAGATCAGCTCGGTGCTCTGCAACGACCTAGAGGGGTGGGATAGGGAGGATGGAAAGGAGGCTCAAGAGGGAGGGGATATGGGGATGTATGTGTGCATGTGGCTGATTCACTTTTTTGTGCAACAGAAGCTAGCGCAGTACTGTGAAGCAGTTATACTCCAATAAAGATCTATTAAAAAATAATAAATGACATATGTCCACTCCTCTTATTACTTGAATATACTACAAAATATGAAAAACCAAGGGATAAGGTAGGGAAGATAAGCTGAAATATTCCTCTTTTCTCTCTCTCTCTTTCTCCCCTCATTCCTCCTTCCCCCCCTGTTTCATTTTAACAATTTGGATAAGAGAAGTCTTTAATTATATTCTGTTTCTCCATAGCACATTCTTAGGAAAAAAAAAAATACTTGAGTAAGTAGAGGAGTAGACTGAGTATACTTTGACACAGAAATAGAAAATAACTCAGTGACAAAAGACAGGTTCCAGAAATGAATTAAAATATAATAATCATATAATATGAAAAACATGTGGGGAAAATGACTGTTTAATAATTTTCTTGGCATAATTGCCTATATATACCAAAGAAAAACTATTTTTACCTCAAGCTAGACACAAAAAATGATCTTCTTATAAAGCAAATGAATGACAACTATCAATTAACTATTTAAGAATTAGGAAAATATGTTTATACCTTTGGAATGAAAGAGGCCCTCTTAAAGAAAGAAAACCCAGAAACTATGAAGTAACAGATATCTACATTTAAATATATATAATTTAAATATTTCTGAATCCAAAGATACCATACACAAACAAAAAAGTGTCAGTCAAAATGCAGTCATAAGAATGTTATATCTCTACTATATGATGACCTCTATAATTTTTCTAGTCAAAAGCAATTAAAGAAATTTAAAAATGGGCAAACATATTCCTACTCATGTAGAAGAAGGCATACAAATAGGTGACATATTAAAAAAGATATAAAACTTCAGAAAAAATGTAAATTAAAAACAAGTTTGCTCTTTTTACTTGACTGGATAAAATTTTAAAATTGATAATATCTAATGCTGCTCTTATTGTGGGGAAATGGGTACTTTCATACATTTTTGGTGGATATGTAATTCATACCACTTATTTGAAAAGTAATGTAGCCATTTCTATTGAAATCTAAAATGTGCATTAACTTTGACTCAATAGCCCCACTTTAATAAGCTAATCCATTAAGATTAAACTCCAGCATGTAAGCTGGATGTTCTTTGAACATTCAAAGTTTTTGTTATCTTTATTAATATCAAACATATGGAGACAACCTGAAAGATCCAAAATAAGGAAATGACTGAATGAATCTGTAATGTCTATTCTATGACATATATGTTACTAGTATACAATTATTTAAAAATAAGTTATTAATGTTATGGGAAAATGTTTATGGTATATTGTTAAGGGAAAAAATGCAAGTGGTTTTGATATTTTAGAAAATGTAAACCTTAGAAAAAGGAAGAAAAGAAAATAGAAATACATAGCCTCATCCAGACATAACCAATATTATATTTTGTTATATTTCTAATTAGTCTTTCTGTCAAGTCCAAAAGTTTGCCTAAATCAGTCTTAAAGAATGCATCAAAGTACACAATCAACAGAGTGAAAAAGCAACCTATGTGGAACAGAATAGACAGCCCAGAATTAGACCTCTGTACATATAGTCAATGGAACTTTGGCAAGCAAAGACAATATTATGGAGTAAAGACAGTCTCTTCAACAAATGGTGCTGTAACAACTGGATATCCACATGCAAAAAAATATTAATTTAGACACAGACATTATACCCTTCACAAAAATTAATTTAAAATGGATCACAGATCTAAAGTAAAACTCAAAACCATAAAACTCCTAGAAGATAACGTAGGGGAAAACCTTGATGACTTTTGATATGGTGAAGGCTTTTTAGGTACACCACCAAAGACACATCCATGAAAGAAAGAATTGATTAGCTGGACTTCATTAAGATTAAAACAACTGCTCTGTGAAAGACAACATCAAGAGAAATAGAAGACAAGCCATAGACTGGGAGGAAATAAAAGACTCCGATGATAAAGGACTGTTTTCCAAAATACTCAAGGAACTTATAATACTCAACAATAAGAAAATAAACAACTCAGTTAAAAAATGGGCCCAATATTTAATAGACACCTCACTGAAGAAGATATACAGATAGCAAATAATGATATGGAAAAGATGTTCCACATCACATATCATCAGGGAAGTTCAAATTAAAATGAGTTGCCACTACACAACCATTAGAATGGCTCAAAACTGACAACACCAAATACTGGCAAGGATGTAGAGCCACAAGAACTTTTATTCATTCCTGGCGGGAATGTAAAATGGTACAGTTACATTGAAAGACAGTTTGGAAGTGTCCAATAATACATGTTCTTACCATATGATCTAGCAATCACACTCCTTGATATTTACCCAAAGGAGTTGAAAACTTGTCTACACAAAAACCTGTTTTTTTTTAAAAATCACACAGATGTTTATAGCAGTTTTCTTCATAATTGCCCAAACTTGGAAGCAACCAAGATATCCGTGAGTAGATGAATGGATAAAAAAACAGTGGTAGGAAACTCCCTGGTGGCACAGTGGATAAGAATCCGCCTGCCAGTGTAGGGGACATGGGTTCGATCCCTGGTCCAGGAAGATCCCACATGCCGTGGAGCAACTAAGCCTGAACACCACAACTACTAAATCCTGCACACCTAGAGCCCATGCTCCACAACAAGAGAAGCCACCCCAATGAGAAGCCCGTGCACCGCAACAAAGAGTAGCCCCTGCTACCTGCAACTAGAGAAAGCCCGTGTGCAGCAACGAAGACCCAACACAGCCAAAAAAAACCAAAAAAAACAAAACACACACACACAAAACAGTGGTATACAGACAATGGAAATTACACAGTATTAAAAAGAAATGAGCTATAAAATCATGAAAAGGCATGAGGAATCAGAAATTCATATTACCAAGTGAAAAGCCAATCTGAAAAGGCTATATACTGTGTGAAATTTTGGAAAAGGCAAATGTCAGGGAGCTTTACTGTGCCCAAAATAGAGACAGTATAAAAATATTTTATTGGGAGAAGGCAACAAAACATAACATATAGGTCAAGTTCAGAGATACATACAAACTCTGTGGTTATTTTCTTTTATAGATGCACTTCAACAAGAATGATTAAATATACTACATGTTTGATTCATCCACTGACAAATTTTATTTCTAGCATTGCAATTTTTGAGAAATTATTTTTTTAATTACAATTTACTATTGTATTATTTATAATACGATACTGCATCCAAATGAATGATTAAATAAATATTGTGACAATTTATCTTTAAAAGTCTTTATATTTTATCTTTCACCTTTGAAAATGTTTCAAGTATTTGCATTCTATTAGATGTTTCATCCTTTCTGTTATGCCTAAGATACGTTCTCTCTCTCTGTCTCTCTCTCTGTCTCTGTCTCTGTCTCTCTCCCTCTCTATATAGGGGAAGGGGGCTCTTCCTGCCACTGTATGTAGATATGAAGAATTTGCAAAAGCAATGATGAAGAACTTTTCCCATAACTCTTGGATTCAGCACAAGAATCTAAATTTTGTGCTGAATCTAAATCAAGGATACTAGAAGGCATCACAGAAGGGAGAAAGAAAATTAGTGGAAAGAGCTGTCACTATGCTGTGAATCCCTACCCTACTCATCTGTGGAGGATGAGAAGGGTGCATCCTTTTAACAGGTCTAGAAAGGGGGCATTTAAAAAAACCACTCAGATTTTTGAAATGCATTCACTGTATTAATTAGACTCCTGCCTAGGATAATGGGATTGGCTTATACTGGCAGACTTTGAAGGGCCTAGAAATGCTAGAGCTTTTATCAAAATTGGGTGTGTGTTAGAAGAGAGAGAGAACTAGATTGCAGTTGTGTTGGGTCCTGTGTAACAGAGCCACCTAGAATGGCAAGAGGATATCGGGCAGAAAGTTTAGAGGTTACCCAGTGACTACAGAAGGAGAATCAGTGGGCCACCCAAAATAGGTAATTGTCTGCCTGGATGAAGAAAATAGAGAGGTCCAAGAGAGAACTCCTGGATCCCAACAAAATATACATGAGGTTCAGCTTTATTCATCTGTCATCCCAGAGGGCTTGAAGTCAGCTTATTATCCAGGTCAGATAAGAACTGTTCAATTCAATGTCTTCTCCTTCTCCATATTCCCCATCCCTGTGAAGTCCAAAACCACAGCTAAAACGTGGGGGCCGGAGAAGGAAAAAGAAGGCTTAAATCAAAGGAAAAAAGATGTTAACCAAGCTATCCCCTCATTTACACTGCAGGTTCAAGCTGGAGAAAGGAGGGAAAAACAATTGCAGCTGACTGAATTTCACAGCTTGGGGAAAATAAATGAGACTGGGATATTTTAATTTCTTATTTGAGACTTCTTTCAGGATAAAGTGTCTATAGTAGAGCATTGTGTCTATTTTTTAAAGGTAGGCAGAAAAATCATGAGCCTGCTTGAGTTTTTAAACCAGAGGCAAGGAAATGTTACCCCTGCTTAAAGTTTAAAGGAAAATCCTAAAAGACAAAAATCCATACAATGTGCTCAGTAAGCATATTAGTTACATGTATATTTTATAAAGTTTACCTACTAGCCAGTGAAAATAGGCAATATTCCTTAATATCTTGGGAAATTCCCAGGGTAGTGCCTGATAGGCCCTTCTGTGTCATTTGGTCATCCTCGAATCAACAGCTCTGTGCAAGGGACAGTAGTTCTCTGACTAGGCATGCATGTTTCCCATTTATTCAGGAAAAGGAGCTCTGTTACCATGAGAAAGGTTGAAGAAAAGAGACAAAAACAGCAAATGTCCACTAGGATAAGTATCAATATCCTAAGTGTATCGGTAAGTAACTAAGTTAGCATGTGAAAGAAAGAACATTATTATACCCTGTTCCTATGGTCTTTCTTCTACATGGCAGCTATCTAGTGAAATGTTTGTGATGACTTAGACAAAGTGAATTTGATAGAATTATAATTTCATTGTTTTCCTAAATTAAAATTAAATTTTCTCTTCTATCAAGGGACCTCTACAAATTTAGATCAGAAGTATAATTCAGATTATATCATGTTCGAACTTACATTTGAATTAACTTTATGTATATCTTGAATTCATTTCATAATCAATGTTTGTCCTGTGTGCCTAAGTGGATTTGTACTAAAGATCATAAATAATTTTTCCCACTTGATTTATTATCACTAAAAATGTACATGCAAAACATATATATTTATTATTGATGTCATATAAGTATATACATATATAATAGGACTACTTACAGATCACTAAGAAAATCTCCTGCAATTGAAACGAAATAATTTCCTGATGAGAGTTAGTTAAAATATTGGCAAACTAGGAAGTCCTAATTTTTCTTCTTCAATTTTTCCACAGAAAGATATTAAAAACTAAGAAAGAAAACAAAGCCACCAAAGCAATGAAAATCAGGATAAATGGTCAGGCATCTGCTTGACTCCAGAGGGGATTTCTAATAACTAAAGGTTAGATGAAGCCATTAGGCAGAATCATTTAGGAGAAGGTAATAAATTACATCCATTAAAACTTAATGCATATTCTTACCTTAGAGACATGGTACCATAACTGGATGAAGCAAAATAAGTCATCGTTTTAAAGAGTAGGAACAGTTTTCTAAGTAACTCAAAGCCATTCTCTGTTGCCCTCCATTACTACAGCTGGGACTACAAATCCAATAACGGCCAAATTCCATGACAGAATTGGACTGGAATTAACAAATTACTCCCCAGAAAGAAGTTAGTAGCAAAGGGAGATGAAGGCAAGAATAACCATGAGAAGAGTGTATACTCTCTGGGCTACAGTTTTCACAACTGTTTCAAATTATCCTAAGATTAATTCTTATCTACACACTGACATAGCTGAGTAGGCAGTGAAAGCAAAAGTGCCAGTCCATTAGATTAATGACTAAATAGCAAAGAACCTTTTAATTTCAGAGCTGGCAGAAAGATTCTAATAGCAACCAGGTATTACTGAAGTAGAACAAGAAGAATCAATGTATTTGATGACTGGCAAGTATGACCTTTTCATTAAATTATGAACACAAAAACAATAACATGTCAATTATGGTACAAAAGATGACGACAATGAATCTGTGTGGTACAAATAAATATATTCTTGAATAATATGAACTAAAGTTAAAAAAAAAAAGGTAAATTTTAGAAATCAAATAGGTGAAATATTTCTACATTTATAAGATAATACTATTTACAAATCTATACTAATACATTTAAAAACCTGAATTAAATAGAATATTTTTGGGGAAAATAATCAAATTATTAGATAAAAATTAGAAACCCAGGAAGGAATTTTTAAAAATTGTCATAGAATTTCCACCTTTAAAGGACTCTGAGCTGAAGAATTTTACAGAATAAGAGTGAATCTCTGAAATTATGTACATCACATACTACAAATCAATGTAATATGCAAATAACAAGTTATGATCAAATATTTTCAAAATATATGACAGGAAATGGTGTAGCATGCTTAATATATCTGAAGGTCTTTAAAATCAAGAAAAGAATAACCATAAGATACCAATTGAAAAATGGCATTAATGCATGACTAGACACTTCACACACAAAAAAGTAAACTGGTTAAGAACAGCATCATTATTTATCAAATTAGATAGACTAAAACAAGACACATTTTCTTTGCCTCTCAAAATGACAAAGAAGAAACAAAAAAGAAAACAGAATTTTCAGCAACAATGAAGATTTTGTGAAACAGAACAATTCATTTACTGCTGACTAGAGTTTAACTGATATAACCATTCTAGAAAATAATTTGTCAATAGGCACAAATTCCTTCATAAATACCCAGGCCATTGGCACTATAATTCTCAAATTAAGCTGTACTAAAGAAGCAAACAGTTCTGAATCTTTGGCGACCTCTCTCTTCAGACAGTTTACAGGGAGTGATGACCATGTGGTGAAGTTTTTATGGTCTTGGTCCAAAAGTAGCGTTCCATCACTTCCTACCACACTGCACTGGCCAGAAATCAGGAATGTGGCCACCACTAACTACAAGGGAGGCTGTGGAATATGACCTGGGTGTGCGTAGAACAAAAATATTACAAATTTTAATTAACACAAATGAAAATCTGCCACACCATCTTTCCCAAATAGGACTAGTCAAGAAGAGAGGCACATAGGTTTAAGGGAGTAGGTGGGCGAAACAGGTGAAAGGGATTAAGAGGTACAACACCCCCAGTTATATAAAAAAGTCATGGGGGACTCAATATACAGCATAAGGAATATAGTCCATAATACTGTAATAACTTTGTATGGGGACAGAGGATTACTAGACTTATTGTGGTGATCATTTCATAATGTACGCAAATGTCAAATCATTATGTAGTACACCTGAAACTAACAAAATTGTATGTCAACATACTTAAATTTAAAAAAGAATAGATGCAAATAGATCCAAATAGACAAGGAAACAAAAAATAATGGGAGGAGAGAATAAAAACTCTGAATGCCCTTCTTATCACACCATATCAGAAAGCACATGATATTAATATGATATACCACTGGGGACACTAACTTGATCACTTGGTTAAGGTAGTATTTGCCAGATTTCTGCACTATAAAGTTACTATTTCTTCCCTTTCTATACTTTATTCTATGGAAGTGAGTCACTAAGTCCAGCCAACGCAAATAAGCATTGGGGGTGGGGAGAAAAGGATTAGATTACACTTCACCTCCTGGAGTGGGAAGTACCTACATAAATTATTTAAAATTTTTCTTTAAGGAAGATTTGCCCCTTCTTCCTCATTTATTTAATCACTAATTTGTGTCAGTCTGGACTCATGCATATTAATTTTATACTTTGGGTTATAATCCAATACTTATTTTATTTTATTGATCAAACTGCTCCAGCTTTGGCAATTAGGATACCTCTACCCTTTTGATTTTTTTTAGCACTTTCTTACTTTTTCCTTTCTGGCATTATAAGATGTTCTAGACTCATGTTGTATTTTCTTTGCCCCAGTACTAGAATCAATCATTTTTCCAAGGAGCTCTGGTTATTTTATTGAAAAATGGTATTTAGAAAACAAGATCTGGGTCCTGGCCTGGCTGTATTTACAGCTGCAATTAATAAATGCTTGTTGCTGATGATTATGGTGACATAAAATGAAACATCAAGGATTGTGAATTAGTGTGAAATGAATGTGTGTTGTGTGTGTGTTTTGTGTGTATTTATATATAAATAACTGATCCTTATTTGATAGTATATTAGTAAATTATTTGGGTGTAAAAAATTGTCTCATTTGCTACTCTTTCTTGTTCACTATTTTAATCATAATATCTAACTTTACTATGTACACCATGTGGTAAATAAAATATATATTTTTATAGATACCTCAATTGTTTATGGCCAGATATTAAGGAAATGGAATAGCTAGTGAGTTATACAATAACATTCTTTGTATTATTAAGCTGGCAAAAAATAAGATATTTAACATCCTTCAATAGTAAGATAAAATCAACCCATCTTATGTTCAGGTTTAACAGAGGATAAAATAAAGATGAGAGCTTTTGGAAAATCATAGAGAAATATGAAGGTGCCTTAAGAAGTCATGATGATTAAAATACCCATTCAATGTTTTGTTTCTGGTAGAACTGAATACTATTTCCTATATTCTTTTAGTGAGGTCAGAAAGAAAAAGAAATATTAAGTAATGTAACTTACTTAGCAAGGAAAGGAATGAGGTTAATACTTACCTAACTTTTTATTTTCTCTTTTACTAAGGTTCTGATTTTTGTAGCCCTATTTTCACAGGTAAAGTAGCACTAGAATACTAACTATCCATAACACATTTTGAGAAACAACATGATTTCCCACCTACCTAGCAAAAAAAAAAAAAAAAAAGGTTTTAGAGCCATACTTTGAGGTTTCCTTTCCATTACTTGTAACATTCTATTGGAGACTAGGAAATCATTTTTATTTTATTATTGCTATTGTCTTTTTCTATTTGGCATTATTGATTTGTTTCTACTCCATTTATTCCTGAGCACAGACTGCATGAGGACTGATTAATTTGTTGTTTGTCAAAAACATCACTAGTCGTGATACAAGTACAGCTTGGGGAATAGAATTTGCTAACCTAGGCTTAACTATGTATTACAACTAAATTCTCTCTCTCTCTCTCTCTCAAAAAAAAAAAAAAAAGACTTTAAGTTTGTATAATAACAGAAGTTACTTTTTAGAGAATTATTTCTTAGCAAAAGCTTGACCAGCTTACGCCAATTCAAATGTGCATCCTCTGAAGACTTATTAAATTATAAAAAGAGCAAAAGATAAGAGTGATCTTGTTTGCAGGAAAAGAAGGGGCATACTACTTTAAATGTCTGAAGCTTGAAAACATAAATACAATTAATAAATTCTATCAAATTTCCTCAGATTAAAAAATTTTTTAATACTATATTATTTTAACATATTGGTTTATAGAACTTACTAGACAAATTATCTCATGTTCACATTGTAACAGAAAGCAAAGGGCAGGTCTATTTAGATAAAATGTACACACTATCAACTTAAATATTTATATTTAATTTAAATATGTATATACACTTAAATATATATATTAACTTAAGTTTAATCCTTCTTTTAGAATGTAAGGCTCACGAAGGCAAGAATTTTTGTCTATTTTGTTCAAAGCTGTATCGCCAATACCTGGCATTAATTAGGTGCCCAAATGAATAAGTAAAATGCAGGAAAAAGTAACATTATCCCCAATTCAGGGATAAGAAAAGCAAAGTACATATTTATTAATTGATTTATAATTCTGATTTAATTTTCTGACTTCTGATCTCATTTGAAAAACCCTAGATCTCTGTCTGGCAATGATTTGTTCTTGTGGCCAATTTAAGTTTAGGAATTAGAATCAGTGATATTTCTATAATACATAAAAGGGACTAGTATTTCTCAGGAATTGCAAGGGTACTTTTCTGGAAGATTCATTTGCATTGCAAACTTCTTGTTTTACTTAAATTATATGTCTTTAGTAGGATTGATGGAGATTATTTAGGGGTAAAGAAGAGATAACTCCCCCCACCAAAATCTCTTTTTCACTCATTCTCTTTTTCTGTCACTAACTGGAGAACCAGAGTAAGTATATGCCATATCAGTAGTAATAACAAGATACACATACTATTCCCTTCCATTATCTCAGCCATGTAAGCCCATTTACGTGTTACAGAAAGTGATATACTAGCAAGTCAGCTTAGGAAAGGAGAAATGTGAGTTTGATACCAGCAGTGGCTATAGTCAAGGTAGTATTCAGAAAGAGTACCAGGGTGGCACAGTGGTTAAGAATCCGCCTGCCAATGCAGGGGACACGGGTTCAAGCCCTGGTCTGGGAAGATCCCACATGCCGCAGAGCAACTAAGCCCGTGCACCACAACTACTCAGCCTGAGCTCTAGAGCCTGCGAGCCACAACTACTGAAGCCCGTGTGCCTAGAGCCCATGCTCCTCAACAAGAGAAGCCACCGCGATGAAAAGCCCGTGCACCGCAAAGAGTAGCTCCCGCTCACCGCAACTACAGAAAGCCCGCATGCAGCAACGAAGACCCAACGCAGCCAAAAATAAAAATAAATAAATAAAAAGAAAGAGTACCAGGGTAATAGAGGGAGACATGCAAGCTAGAAATTGTGGAAATCTATATTAAATTATGCTGATACTACATCATAGTTTATAAGAATGGTGGTTAGATAAGTCTCCATTGTCATTCAGTTTTGTCTAATTAGTATTGTTAGCAAGTAATCTTTAGTATACAAATCCAGACTTGCTTGCTAAGGTAAGTAAGTAGCCCAAAGGAACTGTAGCAGAATATATTTTCCAAAGAACATTGAACTTGCTCTTTTGCAATGTGACCTTGCTGTTCCTCCATCAAGAGTTGGAGTCTATTTCCTCTGCTCTTGAACCTCAGCTGCCTTTTGTGACTTGCCTTATAGATAGAATGTGGCAGAGGGATAATTTGAGACTTCCAAAGCTAGGTCATAAGAAGGCTGCAGCCCTCTGCCTGGGTCTCTTATAATGCTTCTTTTTGGGAAACTCCCTCTGGGAATTCAATTGCTATGCTGTGAGAAGCCAGCATCAGCTTCCAGTCATGAGAGTGATCCTTCCTGGACATCCAGCTCACTCAAGCCTTTAGATGATGCCAGCTCCAGCTCACATCTTATTGCAGCAAATAGGAGACGCCAATGGAGAACTGCCCAGCTGAACCCAGTCAACCCACAGAATCATGAGAGACAAAAGAATTTTCTTTTAAGCCATTAAACATTTGGATATTTTGATACATAGTAAAGGGTAATACAAATAGGAGCAAAGCTTTTTTAACTCATTAAGAATGTAAAGTATTTCAGGGTAGGAGAAACCTTGGTTAAATGAGTTCTTGCAGGGTACCAGTTCATTCAGAGAACAGCTCAGGCATAAACTCTTAATATCATCCAAATGGGTGACCTAACTACAAGCACATGATTACAGGATGCACTGTTTTTCAACAAAATGCTGTTTTCTTGTTAATCAAGTGGTTTGCACTCAAAATAAGGAAATTTCTTGCTAGAATCAATTTGAGGACTCATGCTCTAGTGGCTGTTTTACTTGTATTTTATATTCTCATCGTTAGGTAAGTAGAATAGCAGCAATGGTACTCATTACTAGTAAGCCTTTTATCATTATGAGTTGTTACTTCACATCCATCAGCAGAGTGGTGTTAGATGTAAGTGGTGTCTAAATTTCTATCTTCATGCATACAAGAGGTATAGAACATAGTTTTACGATCCATTCCTAAGTTATTTACAATAATCAGTTCAATAGTGACATTTACTTGACACAGGACCTAACGAGGGAGCCATCTGTTTTCATTTTCTTATTTCTTCCCCTGGTCACAGATGCTCCTTCTCACCTGCCCTAAAAGTGCACATATCTCTTCTATTGGGGATGAAAAAGTAAGTACTGAAGACTGGCTAAAAATCCATTTTTGCATAAAGAACAGCAACACCTCACTGCTGTATCTGTTCAAATAGTGGTCAATGGATGGGAGAAGGAAAAAACTGAAAGTGTGTGTGTGTGTGTGTGTGTGTGTGTGTGTGTGTGTGTGTGTGTGTATGTATGTGTGTTTACAGGTGTATTTGATATTTATAGCATCTGGTTATCTCAGAAGTCAGATACAAAACCCTCTCATTTTGTTCATGAGGAAATACAGAGAAGCAGACCCTGGACACCATGTTAAAATTCTATCTAGAGGCTTTAACATTATGATAACCTGCCAAACTTCATAAAGCTATCCAACTTTAAACACAAGAACGCTTACTCATTTGCACATGCCAGTATATATAAAAGGATAACACAAGAAGATATTAGGTAATTAGGAACAGAAAAGTATAAAAGGGAAATTTGTTAGTTATTGTAGAGCATAGATCAAGACATTTTTGCTCCAGGCTTAAAAAAAGCTTCTTCTAAATAGCTTCAGATAAATATTTTCCCAAAGAATTTATTCTTTGCTTACCATTATCCCTAAAAATGTAATAGCTAAAAGCTATTAATCCCAAAGGCACTAATTATCTGAAAAGTTTTTATTAAGTAGCATCTATATATGACATTATAAAATATACTGTGAAATATTAAAAAAAAAGAAAGAAAGAAAAAGTAGGACATGTCCTCTGGCCTCACTAAGATTACAGAGCAAATCAAAAAGACAAAATTAGGCTGAACTAAACAATACTAAAGATACAAAAGTTATAGTGTCATATCCAAGTACAGTCTTTCAGATGGGAATTAAGGCTGGTTTAAGTTATAGGATTCAGAATGCTGGAGACAATCTGCCATGGGCCCTGAGGATCCCCACACATTCTTTCTGTGTGGCAAAGAATGCAAGGTCCTGATCACTCTTTACCTGATCCATTCCATTTTCCAGGCTTGTTTTGTTGTTGCTTTTTTTTTCCAGTGAGCATCATGGAGGGATGAAGTAACACCTCTTCCCAAAGAACAGCTTTATTTCCACTCACTACAAAAGCAGTGAATCTCCCAAGTGGTGGTTCTCTCTCCTCTAACCTGAAACAGCCCACAGTATGTGCAGGCACCCATCATGGGTCCTCTATAGCCCACATGTATAGCTGTCAGGCAAAATACAGGATGTCTAGTTAAATCTGAGTTTTGGATAAACAATGGACTGTTTTTATTTGTGTCTCAAATATTGATGGTACATATGTAAAATGATAAAATAGTTAATTAAAATTCTAATTTAACTACGTATTTTTTTGTCTGATAAATTCAACAAGCCTATCTCCATGGTACATGGTAAGCACAGGAACCAACAAAAGCAAACATGAAGCTCTGCCTACTGCTTTTGCTTTTGCTGTGAGTAATGAAGTCCTTTGTCGCTGACCCATGAGTCTCATGTGTTCCCAGCAGCCATGATACAGTAACAGGCTAACACGTTACCCTGCAAGTATGGAAAAATCTCAGATTCTGCATAGTTCCTGATACAGAGAAGGGGAGTTTGTTTGGACCTGTCCCATTTTAGTAGTTTATAGCTAAGCAGAGGAAAGGCTGGGGGTTTTCTAGACAGGGAAACTGAGCCAAAATGGAACACTCTTTGGAGAATAAAAAGAAAGTAAAACTGCATATTCAGAAAAAACAAAGTTATAGAGGGCCTTAAAATTGTTGAGAAACAATTCTCTATGGGTCCCTTGCATTTCTTATAAGCAGAAGCACTGACTGTTTTTGTTTTAACTAACTTTTCAAATA
Source organism: Lipotes vexillifer (assembly GCF_000442215.2). Classification (NCBI taxonomy): domain Eukaryota; kingdom Metazoa; phylum Chordata; class Mammalia; order Artiodactyla; family Lipotidae; genus Lipotes; species Lipotes vexillifer. Next base: position 1,610,748 of record NW_006790551.1, read on the forward strand.
TGTTTATACAATGAACAGCCTTGAAAGGCAGTATAAGCTAAGGGTAAGTTTGTCTACTATTCAGTGTAATAAAGATAATGTCTCCTTGTGCAAAGTTCAGGCAGGCTTACAACACCTTTCAAATATTCACATGTCCTAAATTTGATATTCCTCTCATGTAACGCAGCACACTGTATGTTTAGGCATCACCTGGCCTTCATACTACCCTAAACAAATTGGGTCTTAGGGAAATGATGCAAATGCTGATACTCTTGCTGCTGCTATTGCATCAAGTAATAAAAGGTCTATGTCTCTGTTCCAGGTGTCTCATACCTTCTGCCAGCATCTATGAACTGTGGCAAGCTAACTTGTTAGCTTGCAGATAGAATAAAATACCAAACTCTACACAGTTCTTAAGACTATAGAGGGTTTTGTAATTTTGAAGAATTTATACATGTGATAGTCACTAGAGGACTACTACATGTTTTGACTTGAAGGTTGACAGGAAGAAGATGAGATTTTGACATGATTCTCATGCTCTTTCTCACCTCCAGGACCTTCCTATATACTGATTCACTGGCTGGAAGAATGTCACCCTGTCCCCTTCTTCTTAGTACACAAAATCCGCCCCCCCCACATGCATACATAATTTCCAGGCTAAGTACTTCTGTATGAGCTGTCAACCATTCCAGGAAGACTTCCCTGGCCCCTTCCAGTTCTGCTCTTTTGTTTTTTCTAAGTACTCCTAAAATGTCTTGTACTTTTAAGGGTCTGCATCACATTATTGTAATTTCTGTTCATACACCATTTCACCCACTAGACTTTGAGATCTGTAAAGACAAGTTTAAAGTCGTATTCTCAATGCTTAGGATGATAGTTGGCATATTAAAAAAATCTTGATAAATAGTTGTTGAAAGAAGAGTTGTAGAAGTTGCAGGAAATTCCCTTCTTTGTGATATGTTTGGCTGAATTTTCAAAGAAATTATTTTTGAGCACTAATCTATGATTATGGATTGCCATGAAAACTTAATGAGCGAGAAAAGACAAGGGCCCAATATTTTAGTTTCTCATTCTATTTCCAGAAAGCTTTTCCCTATTTAGTTGGCTCACTGCAAGACTTGAAAGATGGCCTTTCTAGTCTCAAGAATTTCTTATAATGGCTATTTTTTTTTATAGTGGCTAATTTAAGGGAAGATTGTTTTCCCACTAAAGATGGAATTTAGGGACTTCCCTGGTGGTCCAGTGGTTAAGACTCTGCGCTTCCACAGCAGGGGGTGTGGGTTCGATCCCTGGTCAGGGAACTAGGATCCTGCATACCAGCGTGGTGTGGCCAAGAAAAAAAAAAAAGATGTAACTTAAAATATCATTATTAGAATAATTATGGGGAAAGAAGGGAAGAAGTTCATTCCAGGTGGATAAAGACAATAAAATATAGGTTCTATGGACTGAATTGTGTCCTCCTCAAATTCATATTTTAAAGCCCTAATCCCTAATATGATTATATTTGGAGATAGAGTCATTAGGAGTTAGTTAAGATTAAATGAAATCATAAGGGCAGGGCCATAGATAACATAGGACTGGTGTCTTTATAAGAAAAAGGAGAGAGAGAGAGAGAGATCACTCCCTTTATCTCCACATGCACACAATATGTCAATATTGTAGGGGTTAAAGTTTTATCCCCTAGAGATTCATTGCACAGGCCTGTTCAATATGGAATTCTAAAAACATGGAAAATATTTTACTAAGGCATCTAGTGTACCAAAATTGTTATAAAAATGAAATTAGAAGGTAATTTTTCTATGCTAACACATTTATTTAAACTAGGACGTTAACCTACTTTAGCTAAATTAGAAAGAAAAGTATTGATCTGAGGAGAGTTGTGCATTTTTGAAACTTTTATGTAGGATAGAGAATAGAACATAATAGAAAGTATCTTGAAGGTTTTTCTTGCACACATATACTGACAGACATTCTGTAATTAGCCAAATACTTTAAAATATGGGTTTCCTCCCTTTTTTATGTTTCATAGTAAAATGTTTAAAGGACAGAATTATTTACACATACATCAATTTTGTTTTCTACACCATCTATAGTATACCCAGAGAAACACTATTCTTTGACTACTTGGTATTAAGAGATATTGCCCCTGACTTTGGCAGGATTATCAGTAAGATATTGAACCTGATGAGGTTTAATAAGACATTTTAAAATCTACTTTTTAAGCTGGATGACAAATAGCATGCATGGGTTTATTTTCCACCAACCCATTTTAGCTACTCAAAAATAAAGCTGTGCCAGAGTGAATAATTTAAACTACATAGTTCTTGTTGACAAGCCTAGATTTTCACACACATTCTTAGCAAATATTACCCAACTAAATTTAAAGTTTACAGTGAGGGAAGTCAAATATACATCCAACTCATGTTTTTTATTTTTCAATAATAATACTCTAGCATTTTATTAAATGTTTGTGTCAGGCACTGTGCTTAGTACTTCACCTGCATTACTGTATTTTATCACTTCTAAGAAACTTGTTTTTCACATTTTAGTATCTCTGAAATATGGATTTATCTTAAAATAACTGTTAGACAGATATCAGAATTCAGTTGTTACTGTGTGTACATATATGAACTTGGCTGTTATCCCTAGGATCATGACTAGATAATTGAAGTCCCTCAGTCAACAAATCATTTAAGGACCATAGTTAAGCTGGTAGTATATTTTTTTGTTAAATAACCGTGCATTTTACAATATTTTTACTCATGGTCAAATTGCCTCTAGATTAATTTTTTTTTTTGCTGAAAAGTAGAAATTGTATTGCATTTTGATGGACAACAACCCCAATTGTTCATCATTTCTTAAGAGAAAAGTCTCATACCAAGCTTTCCAAAGCAAAGACTAGAAATATTTTGTCTCTGACTAGACATTTATATCTTTAAATGTCCAATGTTATCTGACTTTGATCTCCCACATTTACATGTAAACTTTAATTCAGTACACTAACCATCTTAATATGTATAGGATAGGGTGCAAAGGGATTAGAAAAATAAATTTAGAGTCAGAAGGTCATAATGGTAATAATAATAATAATAAACTTGAAAAGCCATCAAAAACAGTGCTATTGAGAGAAAAATAATTATTTTAAACTGTAAATTTTATATAAGAAAGCAAACTACTTTATAAAGTAGTGTTAGTAATAAATCTGAGCAAATGGCCCATACAATCCATGACTCTCATTAATAATGCAAAAAAGAATTATTTTTGTTGTTTTTACCATTTTTGCTACTTGAACATATCACTGGTAAATGTTGAGATAAAAAACTAGATTTAAAAAATGCTATAGAAAATTCAATGGAGCGGCATGGAGTCCTTGGGAAGCAAAATAAGATAAAGATAACAGGAACCAATAGGCTTGGTTCCAATACTTACTTAGTTGTGTATACTGAACATACATTTCAAGAATGTCAATGAAAAGTTTCAAAATTCAAAAGTGATTTAAGCCAATACAGTGAATTCATAAGCACATTAATTTGCCTGAAGTAGGTGTTCGGTGAATATAGGTTGAATGAATATCTGTAACAGTGGAAGGGTTACAAGGAACAGTAGTCTTGAAAAGAATACAAGTACATTTGGCTACAAAATAATTTCACCTGTAAGATCTGAAAGTAGCAACAACATTTGAAATATGACAGGAGTAATGGAATTAAAGAAATTACGATGGCCAAATAAACAAGATGGGAATAATCATTAACATGACCAAAACAAAAGGATATTTTGTAAGTGAAATACAATTTGTGAAGGCACACAAACTTTGGAATGATCTATGTGAAGCTGATGTGCCCATTAATCCGTAGACAACATCAAATGGTTAATCAGACAATGAATCAATCTTCCTTGACATTAATTGAGTTGGTGAAATAAATTAATAATTATCTACATAGTAAGCACCAGCTGTTGGTCTGTAATCCATATAAATATGTGAACAGTTTCCAGACAAAACTAATTCAACTTATCAATGCAAAGTAATAACAGAAATCATTGGCTAATTCCAAAAGCACAACATGATGATGCAGTAGATATGCAAATTTGGCTGCAAAACTACAAAATAATGCCTAGATTCACCAAAAGTAGAAAAAGCCAAGGAGTCTATTTGAATTGACTTACTTATCTCTTAGTGTTACTATAAATCTTCAAATAAAATAATTGTGGTTGTTTTACTATACAACAATCACACTCAAGAGACTATTTGAAGCAAATTTAGCTACTGTTATACAATGTCCATTATGTTCAAGTACTATTAGCTACAATTCAGTTAAGACAAAAGCAGCTCAATTTTTTTTAACAACATAAATTACCATAAAATATGTTGAAAACTGACTCTATCTCTTGGCCCGATGTTATATTCTTCTGATTCTTCCTTGTTAGTTATAGGAAATAACTTATCTAGTATCTCTTATTATTTATGTATACATTTAAATTACAACTACATCTTGCTCATGTATTTCATCAGAAATTAATCTGAAATTCAGATTAGATATAAATAAAAAATATTTGTTCTTCAGCAAAAATAAATATTAACTTTCTGTATAAAACTATTGGATTGAAAGCATAAATATCAAAATAATTAAGTATACTGTAAAATATTACAGTTATGGAAGAGTTCTCTATTAGAGGATGTCTTATTCAAACTCGAAGGTGGCTAATCATTTTTGTTTTATTAATCCTAAAATACAAGAAAAAGTAATATTATAAAATTGATTTTAAAAATTCAGTGCCTCCAGAGTTAACAGACTACATGGCCAGTATGAAAAATTAAATATGAAATGTTCATAAAATTGACATATAAAATAACGAATGCATAATATAGAATGTTTATGGTTTTATTATTACCAGGCAAGAGGCAAAGACTTTTTAGACTACATTCTTAATTTATTTTAAAAAATATAAGAACTACTCTGAAAAAATATACACACACATATTTATGTATATATTGTTCCTAAAACCAAAACATTGCTTGCCTTTTTTTAATTGATTTTCTATTACAGTGAGAAAATATATCTTATTAAATCTGAGCAATCAAAAATAGAGAAGGAAAGTATTACAGTCGCTCTTTTAATATGATTATTTCCTAGACAGAGAAGGCAAGATATTATTCAATATCAAATTCAGAACAAAGAAATGGCTTTAGAAATATTCAGGTGTCATAACTTGTTTAAATTTCCATCAACACAGTGAGAAATATTCCTCAAAGATACTCAGCCTCATTTACCAAGTGACCTGGGCAATGCTTCCTAGACCTCATATCAATCTTGATGTTAAATTTAGTTTTTCAGCATTAAAAAATAACTAAGTTTATGCAATCAAAAACTTAGGAAATTAAAAATATATTCTGTAAATTTTTACAGCTTTTGAATGATAAAAATGTTAAAGATCTCTATGGTTTTTAGATAACCTTCAGGCTAGTTGAAAGTAAAAGAGTACTCTGTATATTTATATTTGATAAATAATTTTTTAATTCTAAAAAACTCTTGTCCTTGATTGAATACTGAAGAAACTTAAAGCACAAAGTTTCTGTACAAAGTTATTGCACACTAAATGCTCTCACAGCCACCATATTAAAGGAACAAAGGCCGAAAATGTCACCTGGTCTAGGAAGAATGTTTTTGCTAGATTGTGCTAGGTTGGTTGAGTTGTCAGAATAAGATAAATGGAGCTGAGCTGTACCATTAACATGTGACATTTCTGACAGTGCAAGGCTATGGCTATGAGAAAAGTAGACTATTTTTTTCTTTGCTATTCCTCAATTTATAATAGGAATAAGGAAAGATAGATGAAATGTTTTAATGAAAGACAGAAACAGATCAGAGGTCTATCTTGAATAATAGATGCTTTCCATTATATGTAAAAGCATATTCCCAAATCAGAATATATTAATAAATATATCACATAATTTTTTTCTATATTTAAAGGAGATAAACATTAAAATAGCCCTTACTTTTATCTAGCCATTTAAGAACAACAAAAGCTGCTTTTCCTTATTGACACCTTGACTTGTACTTCCATCAAAAAAGATTAATTAAAACTAAGTAATTTTTATGACAATAAATCTCATACCATTCTTAAAATCACTATTAAGTTTAAAATGCATAAGCAGTAATAGCACTGTTTTTAGGTTTACTAAAATTACATAGAAACTTTAATATGCTTATAGGTTTTTTATTACTGAGTTTCCCACTGACATGGAAAAAGTAAAATAGATAGATGATGGCGGTATTTTTGGAAAGATGAACTAACAAGATAACACGAAGACTAAATACCAGTTAATGTTCATAATAAGAGTAAAAAATCTAATAAAATCATGAATTAGTACTGATATTTACTTATGATTTGATGATAAAATCTAATTCTCTAATATGACTCTATGCCTTACTAATATGTGTCAACAAAATGACTTTTTATGATCCTGCATCCTTGCAATGCATATACCAAAAATTCAGTTTTAAAGGACAAGAATGTTACACATTTCCTGACTCGTAGGAACAAATATCTTTTATAAAAATCACATAACTAATACGGGCCAACAAAAAATTCTGTACTGGTCACTGTGCTGAAGAAGGACAACATGAAGATGCAGAGAGATATAGAGCTTGTACTCAATGTGCCCAAGACTAGAAAGGAATGCAGAAGTAGGATCAATGCCTATATCGATAATACAGTGCTAAAATGCAACGGTGCTCAGAACAAGTTATCAATTATTCATTCTACAGCAATTTATTGGATTATTACTATATGCCAGACACTGTTCTAATTGTATTTAAAAGGGAATGGAGGGCTTCCCTGATGGCACAGTGGTTGAGAGTCTGCCTGCCAATGCAGGGGATACGGGTTCGAGCCCTGGTCTGGGAAGATCCCACATGCCACGGAGCAACTGGGCCCGTGAGCCACAACTGCTGAGCCTGCGCGTCTGGAGCCTGTGCTCCGCAACAAGAGAGGCCGCGACAGTGAGAGGCCCGCGCACCGCGATGAAGAGTGGCCCCCACTTGCCACAACTAGAGAAAGCCCTCGCACAGAAACGAAGACCCAACACAGCCAAAAATAAATAAATAAATTAAAAAAAAAAACAAAAAAAAGGGAATGGATATATAATTAAACAGGTAGGTAGATAGGCACACAAGTACATAGATATGGATATTTCTCCCAAATATTTAAGAAAATATTATTAATAATGTTGTATTATATATATAATATATATACATATATATCACAACCTTCAAATCATGTTGTACACATATGGATTTGTTATGTGGAGTGATTATTTTTTTTTAAATTAGTACAGATTTAATAGTACTCCTATCCAGCATTAAGCAATATCTGTGATCTCTCAATTCTTGATCAAATGTTACATTTTTTAATCGCAACTTTGAAATTTCATTTAGAATCTGAAGTGGCAAATTCACCTCCTTAGTCTTCCTATTTTATGAACTATTCAATTATCTCAACCTTTTATACTTCAAGGTTGGTGCTACTATTACTTTTCAAGATTTACCTGGTCATCCCATTGAGAATTTTAATTATGGAAAATCAATGCATAATTTTAAGAACAATCATCAGTATTAAAATATAGAGACTGCTTACACTCCAACACAGCTATTTATCTTTCTGTTTTATATCTCAGGAAAACAATGCTGCTTATTCCCTATAGGTCCCTAACAACACATAATGATGGTTATCTCTTAAAACTTTCTTTTTCATCCCCCCAGCCACAGCCTCACACAGCTTTACTGAGGTATAACTGACAAATAAAAATTGTACATATTTAAAGTGTGCAGGGAGTTCCCTCGTGGCCTAGTGGTTAGGATTCCAGGCGTTCACTGCTGTGGCCTGGGTTCAGCTCCTGGTCAGAGAACTGACATCCCACAAGCTGAATGGTGCAGCCAAAAAAAAAAAAAAGGGTGCAATGCAATGATTTGATACACCTGTACACTGTGAAATGCTGACAATGTGTTAATTAACACATCCATTACCTCACATAGTTCAACTCTGTGCGTGTGGTGAGAACACAAAATCTACTCTCAGTAAATCTCAAGTATTCAAAACAGTATGTTCTCTTTTTCTGTGAACTTGACTTTTTTATATTCCACACATAAGTGAGATCATACAGTGTGTGTCATTTTGTGTCTAACTTATTTTGCGTAATGTCTTCCAGGCTCACCCATGTTGTCGCAAATAGCAGGATTTATTTTAAAGGCTGAAAATATTCTATTTTGTGTGTTTTTACATTTTCATATTTTCTTTATCCATTCTTTTGTTGACAGTTATTTAGATTATTGTCATATGTTGGATGCTGTAAATGATGCTTCAGTGAACATGGGTGTGCAGATATCTTTTCAAGATCTTGATTTCATTTCCTTTGAATATACCCCCAAAGGTGGGATTGCTGGAGCATATGGTAGTTCTATTTTATTATTACATAATGGTTATACCAATCTACATTCCCACCAACAGTGTACAAGTGTTTCCTTTTCTCCACATTTTTGCCAGCACTTGTTATCTCTTGCCTTTCGATAAATGCCATTCTAACAGGGTGTGAGGTGATATCTCATTATGGTTTTGATTTGCATTTCCCTGATGATTAGTGATGCTGAGTATCTTTTCATATATCTGCTGGCTATTTGTATGCCTTCTTTGGGAAAATGTCTAATCAGATCTTTTGCCCATTTTTAAATTGGGTGTTTGGTTTATCGCTGTTGAATTGTAGGAGTTTCTCATATATTTTGCATATTAACCCCTTATTAGATATATGGTTTTCAAATATTTCTTCCATTCCATAAGTTGTCTTTTCTTTTTGTTGATTATTTCCTTTGCTGTGCAGATACTTTTTAGTTTGATGTAGTCCCATTCATTTATTTTTTACTATTGTTGCCTGTGCTTTGGGTGTCACATCCAAAAATTCATTGCTAAGACCAATGTCAAGGAGATTTTCCCCTATGTTTTCTTCTAGGAGTTTTACAGTTTCAGGTCTTACATTTAAATCTTTAATCCATTTTGAGTTCATTATTATTTGTAGTGTAACGAGTCCAATTTCTTTTTTTTGCAAGTGAATTTTGAATTTTCCCAACATCATTTATTCAAGAGACTATCCTTTCCCTATTATGTATTCTTAGCCACCTAGTCAAAGATTAGTTGACATATGCAGGGATTTATTTCTGGGCTATAAATTCTGTTCCATTGGTTTATGTATCTGTTTTTATGCCAGTACCGCATTGTTTTGATTACTATAGATTTGTAGTATATTTTGAATTCAGGTAGTGTGATATCTGCAGATACTTTCCTCTTTCTCAAGATGGCTTTAGCTATTTGGGGTCTTTTGTGGCTCCAGAAGAATTTTAGGATTCTTTTCTCTATTTACATAAAAAAATGCCATTGGAATTTTGAGAGGGGTTGCATTGAGACTGTAGATCACTTTGGGTACATTCTAACAAATATTAATTTTTCTGATACATGAACACAGGATATCTTTCCATTATTTATGTCTTCTTCAGTTTCTTTCATCAATGTCTTATATTTTTCTCCATACAGATCTTTCACCTCCTTGGTTAAATTTATTCCAAAGTGTTTTATTTATTTATATATTTTTGCTGCCATTGTAAATGGCATCAGAGAGCTCATTGGTAGTGTAAAGAAACACAACTGATTTTTGTACGTTGATTTTGTATCCTGAAACTTTACTGAACTCATGTATTAGTTCTAAGTTTTTTGTGTAGTCTTTTTTTTTTTTTTTTTTTTTTTTTTTTCCCTTGCGTTATGCGGGCCTCTCACTGTTGTGGCCTCTCCCATTTGCGGAGCACAGGCTCCGGACGCGCAGGCTCAGCGGCCATGGCTCACGGGCCCAGCCGCTCCGCGGCATGTGGGATCTTCCCGAAACGGGGCACGAACCCGCGTCTCCTGCATCGGCAGGCGGACTCTCAAGCACTGCGCCACCAGGGAAGCCCTGTGTAGTCTTTCAGGTTATCCATCTATCTATCTATCTAAAAGCATGTTCTCTTCAAACAGAGACATAAAGAAAAAATATTTAATTTTTCACCATTGAGCATGATGTTAGCTGTGGGCTTGTCATATATGGCCTTTATTATGTCAAGGTATATTCCTTTCATATCTAATTTGTTGAGTTTTTATGATGAAAGTTTGCTGAATTTTGTCAAATGCTTTTTCTGCATTCTTTGAGATAATCATATGTAAATCAAATAACAGGGAGACTAAATAGTAGCAGTTGGGCAAAAATGTAGTCAAAAAATAGTTTAAAAACAAAGTTAAGGGCTTCCCTGGTGGCGCAGTGCTTGAGAGTCCGCCTGCCGATGCAGGAGACGCGGGTTCGTGCCCCGTTTCGGGAGGATCCCACGTGCCGCGGAGCGGCTGGGCCCGTGAGCCGTGGCCGCTGGGCCTGCGCGTCCGGAGCCTGTGCTCCGCAAATGGGAGAGGCCACAACAGTGAGAGGCCCGCATAACGCAAGAAAAAAAAAAAAAAAAAAAAACAAAGTTAAGGGTAAATATCAGACTAACTAGCATGTAATCCAATAAGCATTATAAGGGATGAAGGAGCTCAGTTTTGTAAAAGAGGGAATCTTATAATGAATATGTAACATATATGTGGAACCTATATCTATGAAAAACAACATCGTAAATAAAGTGAAATCCTGGCATCTTTCCCTCTAAAATTAGGGAAAAATCAAGGATGTTAGCTCTCACCATTTCTTTTTAATACTGTACTGGAGGTGATAGTGCAATGAAGGAAGAAAAAAGGAATTAAATAATGTACTCAAAGCAAGAAGTAATCCTTCTTTTTAGCAAACAACATTACTACCAATGTATAAAAATCTAAGGATTATACAAGGCACTTGCTAGAACTAATAAGTTAACTTAATAAGATTTTAAGATTATAATAAACATATATTATCAGAACAGAATGAAAAATAAAATTATTCCACTTACAGTTGATATTAATTATATGCATCAATCTTTCAGAAATTATGATGCATCAGAGTACACAGTGCTTGTATACACACACATACACAAATATATATGCATATTCATGTGTGTTGATTATCTGTCAGTTCTATTTTAGTATTTGTTTTACATCTAGAACAGAACATTTTGGAAATAATGTAAAGGAAAGACATGGGGAAATAATTTTAGCTAATTTTCTAGTTCATTATAACTTTTACTATTATTCATTTCACCTTATCATAGACCATGACAGCAGAGCAGTTATATGAAGAGACTTTTTTTTTAAATCTGAAATTCACTTTTTACCTTTATATCCAAATGAGCAAAATGAAAAAATCTTTGAACACCCATACAAATATTATATAGTACTACAATAACAAAGAAAATTCATTCAAGTCTTCTATAATGCTTTTTCTTTTTCTCCTAACTAAGCAATATTTGTTAAAAGATGAAATGATTCCTGCTAAACATCTTTCC